>NW_009646428.1:1006085-1115743 GCF_000708025.1 Charadrius vociferus | reverse complement strand
GGAATGCCTGATTTTGACCAAATCTCTGTGGAGCAGCAGGCGAACGAAGGATGAAGACGGCACTGGATTTAAACAGGTATATCAGTGTGCCTGGCATAGGTGGCACTCCCAGGGCTCAGTGTGAATTTCCTCCAGCTCCTGTGAGGACACAGCCCCTTCTCCAAAAGCTCCTCCTCTCCCCTCCTTCCTACCCTTCTTCTCACCAAGCCCAATGCGAGGGCTGGGCTGGGTGATCCATGAAGGTTTCAAATCCCGTCCGTCGCCGCAAGCCTGAGGGCTACAAGCAACACCCTTCATGTCCATCTTGGCTTTGATTTCGCTACAAAATCCTCATGCCTAGACATTATTGACCTTAATTTCCAAATCCTTCTGTGGCTCATAAACTATGTTCCCATGGTGCTAGGAGGAAAATACACGTACAGAGAGAAACTCCTGCCTGCCACCATCATCACAACAATCTCTGCAAACTGTCAAACGGAGTATGATAAGAAGCCCGCCTTTATAAAAAGAGGATCAAGAGCATAACCTTTAAAATGGGAGAAAGAGCCCAAAGGGCCAAGGAAAGCTTTAGCTGATTGGAAAACCAAGGTGCCCATCACCAAAAATCTCCTTTTGACTGACTCAGAGACAGTTTTTTTTTTTTTGCCTTTCCCATTTGTGCTTCCCCACTTCTTCTGGGACTGCTTCCCCTCTGGGTCAGATTCTAAGTCTCTCAGCAGATGAGATGGGATATCATATTTAATAGAGGAAAAAAAGCCACATCAGCACAGAGACAGAAAAGCTAGAAGTTGCTCCCATTCCCACAGATGCAGAGTCCTGGGAGAGACTCATGGGTGCTGTCAGGAGGAGATGAGGGACAGCAGGCGGGTTTTCTGCTCTTGTTTGGTTGCTGTGGTGTATGGAAAATGGGAATTTGTGCATGCCTGGTAAGCAAGCAAGTACGCTGTTGTGAAGAAACACCAAACTCATCAGCCAATTCTTTTTTTTTTTTCCCCTCCATTGGGACAACTTACCAGACTTTGAAGTTGTGCTAGCCAATGAGTATTAGTGTGCTGTGACAGCTGGCAATGCATTCCAGTGGGTAAGTGATGGACTGGCTCTGGAGAGAGTAAAATAAATTATGAAGTGGGTGAAATTTCAGCCCTCCAAATAACAGTCCAATGATTTCATTGGAATGGCTGTGTCTGGCAACGTATTCAAACACATACAGCTGGGCAGAACACACAAACGCTCCTATATGAAATAGCCACATGCATAGGAAGAGGGGGAGTTCTCGTTGCATAAGTGAGCCCAAGTTGGGACACAGCGAGAGGGGATTTTTCAAAATATGCGTGCATGAGAGCCAGCCATGTATCGTTCTACGTAAATGTAAATATCAGAGCCAGTGATGAGTACATTATATATGCTGCTCAAAACCAACATCTTTAGGATTCCTCAGATGTTCTGCTTGGCCTACGGAATGTCATTTACTGGCTGCATTGTCAAAGCACCAACATATCCGAAAGACTCAATTTTTATTTCAATAAATATGATTTACATGGGTAGTTTTGCACTTACAAACATGAATAGGTAATACAAACAAAAGCCCACGGCCAAGAATTTTCTGGGAAGCAAAATGAAGTCAGGTACCTACCTCCCATTTGGAATTAAATAGGTTTAGACAGCACCACCATGCCTGGTCCTTTTCAAACTCTCAAAACCATGCCTCTCAAAATGCCTGACCTGTGACTGTCAGTACAGAACAAATGATACCGAGTTAATTGCCTTCTTTTGTACCTGAGATGAGGAGGAGGGCTGGTGGTGGATTTAGGCTGACTGATGGAGGTGGAGGGGGCAGAGGAGAGGAGAGCAGCTTTTTGGGCCAGGAGGTTTCCTGTTTGTACCTGTACCCGATTCCATGAAGTTGCATATTCTGAGCATATCGTCAACAAATGATGAGCAGCCTGTTCTGCTAATATTTGCTGGTTTATAGGATCTTATTTTCTCTTTTTGTCAAATATTGTCAACAGAACTTGTATTGATCAGGGAAAGACTGTGGAGCTTAGCTCTCCTGAATCCACAAATAATTTTCAGCCTCTGGATGAGATCCATGGAAGTGTAAAACCCTGTTATAAATAGTTGAAGGTGAATTTGCTTCCATCTCTTATCTGCTCCTATTTGAACAACTGAGCAGCGGTAACTTAAATCCATAAAAGTCTGAATGTTGAATTGATGTGTTTTCACTGATACAGAAAACACACGCACAAGGAATTTCTGCAAGTTTTACATTTGGCCAGGGACACTGAGGTCTGCGATGATCTACATCTGGGCAAAACTGTCTCCACGTTGCCAGCTACCGCACAGACTGTGCACACCGTGTGCGTGCGGGAGCCTTCGTGCTTTAGGCTGACGCCCTTGCCAGAGCAGCCGGTCCGTGGTCCTTTCCTGCTGCACCGTGGTGACACTGAGCCCTAACAGCCTTGCCCCTCGTATGTCAGCTGCCTAAAAGAGAAATCTGCGTGCTGGGAAAATCTACTGCAAAACTCATAGCTACTCATGTTTGTTTTGCAGTGGTTTTAGTCACCATTAGCCAAAGCTGATGGATATATTGACTCTTTCAAAGAACATTAATTTCTTTCTATTGTTGAAAGTTTCATCAGGAACTTAAATCCACGGATAAACCACTCCTGGCTAATATGGCATCATCCCATTTGCTCTCTTTTCATCATACACTGGCATGATGACTTTTGTCTTATTAATTAAGTAATTGATTTCAAGATAATTAAGTAATTGATACAAGATAATTACTACTTCTTGTCTTAGGAATACCTATGTCTCTGTAAACACATTCTTCTGTTCAAAAATCCTATCTCCCATACTTCTGATACTATATATCTACTAAATTAAAAATCAAACTAAATCACAATAGATTTCATGTTAGCCCATTAAGCAACTTGAAGTATGTACTTTTGCAAAATCCTTGAGGACTCTAACAGTATAAAATCTCTTTTGTGCCATCAAATTTCTAAGTTTAAAGCCTGGGGAAATGTTTTGATTACTCCTAAATGGTCCCCAATACTGAAGGAGGAAAGGCTTGCGAAGAATCTTGAGATTAAAAAAAAAATAAAAAAAATATATATATATATGTTGAGACCTTCTGTTTTCTTTCAAAGTTAAGCAAGAGGACTGAATAGACCAAAAGGGAAGCTAAAACATTTCAAGCTGACTTGGAATGACAGAATCATTGGGGCAGAGTTTTCTTTGCTGTTTCACTTCAATCTACATTCACTTACTTTCCAAATTTTTCAGCTAAGCTATCAAAGTAAAAATTATTCTTTCATGATCTCTGCCCTTCTTTTTTTTTTTTTTTTTTTCCTCCATAGGATCATTTTCGCTGCCAATTTGCTTTGCGATATTGTGTGTTTCAGTTTCTCCTCTGCTCTCTTGCTGTTAGATCTCTCGAATACCCCTCCAGCTAGGAAGCCCAGAGATCATGAACTCACACGAATGCTTTGATAGCAGTCAGGAGCACTGAGAGCAGTACTTCTGTTTGTTTAAATAGAACGTATAATTATTATCTTTGGTGTAGTTGCAAGGAGAAAAATAGGATTAAGATACTATTGGACACCATCCCAGCCCTGCTGGAATCCTTAGTGGTTTTTAGAGTTTAAAATTACCAGGATGTTAATTTTCACTGAGAAGAGTCAGCTCTGGATAAGGAGATACATCTGTACGCTCTGTTTCAAGTGAGCAAATCGCTAGAAATACGCTGAGGGGCTGTTGCTGATATTCAGACATGTGAAATAACAATGGGACAGTCACATTCGTTTCACTCTCCGCCAGCTCCCCTCCGTAACACGCCTCTCAGTTAAGCTCTATTCATCACTGTGTTATTTTTAGCTTGGTTTCCAAAGGAAACAGGGCGTATGAGACCGTGTTGTCTGTCTGTCTGCTTATCACTGCCTCCATAATAATGCGCTATTGGCCAGTTTAGACCAAACTTGACAGCGGGATAAAAAGTCTGCAGGATGTGAAGTATCTGCCAGTTTCCCAACTGGGCGGCCGATGGAGAGACTGCAGTGGGAGCTGAGTGGCCACCTAGTTTCTGGGGCAGGCCAGCAGCTCGACACAGCCGGCACCACACCACCCACAGCACCGATCGCCCCAATGCCAAAATTGTGCAGGGATTTGGGGAAGGAATGGGTCATTAGGAACCACCAGGAGCTGGCTGTTCCCTCCTGGGCTTCCCTCTCTGAAGTTGCTCTTTGACATTTGTATCTGCGCACAGAAAGAAATGTTCCCAACATTACACCACTTCAGTTGGCTCTACCTTTTCATCTTACTGCATATTACCACTTACTTTATGTTACACATTTTGGCACTGTCGCAAATACAGACTTCATTGTGCTAAGGCACAGATGAAACGCTCAGATTTCCCCCATTCTTATTTTTGCCACCAAGTCCAGCTTCAGTTAGCCATTTTGTTTTAAGACATGTGGTAAGAAAGGTATTTGTTAGAAAACAACTTTCCAAAATGACACCTGTCAGGTGTCATTATTCCTCTCTCAGGAAAAATTATGAATATGAGCTCCAGTCCTACTCTGCTGCTGGTATTTAATTAGGCAAAACATAACGATGGAGAGAAAAAAGATCAAATTTCCACCAAGCATCACACACTACATTCACAGAGGGTACAGACCAGCCAGTGGGAAAGGCAGTGTCTTGACTGGCTAGAGAGAAATTAAGTCGACAGGGTAATTAATCCCAGGTGATGACTACTGGTGGAAGTCAGGACCCCGTCCTCTCCACCAGCTGACATTATGGAGCAGAGCGCTTGATGGGCAGCCAGGAACCCCTGGACCCCTGCTGCCAGGCTGGGCCGTGTCACCCTCCGTGACCGTGGAAGTGAAGCTGATATTCGGCCAGCATTAACTCTACCTGCCAGTGAGGGGGTCAGCAGGCTGCTTCGTTGCACTGCCGTTGTCAGAAAGACCAAAACCTTTCAGTGGCAGTTCCCCTCCCCATCCCGTTTTTTCTCTGAGGAGAACAGTTTAGTGCTCAACAGCCTTACTCTTTTCATACCTTGGCACTGCAAAGGCAGGAAGCTTGGTTTGGCAGACCCGAAACCAGCGGAGAAGAGGAAAACCTCTGAGGAACCACCAGCTGTCACACTTACGTATGTAAAGGAGACCGGCACCCCAGGTGTGGTTGTAGAGATGTTAGAGGGGTGCAAAGTTTGAGCGATCCCCCAGCTTGAAATCAGGGCTCCCACTCTGACCCAGCACGAGAAGTAATATCGCCATGAAAAGTTATCTGTGGTGTCTAGAGCTTTAATATCACCAAGCTGGATAAAACATCTGTTTTGGCCAAAGGGAACAGACCTGGGAGCCTGCCTGCTTTGGGGCTGTTTATTTATTTATTTATTCATTCTTTGTTTTTAATGGCAATGAAAAACTTTGCATATAGAAGCATAAACTAAAACTATATTTAGCCTTTAAAGCAAACCGACAGCCAGAATTGCCGAGTGCCTGCAATTCTCATTAAGAACCAACTGATGTTTACTTGTTTAAAAGTGCAGCTTGGCATCTTTGGAATTAAAGCACTGAGAGAAAAGCTTCGTTACGCAGGTCACTCCTCAACAAACCGAGGAGCCTGCAGCACACAGGGACGCGGGGTCGAGAGATGCCCACTGTTCACAGGGGTCTTTGCTTTTCTTTTATAACAGCCTATTTTGAGTCACCATAACACAGTGTCATCAAGTACTGAGACTGTTAGGTTCAGTGACCCCTTTGCAAAACATAGAATTATTTTCCCAAATATTTATCTTTTCAGCTGAAAACGTCTGTGCTTGAACTCTGACTGGAGCTACATTCTTGGAAGCAAAAGCAAAGTTCTTTCAGCTGTTTGAAATAACTTTAGAAATGATTTTATTAAAAAAGTCATACATCGTTTTATGTATTTTGCAACGCCAAGTGAAAAAAAAAGAAGTAAATTTGACAACTGGCTTGGGCAACACTCTCATGTAGGTCTAGTGACTTTGCTGGACTTGAATTAAAACAAAGGTCTGCCAGGGGAAACATGCAACTTGTGCATTCATAAGAAGTGTATCTTTACAAGGTGCACATGAATGCACAGCTAGTGACAGCACGGGCACAAGTAGGCAAAAGACAGCGTAACAATTAAAAAAAGAATCTGGCACAACAGTTGTGAGTTTTCATGTCTCGTACCCTCTCTCAGTCTTGAGACAAGATGGGTTGGCGGGGCAGGGGAGGAAATAAATCTACTAAACTCGAGTCAAATAAATAGAAAGTGGGAAGATCCAGATTAAACAAAGGTGAAGGAGGCTGGCATGCATCCCAGGGATTACCAAACCAAACAGGAATATTAAACAATTCTCTGCATTAAGGAAAGTAAAGTATGGTCATAAAATAGACACTGGAAAATTTGGAATGACTTTCTCAGGCGTGAGTCCACATTCCCTTTTAAGTTGAGTGAGGAGAAGAGATGCCACTCAGTTTAGCTACTGAGCTAAACTTAGCAACACACTATACACAACCTCACTACCACACCCCAGATGACCATTAGCTATCACACTGCACACGCTGTCTCATCTGGTCTCTGTATTTCATATCACTTTAACAGAGGCACATTGGTTAACAGAAACGTATTATTTTTGGAGGTAGGGGTGGAGTGAGAAAGAGAACAAAAGAAGGAAACCTGAGTCCCAAGAAAAGGGATAGTGCATTACAAAAAGAAAAGCCACACTAAAAAAGAGAGATGCTGTAATACGCTGGAAAGCAGTCATTGTCCTTAAAAACCTTTCTCTGTATCTGGAATTTTCACTGGGAAATCAATACTGAAATTACTCCAATGAATTACTGATATCGCCGCATAAAATCTGCACTCAGGGTCCTGGATCTTGCACTTGTGCTCACTAAAAGTGCAAAGATGTGGAAAACTTCTGGTGTTTTAATTTATGCGCTTGTGCCAAGAAGTTTTCGTGAAATATTCATAGGGTGACTTTTCCTACTTTTTTCTCTCCAGATTTAAAAAAAAAAAAAATCCTTTTAATTGAACTTATCATTCATTTAACTGAAAGAGGGAGAGGATGTGTGAGATGACTCCTCTTTCTACATGGGGAATAACTTGATCTGTGAAAGTCAGTGCCAGACGTTATGGAGACCACTTTGGTTTCTTGAGGGACAGGCATATGGGTGCTTCCTACGCTGGGTGGCTCAGGGAGGCCCTGCACAGCTGCTTGCCAAGAGCAGGGAAGGATCACACTCTACGTGCTCCATTATTTGTGTGACTTGCATGGAGGCATCTGTTCCCAGCCTCTGTCAGAGGTGGGCTACAGGGCTACCCCGGCTGGGATCTGACCTGGTCTGATGGCTCGGCACCGTGCCTCTCAGCCAGGCTCAGTAGATCTTTAATAGCATTCATGTGGCTTCAGGCCAGGTCAGAGCAAAATCATACCTGGCTGCAAGCATGCTGAGGAGGTGCATCCAGAATCACAGTTTCGACAAAACATGACCACCTGGACAAGATGGGTCCCTCCTTTTAAACATAGCCAGAAAAGAGCAGCTCCTTCCAACTCCTCCATGGGACCTGTCTCTCAAAAGCCACGGAAAAGAGCTAAAGTACGTTGCAGTCCCTGGGGAAAACATCTGCTGCTGCACAGGACTTCTACTCTAGTGAATGTGCCCCAACCTCGCCTGGTGGCAACGCTACACCCCCGCCTCCTGCTTGGCTCCCGTCCAGCACAGCTGACAACTGCGGTGCGAGCAAGTGGGCAAAGCATCCGTCCTCCTTTTCATTTAAAAAACTGTTACAGCATGATTTTCTGCTGAAGGCCTGCTGCCTCTTCTAGGTCATGCTTGTCCTGATAAAATGGAGATGCCTGAGAGAGGATTTTGTCTCGTGGTAGAGGTGGGGTACAATTTCTGACTGCTATCACAGGAAAAGTTGTTATTCTCATTAAGTCATCCTCTCTACAATATTATGCAGCATTTGTGGACTGCTGCAACTGTTTCTTTGGCAAACGCTCAAATGAATATAAGCAACCATATTGTTCTAAAGTCATCCAGGAAACCAACAGCCTCCCTTTCCTCCTGACCCTCTCACCAGCTTCCTGCCTTTCCTGCCCTCTTCCTAACATGCTTGGCCGGATTCAGCACAGCATTGCCTTGGGGAAGTGAGCTGCTCAGAGACTCCTGTTGCAGAGAATCCCTAATAAATAAAAAAGTTCTTCCTGGAGCATCCCCCTAGCCCCTGGAATGTAGCATCCTTCCTGAACACGGCCAAACTCCTCCTTCGCTCAGGGCCATAAACATCTTGCTTGGGCCTGATGGGATAGCAGCACACCCAGGAATTTGCAAAGCAATTTGCTCCCGACAAACCTTTTTGCTACACCCACAATTGCACCTCTTCACGTCCCTCAGACTACAGGGAAGAAGAAGGTAAGCAGGCGTTGCCCTGAGGGCAGCTTGCTGACCAACAGCAGGGAAAGTGATCTGTGCCCTACAGGATGATCTGCCACCTCCTGCCTTTCCAACTTCATATCATGAGGCTTCTCTGCACAGGCTTTGAACTGGAAGAGGGGAGATTTAGATTAGGTATCAGGAAGAAATTTTTCACTGGGAGGGTGGTGAGGCACTGGCTGAGGTTGCCCAGAGAAGCTGTGGCTGCCCCATCCCTGGAGGTGTTCAAGGCCAGGCTGGATGGGGCTTTGAGCAACCTGGTCTAGTGGGAGGTGTCCCTGCCCATGGCAGGGGGGTTGGAACTCGATGATCTGTAAGGTCCCTTCCAACCTAAACCAATCTGTGATTCTCTGATTGGAGGTTTACTGATGGTGACACTTCACTGGGACCTCATGGCTCACCTTTCCAAGACAAAGCAAACCCTGCTAAGAACAACAAAAATGAGGGCGTTACAGAGGAGGCTGAAGAGTGTAGTTGCCCTCCTGAAGGCTGGTGCCTGTCCTGTGGGACAGAAGGGAGTGAAATGGGGCCAGCTGGTGATAGGGGCAAAATGGTCTATCAAGGGAAGTGATCAGAGGGTGGGGTGGCAGGGTGGGGAACCTAGACCTGTTGCTGGCCTTTGAGTGGGACCTTGCAAACGTTTGGAAGGGCGCCGATATTTATGTTGTGCCAGGAGCATGTCCCCGGGGACAGGACGATGATGAGCCAAGCCCTGAGACTGGCAGCGTGTTCACCTTGTTGTGCTGACCAAACCGCAAGTAATTGTGTTGATTAAACAAATACCCTGAGAGAGCTGAGAAGAGCAGGGCAGCTGTAGGCATGTCGAGTGCCTGCGCCGATGGGAGCAGCTCCAGAGAGCAAACAGGGGAGAGGAGAGCTGCTGGCATGTGAAGGGCTTGCTAGGAATGGGCCTACGGACATGAAACCGCAGCAAGAGGGAATGCACGGCCAGGTGAAGGGCGGGGGGAATTTCCACAGAGCACTCGGAGATCTTATAAAATGTTCATTAAATTAGGTTTCCAGCGATTGTCAGCACTTGAATTATAAGGACCAAATGCAATTGAAAAACTACCTTTTGCTTTCATGTGAAACGGTAACTGTACATCAAACGTTTTAATCTTCTCCAATGACTAAATATGTGGAAATCTGTAGGTCTATTTATACAAAAACTTCCAAAGGATATGTTATCTCTGTGATTTACCCCCACTCCTTCCCCAAGGGATTTTTCTTTCATGTCTTCTTGCACCGTCTACATTTATTTACCAGTGAATATCACTTCAAATGAATTTAGTAGCAGGGATGTTTATAGAAATAGCACATTTTCAATGACTTGTGGGGAATACTTACAAAGCGAATGCTGTAAAACACAAGTGTGTTTACATTAGCAAACCAATAACAGACTGGTTAACAGCCTGACAAGGCGTGGAGGAAAATAGGAGACCTGTTCATCCACTCCAAACCAGCCTACAGTCTTGAATATCAAAATGCTTTTCGGTGGTTTTACTTCTTTTGTGACAAACCTGTTTCCAAGTAAGCTTTAGACCAAGAATTTTTCACTGAAACTATTCAGAGGATCACTTGAGCAATAATTTGAATAATCATTTGAAAATACGTTATTCTGGCCGGAATGATATAAAGCAAAGCTTCTCCAATAAGCAATTTGCAATAAATTATTCAATCACCTCTAATCAAAAGTGCATAGCCTGAAGGACAGTAAAGAAAAATATCTCAAAGCAGCAATTAATCTGTTATATTAATGAGAGGAACCATGTGTGACAAGTGTACAAAATGAACTTTCCTGGAAACCCTCGTACATTCTTGTTCCGCTTTGGAGAACAACAATTTAGATATTAATTTCTTTGACAAGGAGCATTTGCTTCCAGTTCATCCAGCTGCTTAGCGGTTAGAAAACAGGAGCAGTGTGAAAAAAGAAGGGACAACCTTGTTGCCCCCTTCTGTAATTGAAGTTTAATATTAGCTGATGAAGCCTACATCCCTTCCTGCCCTATGGAAGCCCTCCACCATCTGGCCATTAGGTTAAACTCTGTAGCTGGTGCCCACAGTTTAGGTAACTCTTTATGCGATGTGAATGGGATGGAGAAAAGGGCAACAGCAAAAGGGTTTAAACTCTCGACAACAGACAGCATTCATGACCCTCTTCTGGCCTTGCTCTCAAGCCTCAGCGAAGAGATGAAACCTCTGTAACCCCTACAAGCGCACGTGCAACTCTGCAGCACCTCCTCCCCTTCCTTCCTCCCAAGCGAGACTGTTCAGCACGTCTGGTCTCTATACACAAATGGCTGCAGGATGACTGAGGCTCTGCTTTTTAGTATGTGTGCCATTGCTGGAAGTATTTCCCGGAGCTTTCAAATGATGAGCAATTTAGCTGACTTTGTTAGCCCCTCGATGACTCTGATTTGAAAGCAAAGAAAAGAGGAAAAGAACCCACGGCGCTCTTTAAGTTGTTCTCTTGATGCACCTGGGAAGGAAACATCAAGACTTCAGGCTTCACTAGGTATTCAGAGTCCTTTTCGGTTCTTTTAGCAATGTTGTAGCCTTTTCTTATTTTCCTCTATTATGAAAGCATAATCAGCTAAGACCTAATTCTGCAGTGCATATAAGAGACTGCTGAATCTGGGGCAAATTACACCTCTGAAGAATATCTACAGTACCAAGAATCAGTTTCACTCGAAATACACGTATTTCTGCATGCTTAAAGAAACAATCAGATAGAACCATTTTACTTCCAGCTGTAAAAAAAATTGACATCTGAATTGAGGCAAACTGAAAAGCTCACTGCAAAAGTTGCCACAAATACAAATTAATGTCGTAGAATCACAGAATGGTTTAGGTTGGAAGGGACCTTGAAGATCATCTAGCTCCAACCCCCCTGCCATGGGCAGGGACATCTCCCACTAGACCAGGTTGCTCAAAGCCCCATCCAGCCTGGCCAACAGCTCCTGGGCAAATTGAAAGTCATGCTGAGAGGAAGAGAAAGGGTCTAAAATGTACTGAAATGCAGGAATTATACTGAAGCCATCAAAATGGGAATATTTCCAGAATGGGATAGATGAACAGCGGGGATTCACTCAACAGAGGAACCCTGACAAAATTAATACTGTCATTAGCCAGGCAGAGCATGTAGATGGACACAGCTGATACATTTTCAAGACAAGTAACACCCTCCTTCCTTTCTGTCCATCGCAATATTTGGAAAGCTAACTTTTTTTCCTTGCCTTGAATTAATTTCCCTCGGGCCAAAATGAAATCAAAGTTCAATCAAGGAAGAGACATCAAGCGTAAGAAAGAGGTACGTACTGGTTGTCTCGAGTTACCTGAATACCAAGGGCAGAACCAGAATGCGGGTGAGAATCAACACAAGGGCATGGAAAGTCTGCATTTTCATGCAAAAACGGGAAAATGATCAACGCATTCCTCTCTCTCATTCATCAAGGTAGAGCTGCTACTACAACACTAAAAGAAGCTCAGAGTATCTCAGGTACATACTGGGTGTTTTGCAGAATTATCTCATATGCCACCAGACACAGTGGTGTTGGTGTCTAAGCGGAGAAAAGCAGGAAAGTCAAAACAAATACAGTGAAGCAGTGATATTTAAAGCACATTAAACCCGTGACTAAAAGGTACCATCAGTCCTTGATACTTTTTAATCATGGACTACTAAATAAGCAACTTTTAATCTGTTTTAGCCAGCAGAGAAACCATTCTGTGAAGGCTTAACAAAACTTTCCAGTCTTCCCAGTCCCTTGCCAATTTTTAGCAAGGCCATGAAGGGAAAAAGCCACCCAGCCAACAGCCTGCTAAAAGCAGAGAGTTGCTTTCAGTTACGCACTGACAAGAAGGAAGTTGTTACCCAGAGGTCAACTGTTAAACAGTTGTCCGAGGAAACATCATTTAAGACCCTAGAGGGACTTTGTCCAACGACTGCTTGGTGGGGGGACACTACTACTGCTACCACTCCAAAAGCAACACACTGGAAAAAACAAGTCCCAGCATCCAGCCAAATGCCAGAGCATTGAAGAGATGGCAGAGACGGCTTTATAATGCCTAGAAGGAGTCACTGAACTGGTGGCTTCACCAGTGCACAAACTTCTCCCCAGCTGCCATACCAGTACACTACCCTAAGCCAAAGTGGGCATTGACCTAAAAAAGAATCCTCTGGATCCATGATATTCCCTTTCCCAAACCTAAACCAGACAGTTGTGTAATGTTCCAGCCCAGCTTCTAAAATGAATAATTACATTCTTCAGAGCTTTGCCATCAGTTTCTAAAATGAATAATTACATTCTTCAGAGCTTTGCCATATAATTATAGACACCTTTAGAGAAACCAGATATCCTTGTAGTTTTGGATTAAACTACTTGCAGAATGTTTACACAGAGTACAGTTATCTTCTTCCATTGTTAAACCCAAATAAAGTAGACATCGCTCACATAAAAAGAAGAAAAAACCCTACTCTCTTTCAAGGGCAATTTATGTGGGGATCTTCAAGGGTTCTGAAAATCCAAGAAAAAAACCAGACATTTAAAAGGGTAGAATTAAGAACTGAAAACAGCATTGCTAAAAGTATCCCTATTTCACTGACACAGTACATGCAAATGAGAACACTGCATCCGTGTTTCTTCAAGGCAAAAACCCCCTTCATGCTAGATGAAAGGAGTTTCTAAATTATAGCTATAAGTTTTTAACAAGAGTTCACAAGGTTTTCTTCCTTCAGTACTGTTTAGATAAGGTGCTTTAAAACAGAAATTCACCCGTGTCATTCCAAATTTGTCTGTACCTCTGTCAAACCACCACCGCTTGTTCTCAGCAGCAAGGGTTCACCACCAGCTAACAACCCCAGCGGGTGTCTCAGCCCAGGGCAGGATCATCAGGACACTTCACATGTTGGATAGGTAATGTTTCCTTGGATGGGAAGACAAGTGGAGTTAAGCATGAAGAAAACAAGGGGGAACAGTGTCCATGCAAGGCCATCTGGATATCAAGCGGCGGTCTTCCTAATATTTGTCGCTCTACCTGTACACCTGAAAACCAAAACTATCTGCTAGAAATTCATTGCCACGCAGTGTGACCAGTTTACCTGAATTACCGTTATCCAGGGCCAGGAAAGAAATCTGTGGCAGTGTCAGAAAGGTCTCACGTCGTGCCTTGACATGAAGAGCTGTAGAAGATTGTATGTCCACCTCTCCATCCCTCCCTATTTCTGAGTGGTAATTTTGCCTCATCCGTCAAGTGAGAGGACGGTGGAGCGTCAAGGTCTGCAGCCTTCAGGAGTAAGAGGTGGGGGGATGAGGTTTACTGGAAAGCTGCTCACATTTCATTTGAGTAATCCTGTCTGCTTCCAAGCAGATTTCAGAAAAATATCAGTGTTCTGCTGAATAGCTTTAATGGGATTACCTTTAAGGCTTCTCTAATAAGTGGTGTTATTAAGTTGTCTGGCTCATACGGAGACTTATGTATAACCACTAGCACTCCCCCTTTTTCCTGGTTTTGTTACAAATTGGAATTAGTGTCTACTTGGTGTTGGGTTTCGTGTTTTAAAGAGGATTGGGTTAGGGGAAAATCTTTTGGGTAAAGCCCTTTTTTAAAATTTTGCCCATGTTAAAAAATCCCATTCTTTCAGCCTACGAAACGCATCCTAAAAGGGATTAGAGATGCTGTTCAGTACAAATCTGCCAGGAAGTCCAAATCAAGATTTCACAGATCAAACATCGGGACAAATGGTTGCTAAAGCCTATGATTTTGCAGGAAAAAGAAAATTATCTCAGATTTCTGCAGTCAGTCTGAAAGTCCAGTAGAAATTAAAAGAGTGGGCAGAGTTTGAAATGATGTAATTCTTTCAGCCTTTCAAGGTGAGTCATTTAAAAAAATATTTATGTTTAAATCACTGTTTTTTAAAAAGTGAATGCACTTAGAGAGCATTGACTAGAATGCTTTGAACTTGATGGAAAGTATCTCTAAAAGTGAATGAAAAAAAGACTATTAAATTCAAGGAGTTCTTGATTCAATCCCTTCAAAATAAATAAAAAAAAAATGCATATGGTATCCTAAGACCAAAACATATTATGATAACATCAATGAAGAACTGTTAAAACACAGGAAAGATTCACCCCCATGAAGACAACCCATGGAAATGACATAAAACCCCAAGCTACTGTATCCAGATAAAGTGCTATTGAAGGAAATTCCCCAGGGTATTACATGTAAAGGGCCTACACTCTTGCGGGACATTCTGCAATAGTAATGGTGATCATGAGGAAGGCTACAGCTGTGTTGGTAGTGTTGACACCTTCAACATCAGTCTCATTTACCTGTGACAGGAGGCAAACGAGCCCTGACTCCAGTACAGGGACTGCCAACGAGTTTTAGCGCGAGGCTATTTGTTCTCCTTCTTTTATGGCTTGATCCTCCTCCACCTCTGTTGGCAGCAGAACCTTTGGTTGACTCTGAAAGGTGTCTAGGTTGAATAGTTTCATGTGGCGTTGCTGGAGGAGGCAGAGCTGTTGATTGCTTCAGAAGCTTTTTTTAAATTCAGTTTCCATCGCTAGGCTTACAGGCGAAGATGCTCTCTACATAGGTACTGTCAGTTAAAGTTTTGGTAGACATTTGGATGTGGAGACCAAAACCCTAAGGCAATGAGTTTTTAGGCAAAGATTATTATTTTTTTAGTTACTTATTGCCTTAGAAAAACAAGGAACACGGATTTCTCTTTGGGGTTTCTATCTTGATACATAGGACCTCATATGAAGCTGGAACTTCAAGTGGGAGAATGCTAATACAGCACAAGAAACCTGCGTGGGCTTTGTTTTTCACGTGGGAAATAGCACAGATGAGTTTTAACACTGCAATAAAAGTAATTGAGCAATTGCCAAGTCTTGTAGTCATGATCTCAGGATTTTACTCACTGAGCAAATACCCTTGAAACTCCCATTATGGTTTGTGAATCAGCCACTGCCCTACTTTCTTAGAGATATCATCACTACAAATAAAAATGTTGAATCCCCGGGGAGATCAGAAGATTCTGGTCTCTGTTCTCAGGGACTTATTTTCTTGGGTGTGCATGGGATTCCTGCCCTATTTCTTGGATGTGGAAAAAAGGGCCTCGGGATTTGCTACCCCTAGCAGCCTCCTGTTTTCTCAATATAGACCTGACCTTTCCTAACTACCTGGTAGAAGGAAGAGTTCAAAACACAAGAAACCACACTCTGGCAGCCCTATACCTGCTGCTCGGCATTTTATGCTCTGCGGAATTTCATTGCTGTTAGTGGGACACCTCATGCAGAAAGGTGTTTTTCAGTATGTGTAAAGCCATCAAAATCTCACCCTACATAAATCTAGTGTTGTATGAACTACCCTGTACATTATCAGCTCAGCTTAAAGGTGCAAATAATCAAGGAAAACATATTCTGGAACCGTATGATTCTGAGACTTCCAGACACATTTAAACTACTTCACCTCTTTACGCAGCATAAGGTGAAATCATTCTTTTTCCAGTTGCATTGGAAAATCTATTCATGCCCAGGTTTTCCGTGTTTTTCTAGTGACTCCCAAATGACATTACCAAACCAGCGTCACTGCTGGATTTCCAGGCAAAGATATGGGGCCCTGAGGTAAAACGGTGCTGCTCGAGAGACCGAGTGCTTTTTTCGGATGACTCCTTTCAAAACAGCATTATTACTATATTTGAAAGATCAAAGGACTGTTATTCATGATTCATTTTTCACTAACTTCTCAATAAGTATTTTTAAACAAACAAATAGTGGAAGAGCATGAAAAATAGAAACATAATGAGTAAAATTTTCATAAGCACCTAAGGAACTTGGGTTCTAAGGAACTACACTCGGCTTTAAAAAATGATTTATACATCATGAGCACACTAAAACCCATCTTCAACAATTTTATGCTTGTGATTCAAACAAATTTTCATTGGTTGACCAGTGTTTCTAAATGGATGGTACAAGCACTGAGTCATTTCTGAAAGCAGTTCAACTTTTTCACTCAATGATCTAAGTGTATTTACGGACACAAAGTTTTATGTATCTCTTTGATATTTAAGCACCTTTGTTGCACATACTGCCATAGACAGAACATTGCAGTTGTTCTTTTTTTTGGGTGTGTTAGGAATATTGTGGCAAGAAAAAGGTTGCATTTACTTGCAGAGGTAAATGGAGAACCTTTTTATATGAGGCGACATTTTCTCCCGGGGGGAAGAAGCTGGCTATGATCAAGAGGGGCTGGGGACAGCCACTGGCTGTGATAAATGCATATGAAGAGTTGGAAAAGGAAGAGCTTGTTGCTAAAAATTCTTTTGTTGTAATTCAAAGTGCCGAGATGCAAAACTCAGCAGGGCCGTTCCAATATCTGATGAAGTTTAGGATGCTCTGATGACCTCTCACATTCTTTTTTTCTGTAAGAAGGATGGAAAGTCACAAGTATGAGTAATAGAAATGCCTTTCACCAAATGGACTCTAACTCTAGTCCTTTTTTAGACATGCTAAAAATTTCCCTCTTTGCTCCTCACAACCCGGTTACATTCCTAATCTTCATGTGGTGCCTATTAACAGAGCATAAATATGGAATGTTAAATCTCTGTGTATCCCAAGCTATCTACAGCCCTGAAGGATTCGGGAAAAATTAAACAAGAGAGTAGGCAGACTTCCAGGAATAACACAGCTTTAACAAAAACATGAAATATTTATAGAACATGTAAAGAACAAAGGAAATGCAGCATTTCCTCCATGTACAGTTTCTATTAGTGTTTCAGGAATACTTGCCTCCTTCCATGTTGCTACTCTGAGGAGAGGGACCACAGCTAATACACCT
The DNA here is from genome assembly GCF_000708025.1 of Charadrius vociferus. Taxonomy (NCBI): domain Eukaryota; kingdom Metazoa; phylum Chordata; class Aves; order Charadriiformes; family Charadriidae; genus Charadrius; species Charadrius vociferus. Next base: position 1,098,443 of record NW_009646428.1, on the reverse strand, counting down.
CATAAACTCTCCTGGATTAACTTGATTTCATCAACAATACACATTCCAGTGACATGTCAACTGCAATCCATAATTGTTTTGATACTTCAGTTAAGTTTTTGAAAAAGGAATCTTACAGTAAACCTTTTGGCTGCAGGTAGGTGAGGCTTACTGGTAGCAAAACTGCGGTGGGGAAGTAACTGCGTATCTCATTTTGTAACTGCATAATGTTAACTGAATATGCAAAGTGTCTGTTGCTATAACAGCAAATACTGGGGTAGCGTAACCTATAGGAACTGAAAAAAATGCATGACCACTGTCTTATTCAGATCTCTTTGGCCACACAGCATTTCTGTAATTAATGGGTGGTAAAATATTGCAGAGGACATTCTGACATTGAATCAGGAGATTGGTCTCACCTAGCATGGTGTGTGTAGGATTACTCAGTCCATTTTAAAATGGGATATTACAAAAACAACAGGCATTTTAGAGAAAGTTTAGGTGTGGGGTTGCAAGACAAAAAGGACGGTTATAGGTCCAGGGACTTGACCTGATTGGCGTTTCTGCTGTCAAAACTTTAGCAATCTTTAGAACAATTTTGAATATTTATATGAATGTCAAAGTGTCCAGATTTTTGTATTTAGTTCTGAGAACATTTTTAATAATTAAGCTTTTGTACTTCAAGATTTAAGTCATGATGTATTAGAGACGTAGATAAGGCCAATTGTGGGAAGTAAATGACCCTACATTTGCATGCAGCAGAATTCTTGCACAGCCTCCAGTAGTGCTTGTGGTGGGATGTGGAGTACTGAAGCAAAGGTACCTCAATTCAAGACTGAAAAGCAATGTATGCCCACTTTCGCATCTGCTAAATGAGGCATAGAAAGGTTAAGCAACTCTAATTTTAAAGATGCTCACTCAGTAGTAGAACAGAAGAAAGCCTAGATTGTCTTCTCAGTTATGTAGTTCCTCAAATTAGATATTTGGATAGGAAATAGGGTGAGAAGGGAGAGACCCTAGCTGGAGCTCAGGGTTGGAAGAAAGATGTCTTCAGAGTGTATGGATGGAGCCCACTGCTTTTGATGGGAAAGGAGAGTAAAGTTGAAGTTCTTTAGGGTGCTTCTCTGAAGCTTGCCTATAGTTTCAGAGGCTCACCAACCCAGACTCCAACAGTTTATTCAACACCGTGGGGAGCTGGAGATGACTGTCATGTAAGCGCAAGAGAATGAGCTATAGATAGCTCTCCTGCCCACGTCTCCCCCTCGCCTAACAAGGGACATTTGCTTATAAACCAAGATTAACTTTCAGGCAAAGCAGTTCCCCAGCTTCTGCTGAGGTATGATGCTAGGTTTAAACAGTGTGCCAGTTTACTCTCAGGCCACTTAAGGACTTAACTGCAATTGTCAAGGCACTGCTTGAGAGATGGAAAAAGAATCTCATTTCCACACGAAAAATATTCCTGTAATAATGAACCAGGACAATCTGAAAGTTTTATTCTTACAAGCACTGAAGAACAAAACTTTTTAAAATTTTTTTTTAGTAGTATTTTTAAATCAAAAAAAGCACATCACCAAAGAAAAAGCCATGACCTCTACTGATGCTCTCCTGATAAGACAAAAACTGAAGGCAAAAATGTTCTCTCCCAAATAACAACCCAGGAAAAGCAACAAGTCATAGAGAGGACCTTAAGACTCAGTTTGCCAACCAGAAACTCTTGCATGAGGAGTTCTCCCAGTGCTCTTTGCTCAGCCTGTGCTCTGTCCTGAGCCACCTCTAAATCCATGTATAGCTGTGGCTGCTCAAAGTTTAAGTCTCACACCAGAGCTTTCTGAAAATTCCCAATCTCAAAAAAAAAAAACCCCAGCCAAAAAAGGAAAAAAAGGTAGAAAACTGCAGCCAAAAGCTGACCTGCACTAAAAAGTTTGAGCTCCTTTTTAATATATCAAAAAACATGAATATGGAAAGAATTACAACAAATAACTATTTGATTTTTCATGGAAGTCAAAGATTATATACACACATACTTATGAATGTCTCTTGCCTGGGCTAATGGAAATCTTTAGGCAACTTTAATTTAGCTGCTGTTAACATTCATGCTACAATAGAGTCAAGTGCAAAGTGCATTGTAAATACTACAGCTGTTTATAACCTGAAGGGCAAATTCAAATCCTGTTTAATTTCCTTACCGTTGTTCATAAAACAGTCATTTCAAGAATAGAAGCATGATGTGCAAACATAGCAAACCTCTCACTTTTATCATCACATCAGAACAAACCAGTCCTCTTTCCAGCTTCACTACCATTTTTGGAAGCGAGAGAAATTTGTATTCCTAGTGATGGAGAGGGACTCCTGACAATCCAGAGCTGCCCAGGCTTAACAACAACAACAAGAACAAGAACAACAACAACCACAAGTCCTTTTCAGATTTCACAGATGATTTGTTTTAGTATTTCTTGGCATTGAAAACCATGAGTGGTTGTTCATCACATTACCCTTGCTAATTGGAAAGGCACCACAGCAGCATTGTGGCTGGTGGTACCGGAGGTTTGCTGGCACTCGAGAGCAGGAGAACCCAAGGGACCCAGCAGAGAAGTCAACACTTTCTTGACAAGGAGCTTGCTAAAAATAAGTGGCTGTACACATTCACAGAGATCCAGGCCTAGTTGTGAATGATTCATGCACATGGAAAGGAGCCAGATTTGCTGGATGCACTAGATTGTTGCAATTAGCTCATGAGTTGCACTCCTCATGCTGAATGGTGCAAACACGTTGCGGAAAATGGGGATATGGGTGGAAATAATTTGATACCATTTTTACTCTGAGAGACCATGGAACATTTAAGATGTTTGATAATAATATCTAATGCACTGTGGGATTTACAGACAGTTTTAACACAAGTTAACACAAGCCTTAACGCAGCCAGGTTAGATGGGGCTTTGAGCAACCCGGTCTACTGGGAGGTGTCCTGGCCCATGGCAGGGGGGTTGGAACTAGATGATCTTCAAGGTCCCTTCCAACCCAAACTATTCTATGATTCTAAGTCTAGAAACCAGGAATAAAGCACAAGAAAGAACAGAAGATGACTCTTCGTTACTGAATATGTATTTAAGTTGAATCCTGCAAACAAACTTCAGACAAAATATGGAAATCTAATATTAAAAAACTAGTGAAAATCTTGGGCCAGACTGGGATTGTGGATGCCCCCTATGGTGAAAATAACTCCACTAACTTCTCTCTGGGTCTCTGATTGTTAAAAGTTCCTAAAATACTTTGCCAATTTATCAGTCATTATTTTGATAGTCACACTTGCAACTTTTATTCTAGCTCTAGGAGCTAATTTTTTTCTTAGTGGAGATATTGCTGAACCACCTGATCAGTGATTAGATCTGTAATCAGTGCCTTTTAGCTGTGTGAAGGAGGGAGAAGCATTAAAATAACGATGAAGGTTTAGTCAAAGACGATGCAATTCACTTGAAAACCCTGTCATTCGCTAGGTAAACTTTCAGAAGTACTTCTAAGGGAGGATCATTTTGTTATCCATTTGTGATGATCTGCTTTTGCAGCAATACTGAAGCCTAAATGGACTGGATTAAGAACAGATTTCCAGCTTTTAAAAAGATCTTAGCAGTTTGCCACACAGAGAAGCAAAGCTGAAAAGAAAATGATCTGCAGGTGATAAAATATCATTTGCAGCTCTCGTTTTCCATGCTGTCTGTGATGAAACTATATTTAGGTGAAAATAGGGCCTTTTGTATCCAGTTCTTGGCTGTTCCTTTGATGCCCTGTGAGGTCACAGCCTAGTGTTATGATGACACACACTGTTGCCATGGCAACATGTCTGCATTCCCGGACCGGGCACGCCAAGCTCAGAATGGGACCGCTTAAGAGAAGTTTGGTTGTGAGGGTTATTCAGTCACTGATGGTACTGAAACATAGCAAATGTAGCAAGAAAGATGACCTGGGAAAAGAAGATGGAATTATGTGCAGAAGTACGTACTTTAAAGTTTACCTCAACAGAAAAGGCCCTCAGTAATTTGTTATTAATAGGGCTTTTGCATGTAGTTCATGCTTTTAAAATGAGAGAAGGAATCCATCTCTTTTTTGGAAACATGTGTTTCGTTTCTGAAACTTCCAAAGCTTTGAACTGCCTGGACAACAGCACGTGTCAGGATGGAAACTCCTTTGAGGTCCTCTGCTCCCGTCCCTTCCCGGAGCCGGCACTGGGAGCACGGAGCCAGGAAAAGCAAGCCTGCCTTCAGGCGGTGCCTGCGTTTCTGCTGTACGGGGCTGCCCATTGCCAGTTCGGATTATTTAGGTGTAGTAACTCTCACCGGGTGTCAGACCTTTTGCAAGCAGGCTCTGCAAGAAGGATGATTCCTGCTCTCACAGGGCACCAGGGAGGGGGATGGCTTGTGAGAAACGGTGATACTGCAGCCGTCTGCGCCCAAGGAGCGTGCTCGTAGGCACCGGGCCTAAAATGTTATCTTGCTCCTGGAAAAGGACCAGCTAAAGTGTATTAATGGCACATACAGCCTTAGATGTAAGTCATCAGGCACCGGGAACCAACAAAGTGCTATTGTTGCACTTTCTCCTTCCTAAATCACATACACAACCTTGTTCTCCAGGAGGAGCAACTATAAAATATGATCGCCTAAAAAATTATTGTCGACTAGCACATACATTGATTTAAGTCTATGTAATGGCACTTGTGAAGTGATTTGAAAAACAATAACGAAGAAACATAAAAGATTATAGATGAGAATTACATTTACTATATCTGAGATGTGATGCTTTTCTTTCTGTATAGTGATCTGCAGCTGTCCGCTTATAATGCAGGTTAAATACAAAGGAGGAACCTCTTAACTGTTTGCTCCTTGTGTTCACCTGCTCGCAGTTGGTAAGCAACATAGAGTACAAGTGCGCTGGGTAAAATCCCGACCCCTGCTGAAAATCAGTGTCAGTGATGCTGCTGAGCCCCAAGGCCAGCACCGCCCACGTTCTGTTAATTCTGGAAAACACCCTGCAATGTGTTTGAATAAAACCCTGGGCTCTGCAGAGGCATTTATATATCATCTCCGTTGATGTGAGAAGAATGACCGGGTTAGTAATAGAAAACCTAAACAACATGCACCAGCTTTTGACGGGTTTTGATATTTTAAAACAGAGTGATTGGAAGGAATAATCACAGGACAGAGTTTGCAGAATGGCTAATGTCCTGAAATGAGCTACCCTGCAGAAACTGGAAATAGGACTATAATAATGTTTTATACTGTACTTATTTTTATGATCCCTGCATAGCATATTGGAAGCAGCTGTGACATTTTTGAACGCGAGGAAAATGTGATGGACCTATTTATTAAAGGGGGTTAAGAGCCCCAGGTGGTCTGGAGATTTAAAGACCAGGAAATACCAGAGACAAATGAGAAAACAGGATGATCTAAGCCATACCAGTTGAAATAGATTTTGATGATAAGGCACAGTTATATATCTTACAATCTAAGATGGATATGTCACGGTAGGGACAGCATTACTGGTCGGTATTATGGGTGATAATTACATAGCCCTCTTTGCGGAGATTATATGCCCTCTCCACACAGATTCACCCATCCTTGCTATACTCTGCTGCAAAATCCACAATTCTTTAAAAGCACAGAAATACCTGGGACTCTTATATCCTACAGTTATAAAGTCATAATAATTCATAGACTTCATGTGAGAGTGTTTCCTTCCTTGCCTGGAATTGAATGCTGAGGAGTCTCAGCACATTCAGATCAACACAAAAACACAGAGCCAAGTTCTGCCTTCACATAATACACGGACGTTGCCGCTTAGTAACGAAAATCAGTCTTTCCTCTGTCTATCAATTATATTCTGTGGGAAACGCACATGAAAGAGAGAGGCTTTTAAAACGTATTGCAGTCCGTCATGCATCTGTAGCTCATCTTGCTCTGGAAGCTTACGTGTTTTGCCATATTGCTGGAGTTTATCCAGCCTGATAACAGAATTTCATCATTTATACTTAGTACTCAGGGAAGGGTTTAGCAAGACAATTGTGAATGCCTACAGAGAACTTACAGATAATCTCCATGTATCTGAATAGAAACAACTCCGAGTGAAAACGGCTGCAAAATTTAGACAGCAGAATAAATACAAACCCTATGTACGTCAACCGATTTCAGAGCTCGTTTTTGGAGGGCATCATGCTGAATTTTATGCCGTTTTGCACTCAGTCGGGTGTTCTGGGTAAATACCAACAGAAAGGCCCGTATTTGGCCAAACTGAAGGCGGTGGGAAAGGTGCCACCCACTTCAATGAGGCCACGATTTCACCGCAAATATCTTAACTGCCTACACACGCAAAATGATGCCACACAAAGCCCAGCCTATAGTCCGCCTCACAGGCATATCTGCCGCCAGCTCTTTGTTTGTGTGCAAACAGACTCAGAGCAGCATCACCTACACGTTTTCATTAAGTGGGTCAGCAACGGACCATTATCACTCCCACGTGCAACAGGTATCAGTATAAAGCGACATACTACTAACGTCAAGCTGCTTACTCATTTTTCTACTCTCTGGAAACAGCTATACATGGTTTATAGTCAATAAATAAAGTTACAGTGGAGCGAGTCTGCTCCAAATATAGAATCTCCATTTGACCAGGAAGATCTGGGAGTTTCAGCTCCTAGGGAGGACGAGAAGCAGAGTCACTGACATTTGTTGCGGAGGAAGAATTCTGAGAAAAACATTAACTACAAAAGCTTGTAACTGTGAGAACACAGTGGGGCTGACCCAAACCCACAAACCTGGCAGCTCCAGGGACATCTCCTGCTGGAACCAGCCTGAAACCATTGTCCCTGGAAGCCTGGGACCCAGGGTAGCCTACCAGATACGATGCCAACACAGCAGTCCACCCCAGGCACTTGCCTTTGAACCCAGGTGGCATTTTGATCAATATTTCAATTGAAATTCATGCTGTGACCAAAAATCACTTTTGTTCTGGATAGCTTCAAGAACAAATTAGTTTTTGTACATGCATAGCACCAAGTTGTTTCTTTCAAGGAAAAAATGGTTCCAGCGGTAATTTCTTCTAAAATTACTTGTATACTGGATTTACACCACCGAGAAATGCAGAATCAATCCCTCTTATAAATTACTGCTGTTTAGTAATTGCCTGCTGAGATAATCCAACAGTTGTATTCCTTCCAGACATTTTAAACCAGCTGCTCAGCTATTGCAATTTCATACTAGAGCAGTCTGTGCAGGTCTTGGCAAACAGACTGATATTCTGGATGACCAAAAAGCTTCTTGGTATTCTCTCTATCAAGACTACCCTGTTCGCAATGGAAAAAAATAAATCCTCTCCCCTTTTAGTGCTGGGAACTTGCTAGGAGTTTAACCCTCTACCTGTCAGGAAGAATTACTACGTTAATCACCTCACAACGTTTTTTCGAGTGAGTAAGTGCTTCCTGATAATAGGCAAGATACTTGTGCTAAAACATCGCGGGTTTTATAAAGCATTCTATAAAATTGTACAAGAAAATAAAAGTACGATCAAAATAAATGACAAGTAGCAGTGCAAACAATTTAGATAACAAGCATGCTCTACACCTCATACACCTCATTTTAAGTTCCTAATAGTATATTTTTGATATAAAATAGGATAGGCTGAGTGTCCTGAGTAAGTCTGCAGGCAGGCTTCTGTGAGACAGAAAACTTCCCAAACTGAGATTTGCAGATTTCCGTAGCAGGGGTTTGGTGTGCCCCATAGCCCGATAACCTCATTTACTGCAGGGACATTGCAGAAATGGGCATCCACTGGGTGCGAGGGGGGGAAGAAATCAGGTTGCCTCTGCAGCATCGGTGTGCTGATTCTAAGCCTGTGGCTGGTGATTCCGTTAACCAAACACACATTAATACCATTTTATACAAATTAAATGCAATATCTACTAACTATATTTTAACATAGTCTTTGAATGAAGCTACAAGGATTGTGAGGAATATCAGCAGAGAGTATTTCTTCTGTTTTGCCAAAAGGAAACGAAACTTGTTGCTATTTAGTTCTACCAGGTCCGTTTCAACCTTATTTACATTTTAACCAGAACCTTACTACTTGCAGTAATGCTAGATGGCCTACTGATCCTAAATACCTTAAATGCACGTAGCAAAATTTACCATTTAAATGAAGAGATGCTTGTGCTTAAAAGAAAATGACGCGTTATTACCAGCCTGTTACCAAAGAGGATAAATGACACTTCTGAGAAGCAAAATGCACAAACCTAACCCAGCCTTCCATAATCCCCAGTCAACTGGTGAGACTTTCTACGAACACAGGCTGGGAGAGAAGGAAATAAGATGCCTTTCTGCTGGACGTTAGTAAGATTTGGGTGATTAACCCTTTCCTTCCCTCTTGCACCAACAATACTTGTATCTGGAAGGCCTGTTTTCCTCAGTTACCCACAGATGGGGGGGCTAAATTGAACCATGGAAGACTCACCGATCAAATGCAAAGAAGTCATCACAATGTCAGCCCTGCTGTTGCCTCATTAGCAGCTGATGGGGCTGTTGAGTGTCAGGCTTGGATGATATTGCGGCAGTAACTTACCCTGTCACTATCATTTCCTGTGGTCAACCAAATTGTGGCCTGGTTAAGGCCACTGCTGATTGCTAGTTGTCTCGGTGATCACCAGCTAATGATGCCAAATTTCACCCTCACAGTAATGATTTCATTGCTCAGGCTACAATTTATTCATTTTTATATGCCCAGTTCCGGTATATAGAAGAGATAGACACATAAGGTCAAAAAGAGTTAACCTTTCCATATTAGATGCCCTCAAAATTTTCTGTCCTGTAGTATAATTGTTCCCTCATTTTCAGAATATTTTTTGACATTTAAATCATTAAAAGCACGAGTACAGTGGTGATGAAACACAGCTTACTGCCCTGGCTAATATAGTGATAGTCAAGCCCACCAGGAACATGAAAGGAGCCCCTTTCCAAGGACTGTGCAGACATGATCTAGAAGTGATGTTTCGTTCAAGACTTCCCATGCTCTCTTGAACAACTACAAGCCTTGTAAGGCTCTTCAAACATATAACAAGCTTAGTAACCACAATCTCCAATCATCCTATTAAGAATAGCTGAGTGTCTGTTGGAACAACGAATAAAGCTTTAACACACCCTAAGGACAGAGATTATGGAAAGTAGATATTTAATCCCTAGCGAAGACACTACAAGCAAGAGAAAGTAGTGAAAAGTCTTCTTTTCCCTGAATTCTTCAGTGGAAGCCCAGGTTCAGCAACAAGCAGCATGGAAATAGAAAAAAGGGCTTTAATTTATAGGGATCCTTCTGTAAGATATCATCCAGGAAGGGGAAACAAAGACAGGGAAGAATTTCACTTCCTAAATCATCTTTGGCCCATCTTTATGGCTTTGAGGAGCAATAAAAAGTTGTCCAAAAGGAGGAGATCAAGAAGAAACCCTTTTTTTCTTCCACCATTTCCCAATTCCTCCTCACTCAATGTCACTCCAACAGTCCCAACAGAGAACGAAACCTTTCCTAGGTACTCCTCTTCCCTGGCTAATGCATAGCTAAGAGTTTGTTGATTCACTTTCGGCTGCTGCTGCTTCACAGCTCTGGTACAAGACGCATCCTAGCATTTACTATTACAAACCACTCTTTGGATAGCCTACAGCAAGGATTAACTAACCAACCCACCAAAAAAGTATGTTTTCTTAAACTTTGCTGGCTCCCAAATTTTTTGTAAGATTGATCTTTTTAAGAACAATGACACACGTGTCCACTGAAGTTAGTAGGAACTAAGATGTTACTCAGATACTTCACTTTCACACTCAGACCCAAATAGTTGGGCTGATTATAATGCATATGACAATATAAACAATACTAACCAAAACCAAGTTCAAAATTGTTCCATATCAGGCAATCAAAACCTTATGAAATCCTGGGAAAAAACCCTATCTTGCAAACAAGGACATCCCAATAGCAGCGAGGGAACGATAATCAGAATGATTATGTGCTTTTGCTAGTCAGATTTAGAGAACTTCTCTTTGTCTGAACATAAAAAGCACAAGTTCCTCCTGTTTTTAGCAATTCAGTACAATGAAGCTAAGAACAATAGTAATATGACCTCTGATAAGACAAAACAAGAGGGAAAACTTCCCGATTGCGCTGTAGGCTTGTGCAGTCCAAACCTACACCTTACCTGGTGTCAGAAAAGGGAAAGACCAGAGCAACAATGAATATATTTTATAGAGATCCAAAATTCTGTAGCCAAAGTCTAGGGTAGGCAAGGCCAATTATGCCGACTAGGTTGAATGTTAAGCTGAATTTAAATGTTTCCCACAAGATCAGAATGAAATGTAGAAGGTTCAGTAATATTGTTATGATTTAAAACAATATGTTTTCATTCTGGACATCATTCCTTTGGGATATGTACTGCTGGCTGATTATAGAGATTGCAGCTAGATGCTGCCACTTTGAAATATCCGTGCACTTTGAGCCAGTAAAAATGCAATCATCTGAAGTCTCTTATACGATATTGGGAATGTAAGCCATGACTTAGGTTTCCAGGACAACACAACCAAAAATACCATGTATCAATTGCAGAAGAAAATTATAAACATTCCCATTTGCTTATCTTTATTTGCCTTTAAGGGTTAGGCATATAAACTGGATTAAACCAAAAAGTAACTGAAGGCTACAGGATGGTGTTTTCACAATCTGAAGCAGTATTTTCTGTGAGTTTTTCTGTATTTCAGGAGCCTTTTGCTCACTCATAACAATTTGCATCAGCTGTTAACCAATTCAGCTGCAGCTTGCAAATAAACTGTAGCTAAATATGGATCAAAAGTTTTCATCTGCTTTGAAATATCTGTCCTGGGTTCATTGCCACATACTGAATCTATCAGTTAGAAATTGTGGTCCTAATGTCTCTTTAAGCCTTCTGATTTACATTTGAAAGTAACAACCACTCTGTATACCTCTAGAAAACGACAAGTTTATACAGCAAAAATCTTAGGCCCCTGTACGTCTATAAATACCTACATCCCCAAACCCTAGTGGCAGACAGAAGAGAGATGGTGGCTTTTCCTCTGACTTCCAAGGTCTTGGATCAAGTCATGCGCTCAGATCCATTCACCCGTAAATACTTGCACACCTCAACAACTCGCAAGGCAGAAAATACATTTAAGGTAAACCCACCCTCCAGGGCTAGGCACCATAAAAATACTCAGAATTTAATTTTGTGACTGTCACGTTATTGGTAACTGTAGAAGATTCATATGCATTATAGCTCTTCTTTACAATAATAGTGCATTGTCCTCTTCTTACAATCTGATAATTTATGGTATAATTGCAACAGTCAGTAACGTGGCGTCTTTACGTGCAGTTTAACACCTGACAAAACAGCTTCAAGAGCTGCTTTGGATCTAAATCCAATATAAACAACATAGGCTGCCATTTAATGCTTAGAAACATTTACACCACAAACATTAACAATGAAGTCCTTTCACTCTCCTTTGGACATTGCTTAAAAAAGCATGCTGATTTTGATGTTCCTAAAAGTGACAGAAATAATATGCAATTTAAGACATCCATGCAAGATAGGTTCTTTGTAGTCAATAGGGTGGGGTTTTTTTTTCCAGTTTTCATGATTATGAACTTCTTTTGGAACAGCAGTTGGGAATATTAGATTTTGATCATCTTTCAATAATACCTTTTTTTTTAATTACTCCTCCCAGTTTCATTGTCACAAATATCTAGAAATCTATTACAAGCAGGTGAAAAATGCAAAATCATTTGCATCATAATTTAAATTTTTCTCCACGTTTTATGTTTATGTATAGCAAACCAATAAAGTCTGATCGCCAATTCTTATAAATCTCTTCCAAATATTTTCCATACTTAATTATTGATCTAGAGTTCCTTTGTGAATAGATTGTTGCATCTGCTCAAGTCTCTGAAATGTAACTTGTACCGATGGGTGAGAGAGGCCTAAGGTGTAATTCTCTTTGCTGACTGATCAAATATCACTTCCAAGTAATTTTCTTGATACAGGCAATTATTATGAACTCCAACTTTGTTTCCCATGATTCTGCTGTAATATTTGCTTTAAATTCCAGCCATTGCTCTCCTTAAATTGAGGGGCTGAGGAAAGGGAATCCCACAGGAGTGGGATTCAGGCATAGCCAGAGATGATTAATCTAAAAGCCAAGCACAAGAAGTATTGTTTGGGTCTGATTTTGATGCTTTTAAACGTATTTAGTTGTGAAAGTTGTTCAACCACCGAAATACCAACTGATCTAGAAGTTTGCCACCTGTCAGGCTACCACTGAATGGAGGCCGGTGTGGAAGGCAGCATGGGTTAAAGGAGCTCAACCAACAGAAGAGCAAATAATAACCAGGAGATTTTATTTCTATAAACACAGATTAGTGCCAACTGGTGACTTCATGTCTATGGAAAAGTTTAAATATTCTTGTCTAAATTAAGCCTTGGAGATTTTATTTGAAGTGATGTTTTCTAAAACATTTAGTAGGGCAACCGGAGTTGTGCCATGGATGGGGTAAGAAAGTCCTGAGTAAAAGCAAAGGGAGAATGCTGACCTTCCCTGAAGCAAGGACAAAACGCGTTAGTAATGGCGAGTTCGGGGGTTGAATGCCAAGACCCGTCCCTCCGACAACCATCGCACAACTGCTATGCTAGGCGAAGCAGTGAAGTTTAAACGCCTAATTTTCCCATTAGCTATATCCTTCAGTTATCTGCTGAGGAAGAGGAAATCGTGCTGGCACTCAGCTCCAAACGGTACAGCATTTTCCCTGGAGAGGCAGAGTTCAGGCTAGGATTTCTAAGCCTCAAGGGGATTGTGCTCTCCGAGTCACCCGTGTGGAGAGCCTGGCCTCCTGCCCAGGTGGAGCAGCGCTGCACAGCCCGGGTCGCTCCTATGGGCAGGAGACTGCTATTCCGCAGCCTTGTGCCGCTTTACTGGATTAATTAGCAGCTTGCTGAACCCACAGTGTCCTGGGTGGGGTGTCTGGAGAACTTCAGCTACACCTCCTGAAATCCCCCCCACTTTTGCGTTGCAATCTTGAGTCCAACTGTCAGTTCAGAGCGGCCGACTTTTTGCCATAGCTTATCTGGCAGAGCGAGGTGCTCTCAGTGCCGTGAAACTCCTGCTGCTGCTAACCTGGAAATTAGAGGTCTGTTGGAAACCTGCCCAGCTCCCCGCCTGCCTACTTGGCAGGCTCTCAGCGAGCTCCTCTCCCAGTGCCCCGGCACCGTGCACCGCTCTGCAGCAGTCCTGGCTTCCTGCTCCCAACCAGCTCACCTGGAGGAGGGCTGCCAGGGGAACAAAAACCCAATTCACAAGCAATCCGGGTTCCCAGGGGCCCATGGTCACCTGCTCTGCCGGTTGAGGAGAGCCCACTATACAACCCCCTTCGCAGCTGAAGACCCACAGCTCGAGGAGAACCGGCAAGTCCCCCTTCCCCGACGGCGCTGCTCCCTTTCACGGAGAATTCAGAAGTGTTTGGGTTTAGGTTTGGATTGGAACGGCACCAAAACGATCAGACTCAAAATCCCCCACAAAAGAGGATTGCGTTTCGTTGTCCTTGTCCAAGATCAACAGCTGGGAGTCAGCCGCGGCTGTCTGTGCCGTTGGCTGGTGGATTCGCCCGAGCCAGCCGCTCTGCCGGGAGCCGTTTCTGAGGAACAGCCCAAAGAAAGACGGGGCAGATCAGGAAGGAAAAGCTGCCAGAAATGAAGGTGCAGGAAGGAGGCTTTTTTCTTTTCCTTCCCTTTTTTTTTTTTTTTTTTTTAAATAAATTACTCTTCCCAATAAGAAAAAGACATTACTTAAGCAAAACAGCTCTGTATCAGCTACTGTGTCTCCTCTGCAAATGCAGCCAGAGTGTAAAATACAAGAACTACAGCTCCTGCCCACACACTCTCCCCCAGAACATCCTCCCCCAAATTTGAATGCATTCAAACTAGGAATGCAATTCAAGCAAAATATAATTTCTTGGTATCTGTTCCACTGTCAGTAAGAGAGGTTAATCCTTCTTTCCCCTAAGCTGTTTTCTCCTCTAAGCTTCTTATCACCTTCTACACCATCCACAATATGAAGACACAGTTTTCATACATCTCTAAAGTTTGCCACTGCCAATGCTGTCCGGAGATTGCATTATTACAGGAATGTAATTTGTTTCCAAATCCTAAAGAAGGAAATACTGAACTAATATAGAAAAAGGTGCTGAACAGTCATAGCTACTGTCCTCCTTTTTAGATGAGTTTTATAGAATAAAGAGAGTGATACATTAAAAGACATCTATACAAAAACTTCCTGGAAGTTGTTCTCACCGGAAGAGAAAATTCAATTCCCAGAAGACTGCTATGACTTTACTGCATGCAGAATGAAATGGAAAATTCATTTCTTTTAGTTATTTTTCTCATTATGGTATCTTCTCTGGCATCTAAGAATCAAAAACCTTTTAAATTAGTCAGAGCTATTGTTCATAATGTGTGGCAAGGAAGGAAGCAAGTTTTTTTGGGGTAGTGTTTTTTTTTTTTTCTTTTAAAGAAACCACAAAATGGAGACTACGAATACCTAGAGCCATGCAAGAAATGCAAGATAGGACATGCCCATCCATGAAAGCCACAGATTCCTTATATAGATATGCACCAACAAAGTGAAAACTCAATTACACAATAGCTTTCCCTGGCACCTAAGGAGTCAGTCTAACCTGCTTTTTAGAAATGTCAAGCTCACAGCCAGGTTAATGAGATCTACAGCCTCTTTGTCAGGAGCAATAAGGAAAAAAAGTAGAGCTACGCTCCAGCTTTAATGGTAGAGGCAGCACCAGAGGCTTCAACATTCTTGTTTAAAATGATGAACACAAAGTTTTTTTTTTATTTTTGCAGTCTACTTTGCCAATGAAAAGAGAACCTGAAAAAATTCTCAGTCATGTTTTAAAAATGAGAATGAAGACACAAATGCCTGTAACTGTCCCAATTGAAGGTAGTACTGTAACGTGGAGAAGTGGGCTGCTCACACAGTGAATCCAGATTAAGAATGTTGTCTGGGGCCAGATCTGAATACGGGGACAACCCAAAGCCCCAAATGGAAACTTCTCCAGGGTTTGGTATGAATCCAAATGTGAATGAGGACCTACATCCTGTTTCCTAGGCCCATATGAATGTCATAGTTTTCATCAATAGGGTATTACATCCTCTGCAATTTATCTTTTTCTCCATGCCTTTTCCCCCAAAAGTCTCTACTCCCTATAAGGGAACTCATCAAGAATTTGCTTTGGATACATTATGCTCAGGTACTACCTCCGCACTCGTAAGAAAGGCTCAGGAACAGCTCGTTCTTGATGGTGCGCACATTTTCTGTTGTCAGCATAGCCAGAAGACAACTCTTCTGTGCAAAGAACTCCGCACTGTCACTTAAGGTTCAGATCCTTTCATGTTCAAACACACTGCCAGCATCTGCTAGAAAAGAAACCATCTCACCTTTGCAATCTATCCCTGCTACCTGATCCTCGGCTATGATGAATGAAAACATGACCTGTTTAATTCGCTTATCGTATGAGACAGAGCAGCTGTCTTACATTTTTAGAACATGATTATACTATCTAAATTAATCTAAATCTAATTAAAAGTACTTTGGGTTGAAAAAAAAAAGATACCACAGAAATGAAAGCTGCCGGATATAGTTATAATATTCTGGCAAACTGAAAATATGTTATCGCTATGATTTAGACAAGAATTGGAGGACATGGTGGGCAATAGCATAAAATGCTTTTCCAATAGAACAAATATTTCTGCAAAAAGAAGGTCACGGCGGTTTCTCCAAATGATGGTGCTATTTAGATAACTTTCCAGTTTTACTTCTGCGCTAAAAGAATTGCCTGACACAGATTGGATCAACATTCAAGGCGGGTTTCATGATAAGGATAGTTTTCAGAAGAAATTATCTTTTCTGCTCAGCAAAGCAGCAGACGGGTCAGGTTCCTTCTGAAGCCAGAACAAACAGCAAATTGAGCTCCCAGACTCTGGGAAAATTAATTACCCCCTCTCCAAGGTGGAACTGCTTTCCCTGCACAGACAGCAAATCTTTTGTAGAATTAACAGGCAATTTTACTGGGGAAATCAGGGAAGAGTCAGGAAATAAGCTTGGGAATTAGCAGTAAAGCTAATGATTTCTCTCTCCCCTGCTGAGGTACCTGTCCTATCTGTGGCCATCCTCCCAGAATGGGTGGAGGCCACACAGCCTGGTGTCTCCATGAGGGATGACTACTGGTCCCAGTGATTCAGAAAAGCTCCCCCGTGTCCCCAGCGAAAGCCACCATAGAGCTGCCTGCTGCCTCCATGCCATCCCACCTGGGAGGTCAGGCACCTTGGATGGAGCCTGTGGGCACCTTCTCCGTGGGCAGGCGCTTTGTGTGGCATTTGCTGTACGTGGCGTTTCCTCAGCTGCAAAAGGCTCTACACTTGGTCGGGGTGAGCCATTTAACCTGACACGTCTGGAGAAAAGTTTTTATTATTTGCCATGGTGATACAGTTCTGTTACTGACACACTAAAAACATGAGTAATTTCAATTCACGGTTGTCCCCAGGAGCGATGACAGAAGGGGATGCCACCAGCAAGCTGCAGGGCAATGGGGGAGCAAAGGAGGACCCCCATGGCAGCACCCCATGTCCCCAGGGTGCACAGCAAGAGGGGTGGGAGAGGAGCCTCACGTGTCAGGGAGGACAGCCATCAGAAACAGCAACATGGGTGTCTAGGTGAAGGTTTGGGGGAAAAGAGAGGAAAAAAAAAAAAAGAGAAGACGACTGCCCCAGACAGCTGTCAGGTGGCAGTTTCTGGGTGAGCACATGCTTAATGTAGAGACTTGAAAGGACCTGGATGGTTCACTCTACCTACACAAGCGACAGTGGCCCTGGACATCCACACGGACCTCACCACCCAACTCGATCATTGCGGGTGGAGTCACAGGCTCCTTCGCCTAGGGCAAGGATCAACCACCAGGGACATCTGACAGGGAGAAGTTATTCCTGCTTGGTTTCATTGGACCCCTGCCATCTCATCACCAGTCTTCCCCATTCACCGTTAGACTTCCTCATCAGCTTGTCAGGGGATTTTTTTTTTTCCCCTTTCTTTTTTTGTGTGCAACTCCACAATGTTTCCTACTCATATACCCATTTCCCTTGTGCCCGATCTTGATTTGAGCACAAGAGAGAGGTGGTGGGGACAGGGGCCTATTTTGTCTCCACGGTGATAGTCTGTTCCACAGCTATCATCTTTAACTAATTTCCACTATTATATAATTTTATAAGATTAGCCTATTTGCCTGGCTATCTAAGAATAGCCATACTTTCTGTAACACAGAAAACCCTTTCATTTTCTACTCATACACATTATAATTTTTCTTGCATAAGGGTTTTCAGAGGAACCCCTAGCTGAGTGTACTTGAAGCGCATTATAGAGTTAGACAGGCAGAAACAAACTAGAAATGAAAAATAGCAGGCACTGTAAATAAATACAGAATACGTATAAATAAATACAGAAGGAATTTGTACTTTGCCACTCTCAAAAAGGAAAAAAAACATCTCCCATATCTGAATGACCCTAGGTATTAAATGGCAGTGTGTCTAATTTGGCTTTCATACATGAAAACATTGGGCATTTCCCATAGTAAGCTAGAATGATTTCTGCGGTCTTAAACTGCATGTTAACATCACAAAATTAGAGTATTCATTGGGTATCACTTGGTATGGGTTAGCAGGATATTTGCTATGAATATGTTTTCTGAGCTGCAGGTTGTATACTTGCAGTGTTTGTCTTTCAAATGTTGGCTTTTAGCATCTGAAAGAAATTAACATTGCTGCGGTATTACAGTCATTCCCTTATTAATCATTTGGCAACCTTCCCTCTTCCAAAAACAAGGCATCCACTTACTTCCAGGAGTGCAGCCTTCAGATCGTTACAAACAAGATGTAAGAAATGAGTGTTAAAGCGTTACTTCTAATACAGCGGGTAAGCGCGTTTTGACTGCGTGTGTGCAACACAGCAGTGTACCCGCGCTCACGGCTATCTATCCTTTACAACCCGTGGTTGGCTTTGGCGTCCTTCTGCGTGCAATTCTGCCACGATGTACTGAAACACGTATCATAAGGGGATTGATACAAGAGAATAATGAAAGGTTTCCTTATTTCTACTAAGGAATAACAATTCATAAATAATTGATGTGGTTACAACAAATGCAAAATGATTAGAAGGATTTATAGTTGTATTTAGCAGAGACCATTAACATGTGCTTTTTCAATCTAAGAAAATGAGAAGTGAAGAACCAAACCTGGGTAATTAAAAATGCTGGAAGACTGAAAACTTATGCATAAATTATTCTCTCCCCCTGCCTAATGTGTTTGGGGTTTGCTTGTTTGTTTTTACTAACAGGTAATATAAACCACAGAAATGTCAGACTTGTCAGCCCAGTTTTTCCATTCAGAAGATTTGTTTTGCATTTCTACCTTGTCTAATGGAAGGCACACCTCAAAAACCGCAGCAAAGAGCGAGAGCCACAGTGTGAAACCTGCAAGAGTCTCTGTACTGTGAAGGGAAAACATTGAATACAATACGCTTCCTGCCAGTCTCAAAGAAGTAACATTGCTACTGCTGGGGAATGATTAAGAAACAGAGTTCTAACAGTGACATTTAGAACAAAAAAAAAGAAGTTAATTAATTCTCCATGTTTAGATTTATTTTTGATGAAAATGTGGTGGGTTTTTTAAATAAAAATGGAACAGAAATGTGTTTTGTCCAGTCCTCAAAATACATCACATTTGCTTGCTATTGCTTTGATAATTTCCAGATTATTCTGTAAATTTTGAATTCTGCTTGAGAGTATAATCTGCAAAATGAAAAGCTCAGCTGCAGACCAGTCCAAATTCACTTGTGCTATGAATCCTCACATGTCCATTTTAACTATATTGAGACTATAGATGGTAATGCAGTTATTTGTTATAAAGTTTTGGGAAAAAAAACCCAGACGATGTTTGACATCCAGGAATGTTGTTGTTTTGCCAGATTCATTACTAAATGTTAAGTTCATCACTGATCTATCAGTACGTAGCTTAAAGCACATTAATGGGGAGAACTAAGTGTTGTAGAAATGAGGATTTCTTCAAAAATGTCAATAATTTTTAAACAATGCAATAAGAAAACTCAAGTCTTTATCAATTATATTAACCAGCAATTTTCCCATGGCCCTGCAGCTGGTTTCAATTTGCAATGGCAGAGCAGATTCACCGTGAAGTGTTCATGTCTCAATACAGCCCTACTTCACCACAGTTCAGTTTGGAATTGAGCCACTGAAAAGATGTTTTCTACCTTCTTAAACTGTGTCTCAGGACAGCTGGAATTACATCACATTAACACCTTTAAGAGCACAGGTCAAAAATGCTCTTTTTGTCTTGGGAAGTGGCTATACGTGAAGCCTGATCTAAAGTCTCCTGACGGCTCAGGTTCTTCAGGGAAGCCCGGATGATGTTCAGGCCCTTCTGAGCTGATGTGGGTGGACTCACCGATGTACTGAGAAATTAGGCAACGAGCAGTCCTGTTGGCTCAGTGCTGCTCAGTTTTTCACTTGACAAAATGCATGTATAGCTAGGGGACCACTTCCAAAAAGCAGAAAGCAGCTTTAATGCTGACAGATTAGTAAAATGCAATGGTTTTAGATGGTTGATGGGCAGAAGGTCAGGTTTCTCCAGACTGACAAACTACTTCAGGCCTATATCTTCCCAAACTTCTGTCTATCAGCGTCAAGCACTGCATCTCGGTTATAATAAGTAGGTTATACGCATTGATTAGATTATCACTGCCTGGTGTTTCTCTGGATCTGCGTGGGATCTGCTAGTCCTTATATGCAGAGAAACAGAACTATTGGTTAGTCTATGGCATATAAATTATCTGAAATGTGTATGCTATTTTTCTGCATCAGAAAGTAATTGCTGCTCAGATGAGACAAAATCTGTTTGCTATTCGTAAACCCTTGCTGAATAGCGTAGGAAAACATTTTTTCAGTGCACAGTCAGTTCCCAAGCTGTTTGCTCCAGTTATTCTCCCTTCATGCCACGTGGACACTTGGGTTATGCAGTATTTTTGTGCTTCCTGGCTGGATACATAGTAATAGCTAAACAAATGGCGAACACTGATAACTACTGCCAGTTATTTTTCTTTCAAAAAGCTAATGATGTAGGCGTTCCTCACTAAAGAGCAGGCATGTGATGGAGCCGAACCACTCTTCAGGCTGCAATGAGGGTTCAGGAATACTGTTTTTGCAATAGTTGACCAGTTTCTAAGCTGTAAGGCAGAAATTACAGCTGAGGAAAGCGTGGCAGGTAGTGCTAGCTCATTCCCTATTAGTGCCTTCCTTCTGTCCCAAACTGGTTTTAAGCCATCTCTTTACAGCAGGAGTTTCTGATTTCTGCAAAGAATTGGAGGTTAGGTTGGCAGTACTTCTGCTTTCTGTTTGATCAGCAGATGCAGAAAGAGCTGCTCCATGTCCTTTCTGCTTACCTCTCCTCCAGGAGCGCAGACACAGGACGTGCCTGCTGACACTGCCTTTTAAAGATAGCCTTTCCTCTGCTGCCAGTGATAACGCATAAAATGAAACTTTTCCCTCGGAAAGATGGCTTAAAAAGGCTCAGGCAGGTGAAAGCAGAGCTTTATCACCCTTGTGCCAAGCCGAATTTATGTCACTACAGCTCCTTCCAGCCGCACAGCGCTAGATTGCTCGGGTCCAGATGGCTTCACTACCTTGTCGTTTGGTGGCTCCTCTTTCACCCCTCTGCCCTGTGTTGTCTTAGCTCCCCCACAGAACG
The DNA here is from genome assembly GCF_000708025.1 of Charadrius vociferus. Lineage (NCBI taxonomy): Eukaryota > Metazoa > Chordata > Aves > Charadriiformes > Charadriidae > Charadrius > Charadrius vociferus. The sequence continues at coordinate 1,077,565 of NW_009646428.1, read as the reverse complement.
TTCTAGACACACCAGGCAGAAGGAGCTACAAAGAGCTCTGTCCTTAACCCTACCCCAGACAGTCAGAGCCAGCCAGGTGGGTACCTGCCATCCAGTCAGCCTGGGATCCATCCTTGCTCCTGGGAAAGCCCATACATATACCATATTCTTGCTTTCCCCCTCTCCTCCTTTACTGCCTGAACTGGATTTACAACTGGTTCGAACATGCAGTCATTGTAAATCATTGATCACAAACGTTTTCCTGACACTTAGCGTTTGTCCTTCCCAGGAGGATTCTGGAGCCAAAAATGCTCTCAAGAAAACAAACACAGGCATTATCTGTTTTATTCCCACCCTTCCGCTGAGCGCAACCACCTCTCTAAGAAGAGGACCTTCTGGGATCACTGGCATTAGAGAAGCATTAGGCTGCCTGTCTCAAGCAAAAAGCAGGCAGGCCTTTAATTTCTCCTCCTTGGAAGAGGAACCGGTGGGAGAGGGAACCCTTGGGAAGCAGAGGTGTGTGCATCAGACTAGCTGAGGGGTTTTAGTTGGAGCGACTTTACTGCCGGTACGTGGCTGCCTTTCATTACGTCTTGCTGGATATCACAGAAAGCTGCCAGGCGGATACAGAGCTTGAGGAGTACCAAAAATACAGCAGCTTTCACAGTAACCTCCTAGTTTGTCATGTGAGGAGATAGGGATGAGCGATGGCATTCCTAGGAGACGGATGGGAGTCTTAAAAACTGCCTGCTGCAACACAGAAAGCAGAGCTCAAGAGTTCAGCATAGACGTGATGTGACGAGGCACATGCTTAGAGCAGTGGTGGGAGTTGGAGGAGAGTTCAAGATTAAACTTTTGCCAAAGTAGCAATTAATATGCCGTCATTAATTTTCCTCTAAGCGCAGCGGTGTCATTTGTAAGAGTTGTTTGTATTTTATTGGCCCTCAGCCACCCTTACCTGTCTCTTGAGTGAGATGCTGCCCTAGAAGTGAAGTGCAGCCTTTGTAGTCGCGGTGAACGAGAGCCCGTGAGACTGCACAGGCACCGTGACCTCCCACAGATGGTGCAAATCACCTACTGTTCACCGCCCCAGCTTCTCCATCTGAAAAAATGTGGAGGAAGTCTCTGACCTCTTTCTCAGGCACATTTCAATCCACTGCCAAAGAGTTACCTCTAAGTCCTAGACGCTATTATTTTTCAATTACTCTCAGGATAATCTGGAGCCCTGCCTTCTTTCTGATTTTTTAAAGAAATTCCCCTTTCCCTGAAGTTTGTAGCCTTCCAGCTGCCTTAAGCTATTTGGTCCTGTTCTTTTCCTTGCTGAATCTACCATAAGACCCAGCACAGCTCCAAGGTACTCTTGTAGAGCTGATGTCTCACTTGGTATACCCAGCTATGTCAGGCAGCTGCCAAGTAGTATATCCTAAAAATTAACAATAATTAAAAAAAACAACCAACAAAAACTACACCACAACACCCAAAATGGCAAAAACGACTTTAGACTTCCTTTAGGATCCCACTGAACCTTGGAAAATGGGTTCAGAGTCTTGTCTGATTGTCTGCTTTAGACAGAAAACTGCAGGACCTTCTGTGACAAAGCCACCAGGCTCAGCGCTAGAGTAAAACTAGGGATTTTCATACAATAAAGCGCGTTTAGTTTCTGCTCTGTATATGTGTGTAGGAGGTTATTTACAACTTCCAAAGCACACTATTTGACTGCGTTATATTTTGAGATTGCTTAGTCCAGACACTGTTGCTGTTACCCCTGCCCTCTAGAACTTCTGATAAGAGCAAAGATGACATAAATTCCCACTTCCAAGAGCTCAACGATTAAATAGTTTGCCTAGGTTTTCCAGTGTGTATTTTTGCACTTTAATAAAATAAAAAAAAAAAAATGCTAAAGTTTCCAAACCCAGTTATTTAATGATACTTGTTATCAGATGAAACCATTTAATGGGAGCCCATATCCCTTCATAAATAAGAGAGTTTCTCACTTTCTAAAGTTTCTCACCTTGTGACCTCAGAAAAAATTTCAGTTTCTCTGACAGGAACTCTAAGTCATAACAGCATATTTCCACAGTATAACACAGCTCTTACTACCGTACTCTCTCAATATTTCCTGGCTAGTACGGATTAAGAAGCAGTGAAACAAAACTATTTTTACAGGTTTGGTTGTCTGGCACACTCACTATTTACTTAAGCTGGCAATTTATGAGAAAGCAGTCTCTCTCTCTCTCTCGCACCACCTCGAACAGCGTTCCTCCCACTATCCCACACTGTTAAAAATATGTGTGTTTTTAGGGCAAGAGAATGACACTAGTTTAAACTCCAAACACAAGTTAATATCTATATCATAACGTAACAACAATAAACCAAAGCCCCTTTCCTAAGGCACCCGCTTTCAGGCCCTCGGGCTATTGGAAATTCAGCAGTTGACATGAGGAACAACGTCACCCTTCCAACCTGACCTGATCACCCACAGTTTTCCCATCCTGGAAAGTCCAGAAACCTTGCTCTACCTCAGGAAGACATCACCACCTGAGGTAGCAAATGATAGCCTCTTGTGAAGTCCTACCAACGCTGAGCTGCAGGTGAGAAACATGAACGCTGAGGGATGAAAGCTCCCAAGGTCTTTCCATCCCACTCCGAGTTCTGGAGGGGCTGGTTGGTTTTATATTTGTTTTGTTTCTGCAGGAACAGACTGTAATATCCATGGAGATGACATTAGAACGCCAGGAAACCCTAACAAAGATGACTGTTGTGGCTTGCTCTGAAAAAAGCAGATGTTTATTAAAATGTCAGCCAAATTACTTATGTGTCACTGACTCTGAGGACAGTACAGCAGTCCTGCAATGTTTAAAAACTAATAATAATGAAAAACGGTCACTCGTTGCTATTGAATGATAACTGGGATCCTTACCAAACGGTCATTTTTGTTCAAGTCTAAACAGCAGGGAAATGGTTGGCATCTCGGTGGCTTAAGACTCCTATTTATTTTCAGTATTTAGATCCATAGGTCAAACTGGTTATTTGGAAGGGACTGAAATTGATACAGGCTACTTTATAGTTCTGACATTTCTATTTCCCCAATGGATTGCATTAAAGGTTATTGACCTGTTTAGGGCTGAGTAAGCCCATAGAGAATGTACTCTGGGAGACTTTGGCACTAAAAGCTGTAACATTTTTTCATTTTCGTAACATTTATCAGATAATTCCAATTACTGGTTGCTTTTGCAGTTTCATATAGAGGGAGAAAGGGATTTGCATTTGCAACTCAGTTCCCAGCATGCTTTACAATATATGCTCCATCTCTATTATTTATAATGTGTCCTTCGTTCTCTCCCCCCACTCTCTCAGACTGATACTGTTTGATCAATCAGTTTTGCAGCCTGACTCCATAAATTCCAGCCGCTTCAGCTTTGTCCAAATGTCACAGAAGAGCTGAGAGTGCTTTCTGAACTGTGCAGAATCAATGTTTAAGCCATAGCCTGGTGTGATGATGTATTTAGTAAACAAGACGAAACTAGAACACACCAGTAAACTTAGTCCCCTGCTTTCAAGAGCTGCAAGTGCTCAGCTTCCTGAATAATTTCTTGGGAATGAAGCGTGTCTATCTAGGCTGGAGGACAAATGGGAAGAGGACATACAGAAGTAGCTTTCTCTCTGATAATAAGTGAGTAGAGGCAGCAGCTACGGAGCCCTCCTGCCACAACATACTACTGGAGGAGAGTGCCTCACCAGAAATACTATATTGCTTACAAAATACTTTAAACTTCACAGATTTGAACTGAAGCAACTGGAGTCTCAACAGTGTACTGGCTGTTAATTCCAGATGGCTTCTCTGAACGTTTCTCATGTTTCATATAAATACATTCATAATGATGCAAGTTCCACCTGTAAATTATCTGGAAATCGATACTCCCATTGAGTAAGTTAATACTCCCGTTATTAACTAAAACAACGGTATAACAATCTCAAAATGTTCTTGAGAGGTTCCTAAGCAGCGGATAGACTGCTCCATTAATCCTTCCCTGGCCACAGCAATTTGGAAGATCAGTAAATTAAGTGTGGCTTTTCACGGGCAATGAAGTTTATAGTTGGGTACCTTACTCTCACGCCTCAGTGATTTGGATTTGGTTAGAGACCCCAATAAACAAGAATGCAACAAATATTCCTTTAGACTTGGGAGAAACAAATCAGCAGTTACTGAAAGGTAAATATATCCAGATGTGTTTATCAGTCATTCACTCAAGTATTCAAGCGTAAATAACTAATTTGCTTTAAGTCACATTTCTGACTTTTGCCAGGAATCACACTGGCGAGCTAAGGAAGTCTAACAGTTTTGGAATGGACACGGAAGATTGCATTTGCTCATGTTGAATATCCAAACGAGTACACAAAATTGTGCTTTCTTTGCTTGGTATTCTTATCAATCAGTGTCTAAAACCAAGAGAGAACTCTACTGAAAACCTGTAACAGCATACAGAAAACCAGGTATGCCTCTGGATAAGGGCACTGTGGCATTTGCAATATAATTAGTTGACACTGGGAACTGCAAGGTGGTCAATGCATTTGCACGTGATTCAATAGGAATGATTCCAACCCATTCACCCCTTTCTGGTAACGAACTCTTCATTTCCTATAACTAAAAGACTGACAACTGCATTGTCACCAGAATTTCACAACACGATGTGTTAAAATTTCTGGTTTACTACCTTTGTACAGATTAAAATGACTTTTACGAGATATTCACATCTGCTGAGCTTGTCTCCAAAGCTCAGGCTTATTATTAAAAATATTAACTAGAGTCTTCACAAATAAACAAAAATGAAACTGTCAAAACAACATCTTCCTTCTCCTTTTCCTCTCCTGTGCTCAATGAAACGCAAAGGTCTATTCTCAAGGCTTTTTTGGTTCAATTGGAAACAGTATAAATCCCAACGGAAAGGCTGAATTCTTGATTATTTTTTTTCAGACAAAGATCCCCATTTTGCAATTGGTTATAGTCACACTGACACCCAATTATGTGACTACATTTGGCACTCAACATTTGGTGGAGGAGAATTCAACTCTGCAAATCTGTGTGCTTCAGATATATTCAAAACCATTGTCCCTATCATAGTTATCCTGGTCTCAAAGAATTTAAACAGGTCATAATTAAGTGGGGGAAAAAGACACTAAAGCAGGCTTTACATTGAATTTTGAGAGTCTAACAAGCATAGCAAATAAAAAGCTGCTAGATCCTTACACTTACAAATAACCATGACTGCAACTATTATGGTATGAACAGCTTTTCCTTGGGTGGATATTTGACTGGTTTAAGATGCCATCTAGGAGGATACTTTAAGATGCCAAGTAGGTGTCATGAAGACAAATAGGGAGCATAGTTCACAGCAAGACCTGCAGTTCACATTTCTGTCTGGAAGAAATCTTAGTAAATCAGAAATTCTTGATTACTTTTTATCTATAACCCTTTGGAATATCTCAGGCTCTCTCCAGGGTCAAACATCAAGGCAAAAGTCTGTGGTTACTGCCATCAATCCCAAACTATCCGTAATCCTTAGGCCAGTGACTGGGTGGTTTGTGCTTGGGCTTACCAGGGAAGATGTTCTGCTTTGCACAGTCAGTGGGAGCAAAGGCTAGGACATGGTGTTAAGCCAGTATCCTAAAAAGGGGGCTAAACCAACTAATCTCTTTCTTTTACACCTATTATGAAGGAGAACAGCTTCACCAGGGTAAACAGGGGGAGTGGAGTACAAGAACAGGGCATCATATTTCTTGGGAAATGGGGTCTCACCCAATAACCAAGGAGAAATTTAGCCAGGATCTCTCACAACCCCAGTGAGTGCCCTGCTGCCGAGAGCACCTCCCGCCTAGTATTTTCATGTGGCTGTTGAGAAAGACCATCTCAGTTGCAGTGATTAACTCCAGAGAAGGGTTCACAGCTGTAATTTCATTTGGGGATTGAATGCATCTCTCTAGCCTGGAATTAGGTTTCCAACGCTCTTTGAAAGATGGACTACAAGCAAAAACTTTCCTCTTGGGCTTTCCTGCTACCACTTAAGAGACTCCTGGCTTAATGCACAGTCTTCTCTGAATTTAATTCTCAGATAGCTAACCATGATAGGCCATAGGTAGGAACCTACCTAGCCTAGGAGTTGGGAGCTCTACGTATTCCTGCTACAACTGCAAGGTATGTTGCATCCCTGAGCCTACAGCCTGACTTATAAGCCAAGAGAATTTAACAGCTGTTCTTTGTGTGGGTTGAAGCTACTTAGGTCAAATTTTCTTGGTAAAACAACTGGCTCCAGCAACCTAAAAGCTGTGCGGATCTGGGCTCGCAGTGTGACAGCTCAAAGCTTCTGTGTTTTATTCGAGTTGCTAAGCTCCTAATATTCTTCATGGGGATCGAGGCACTATTCCTGTAACATGTGTTGTTTTCCTTTGAAAAAAGTCAGCATGAGCTCCCTCAGAAATCAATAGGAACTTTTCAAGTAGGATGAACAACACCTTCTCAGCTAATCTTGTTTTAATCTCTACTCAGGGAACAGAACTACTGCTCCTCCTTGTCTTTGTTTTCCCTGAATTAAGCACATCAGATTCACTCTTAAGCCTCTTCATCAGCCATAGAATATGGATGAGTAAAACGTAAACATAAATTCTTTTAAACCCCGTTTTAGGTTCACATAAATATGCAAAAGCTTATCCATAGAAAATCTTTCTGTGAAAAAGTGAATTCCAATCCTCCTTCTTATTTTGTGTCATTTAAAATCTAAGAAAAATGTGCCAAAAAAATACCTATTTCTATCAAAAGAAGAGTACTTATTCATTCAAGTCTCCATATATGCCTCATACCTAAAATGAAATTGCATTAGTCTTAACAGAGAATTGCATCTAGATGTAAAAGGGACTTTATGGTGTTCAGACTGAAATTTGCATTTCCTGCACAGCAGCAGTGTTTTTGATCTCAGATCTAAAAAAAACCCCAAAACAAACAAATTGATTTAATTTCTATGATTTGGTAAGGAGGTGCACAATAATGTCACTGGAGGAGAGAAATAGAAGTTGCCTGGGTTCAGCGATTGTTCACTTCAGTGATACATTTTGATCCTGTTTCATTTTGTCCTTGACACCAAATATCCAATGTCTGCAAATATTTCTTTGGAGGGGAAAACTACAGCCTAATATTTAGAAAATATTCAATCTTCAGAACAATTTGTTTTAATAAAATGTTCCCTTATAAATAAGGTTTTAAAATTAGGGAAACTTCAAAACTATCAGTGTACACTTTCCATTTTAGTAATTTGATCTGTGCATTTTAGTTCAATTCAGAACAACTTTTCAGTCCCCCAAATAATGCAAAGAAGTTTTCAAACTGTTCTCTGGCCTTTAAGATTGCTAAATGTTGCACAGTGCTCTTATAACTGCTACGTGCAACATGATGCCAGTAAAAACAATAGCTGTATTTATGAAATACATTATTGGAGTTTCCAGCTCACAATTCAGAGACTTCATGGCTGGAATCTAAATTATGTGCCAGCATGCATTCAGTTGTTATTAATCCACAGTTTGAAATGCAGGCCAGTTTTTAGTACGATATATTCTTCTTTATAAACTGGTGAGCTATTTTGGTAGATGCAAGTTACCCTAATAATTTACCAATTCACCAATTTCCTTCAGCAAATGAGCACTGATAAATTGCTTAGTCTTAGAGCTTATAAAGGTTACTTCAGGTAAGTCTTTACCAGTACATGTGTATACTGGTCCCAGAATTTCTTTCCCCCCGCCTCTGTCTGATAATTAATCTCTCAGTGACGTAGTGTCTTCCAAAATTTCCCGACACTTACTAGGAAATGATTCTTAGCCTGTCTTACAGGCTACAATACTTCATTCACTCTTACACAGATTGCACTGGTTTTCTTTCTTTAAAGATTATGATATAATTTCCCTGCTCAGTAAGCCATCGTTTCTCTAGCAAATGACAGCTTTCTGGCATGAGCCAGTAGTATTCAGAAAGTGACAATTGCTCACTTAAAGTGGCACTGGGTGAACTCCACAACATGGACTGGGCAAAGAGGCGTTACAGGATTGAGAGAAGGATTATCAAGCCCCATCTCCAAGCAATCCTTCATCAGGTCAAGGTCTTACAGAAATACCATAGCATAATTTTGACTGGAAGGGAACTCTGGAGGGCATTTTCTCAACCCTTCCTCTCTCATATCCATGCAACCACAAAACCCAAGCCCAGGAGCTGCCAGAAGTGCTCTCCTTTGAAACACTCACTCCTGAAACGTGCTTCTCAGATGTCCTGTATGAGATACCTCAGGAGGAGCAGCTTAAGAATACTCCAGCTTCAGATGAGATAAGCAGAACTTGATGACACAAATTAACCTGGTATGCCTCTGCTGTCAATAAACCAAGGCACCCTGTGTCTTCTCTGCCAGTAAGGCCACCAAATCCTGGAAGGCTTCTGACCTGTTCTGAGACCCCAGACTCCACCCTCAGACCATTGAAATTAAATCATTCCTTCCAACCTGATAATCATACACAGCTTAGTGAACGCGAGGGTGCTGATTTCTCAAGTCTGCAAAGCCATTTCAGTAGTAGCATCAATGCACTTTGATGCCACTAGATCATCATTACACTCTTCACTACAAGGAGAACTGTCTAAGAAAAAGCCACTAAGTACTGCTGCTTCTCAGATGTACCACACTAGTGGTTCACATCAAGAAAATCAAATTCCCGGCGCATTGCTAATGACTGCTTTCTTTTTCCATCCCCTTATTATTACAGTAGAAGTCTCTGTAAGAAAGCCTCAAGCTTGGTGAATGGCAAACTTAATTGGATATGCCCTGCTTGAATATGCCTATTTTTGATTGTCTAATTAGAATGGGCAAAAGACAAACCATTTTTATATTCAGATGGCTTTAGGGACTGCAGTGTTTTTCTTTTATTTCTCAAAATCATATGTGTCTATTTTAAGCTCTTCTTCCTAAAATATTCCACCCTGGAATCTGATAGAAGCTTCCTGAAGAAAATACATGAATGGTAATTCGAGGATTTAGGTAATTTATAATCAACGATTCAAAGCAAGACACTGGAGACAGCTGAAACAACAGAAGTACTGAGGAGAAGGGCAGGAAAGGGTATTCCTGCTCAGATTTCAGTGGAGCGACACAATGATACTTCTGCGTTCAGATGGATGTCCATAAAAAGTTGGCTTGCAGGAAATATACCACCTTCATCTCCCTGACCCAAAATATACATGCAATATTCTCTTTTGCCAGTTAAGAGAACAAGAGATTCTTCCAACTAATTTGGGCATAAAGGTAGCATCAGATAACTCTCGGTCCAACCTTCCCTGATCTAAGGCAGAAAGATGCTACTTAATTATGTTAAGGAAAACTTCATCCCATTATATGTAAACTAACTGCAGACAACAAGCAGATGCTGTCTTGCAATTTCTAGACGTTTTGTCAGCCTATTGTAATTTGAGAATTAGGCAGGGCCAGACCGAACGGCGCAGAGAAGGTTTGGAGCCACCTGCAGAGAAGGAGTTAGAGCCATATCCATGGGAAGCGATGCTAAAGGGGGAACCACATAGAGCCTTTTGGCCCCAGACGCCAGCCCGATCCTTATGATGAATACCAAACACATTTGCTTTCCAGTGCTCCTTCTGCAGGCCGATTTGTCATTGCCCTTCTTTACAAGCAGTCATTTCCAACCCCCCTGCCATGGGCAGGGACACCTCCCACTAGACCAGGTTGCTCGAAGCCCCATCCAGCCTGGCCTTGAACACCTCCAGGGATGGGGCGGCCACAGCTTCTCTGGGCAACCTGTGCCAGTGTCTCACCACCCTCACAGTAAAGAATTTCTTCCTAATATCTAATCTAAGTCTCCCCTCCTTCAGTTTGAAACTGTTACCCCTGTCCTACTGCTATGCTGCCTGATAAAGTGTCACTCCCCATCTCTCCTGTAGCCCCTTTAGGTACTGGAAGGGGCTATAAGGTCTCCCCGGAGCCTTCTCTTCTCCAGGCTGCACCACCCCAACTCAGCCTGTCCTCACAGGAGAGGTGCTCCAGCCCTCTAATCACCTTTGTGGCCTTCCTCTGGACTCACTCCAACAGGTCCATGTCCTTATGTCGGGGGCTCCAGAGCTGGACGCAGTACTGCAGGTGAGGTCTCACCAGAGCGGAACAGAGGGGCAGAATCACCTCCCTCGACCTGCTGGCCACAAGGCCCCTTCCAACTCTAACCACTCTATGATTCTATGATTTGTATTTGCACAGGCAGCCATGCCTCCATATGGCCGGTGGTCCCTTGAGAGGACAGACTTATGTGCACAGTTGCTGATGGCATAAGAGGGCATAGGAAGGATTTTGAGAAGAACAGCCTGGAGGAATATTATCACTCTACCGAGACCTCACATCCCTGCTGGTGCCAAGACCTGAGCACAAAATGCTGCATTTCCCTGGAAAAGTATCATGATGTCTCACACACCGAGAGCAAAGGCTGGATCTTTGCTTTCTATCTCAGGTGCATGTTGTGCCTCCAGCTGCTGCAGGAGGAACAAAGCAGGAGGGAGGACGAGGGATTTGGGGCCAAGCTCTCGCCTTGCTCTGTTAAACTAATTGACACTTTGATACAACTGACACCTCTTCAGATCTGATTTTAAGTTACTTGCCTATAGAGTGAGCTAATTTAATAGATTATTAATGCATGAGAACACAGATTAGTTAATTTTTTATTTTGTGAAGCCCCTGGTCTCTGAAAAGCATTTTTGTATTTGACTACTGATTCTGAGAAATAAAAAGAATAATAAAAATATTGGTCATATTTAATGAACCCAAAAGTATTTTACACCAGCAAAAGCGTAAATATGAGACACTGGTAAGAAAAATACTATCCTCGTCCATCTCAGAGCGCTTAGTTTTCCTTTAAAATATTTTGGGTGAAATTCTGTACTATCACACCCAGACTGAACCTGGAAAAGGACCAGGAATTTTTAAACGGCCGCAATAAAATGTGATAGTATTCTTGGATGGGAAATACTAGACAGATGGAAGGAATCCTACTAATGCCCAACAACGCATCAAACAATGTAATTACATGCTGTAGCCAGGATCCAGTTACTAATGCTTTGCAAGGCATAAAGGTATGTGGAATCAGCTATTTTTACAGCTGTCATAAAATTGCATTCTTCTTAATATTCCTCTACCTTTCTTAAGGTGCTCTGTGCATTACAGTAAGTAAAAATTCTAGGTACTAGCAAAGAAAAAACAGAAATTACAACAGGACAAAGTCTGCTTTAAACCCACAGCACAAAGGATAGCGTTGTACCATTGTGGTATGCTATATACAGAAATATGAAGCCATTAGAGACAGAATGTTTGTCGGGAATAATACTTGATGCGCACAGCCAGGAAAATTGGAACCTGATTCAGAGCTCGTGTGCTGGAAAAATAACTGCGATTATGGAAAAAATACTCTTACAGGCTACATCTCTGATTCCAGATTACAGGTATGGATTTGCTGTGCACAAAACTCCAGTTGCTCAGTTATGAGAGTGAACTGCGTAGCTGGCATGTTAACTAGTTGTACATCCATATGCAAATATAAGCTTACTACAGCTGCATCTGTTTTGAAAAGTGTGTTGAATTATAATTATTCTAGGTTTTTCATCTTTTTATAGATCATATATATAAAAATATCTTTAAAAGACTATTTTCTTTTGCAGTTCTCTTTTGCTTGTCATTTTAATTTCATTAATTCACTTAGCAAAAGATCTGCTTCAGATATGAAAAAGCCAAGGAAGAGAACAGAAGCTAAGGCTCAATACTCTTTATTGCACATGGCAGCATTATTTTCTGGAAGATTTCACATTCTTCTTTTAATAGTTTTTCCATTAAATTCAACCTCGCTACAGCTAAGTTATAAACTGGTACTTGCCAGAGTCACAGTTACTATATATCTGAAGTATGTAATGATTCATTATATAAATTTAACAAGTCATTATATACCAAATATACTATTAGTTTTTTAAATTTATTGTAACCTTCCCACATTTCAGTATACTGCCGCTCTAATTCAGTTCATAGTGATATAAATGATACTATTTAATGACTATTGCTAACGAGGTCATGGAACTTGCTCAGATAGTTTTTCTTGGCTGTGCTAGTGAAAAACTCAAGTTCAGAGGTGAACAAGAGTCCTTCCTAACTTTATTTTTTTAAATGTATGTTGGTTGGCATTGTCTTCCAGCTTATTTACACAACAGTTTTCCTGATTCATGTTTTGCCTACTTGTATTGCTAGAGATCTTGTTTCGAGCAAGTTAAAAGATACGATTGACGTGATTGTTTTATATACTGCAATACTGAAAAGAAATATCTGAATCCTTCAGGTTTCCTCTTGCACTGAACTCTGGCAATATTTTTATTAAATAATTTTCCTGTTGAATCCATGCAGCATTTGTTCCCTTTTAAGAGAAGGGAAGATATCAGCTAATTGTATGCTTTATACCAGGATGGAAGTGATTAGATAATTACATATTTTCAATAGCAGAATCTTCTAGAAGAATTGTTTCTGTGTGGGTACTTTATCTGTTGTCCCTTTCTTTTCAGAGATTTTCCTTAGTAGAAATATATCCTTGGGCTTTTCTTTAACAGGCTGACTGAATATTGTTATTGGAAAGTTGTGTTCCACACATGCCAAGGAGAAATTAAACATAAACAAAAACACTAGGAGAAAATTATAGAAAAAGATTGCATATGATGATAAACCAGTAGCACTTTTGCAGATATAGTACAAAGCACACCCTGCACTAACACAAATGCCAAACAGAGCAATTTCTATGACCCTTCAGGCATATTCATCACAGATTTTTTTTGGACCTAGAATTTGCTCAGATAATAACAAAAATCAGAGGTTTTAAGTCAATTTCATTTCCAGAGATTAAAGCAAAAAGATTAAATGAATAGCAAACATTGCTGAAACTGAAGTTTGGATATCAACATTGTCACTCTTGCAAACTTTTCCAGGGCTATAAATCTTCCCACATGATGCTCAAAGATTTTTTTGCAGTGGCTTGATAAGAAGTAGTAGTACTTTACAGATATTATAAGTTGTATAAAATAATTGCTAGCCTTGGGATTTCTCCTCTCTTTGAATGACATTTAAAATTGACGAAATTTTATTGAAAATACATATATCATAATTGCCCTACCTAATTTTCCTCAACACTTTCACATCTCAACCATCTCATTTTCTATTTTTGCTATGCGATGGCTCTCAGCTGGCTGGAATGAACAATTATGTCTATGTCAAAAGCAGCACGTACAATGTCAAAGCTTTTTTCCTCTGCTAAACCAATTCACAAGCAATTTAGTGCAATACAACTGGGAGTTCATAATCCCTAACACAGCACACTGTGAGCATTAAGCTACCAACCAGAGGTCTCTTCAGAGATACTCAACTTGTACAATCCTGAAGATAGCTGAAGCCTGAATGCTTTAAACCTGTTTCCTAGCAGACTTGAAATCCCTCTTGAAGCATATTTACAAATGTTTGGGTTTTTTTCATCAGGTCCTCATCACAACATAGATCACATTTTAGAACCCTACAAATAAGAATGTTTTCTAAAAAAGCATGTATTTTTGTGCAAGCACCTATCTCCATTACAAGGGTAAGCAAGTTTTGCAGAAATCATGTGATATTAACTCTTTTTCTTTTTCCATCCAAGGAATATTGTATGCACAGTAGCAAAAATAGAGTTTGTAATGTTGTTAAGCAGCACAGATAAATCTGAAATTTTTGCCCAGATATTGGTTTCCACACCATAAATCTCACATCTTTCCTTGTCCTACATCCAGAAACCTTCCTAGCAACACTAAATGTAATCCATTTTATTAGATTGCTATGAAATCTCCTGTTATGTGCCACAATCCCTGACAATCCTTACTGATGTAACAAGTCCACAGATGCAAACTAGATGGAGATCACACTGATACACTTTCCTTTGTATTGACTCAGCATGAACTTTGTCATTTGTTCTTACCTTAGCATCTGGACGGGATGATGTCAGTAGCACCATCATTGCTGTCTGGCAGCACTGTACCTGCAGCTTTATCATTTCTGGGCTTTACATCTTCGTACCAGCGGGGGTGTGGGGAGTCTGGACTGGTGTCTGCTCCTGACTCTCCAGGTGGTCACTGGGGCAATCGCAGGTATTTCCCCTCCACCTCCACACCTGGGTTTTCCTCTCTGTAAAACAAGAATTGCACCACTGACCTCCTCTGCGGTCTGTGTTGAAATCCATTGATGGATTTCTATGCTCTCAGGACCTCTTTAAAGCTGAAACTATTTCCTAATTTATTTCATTCAAAAGATTTTTTTTTTTTTGTAAATAAAAGAATCTCTCTTTTTTTTTTTTTTTTTAAATAGCCCATTTAAATTCATATTTTATGAGTTCCTGTAGCTTAAACTGTCAGAGCTATTGCCTTTCTTTCTTAGCAATTCTTGAAGTGGTAAAGATACTGGTTAAGTATTACAAAGTAACTAATTAGGCCTTCAATTACCATTAAAATTGTTTTTTAAACTGCTATCTATTGAAATGAGAACCTTTTGATCCTCTGGTAAGGCATGAAGTACCTCACTGTTCAAAATACAAGATCAAGTTACTTTTACATTAAATGGTTCTATTTATATATAAACTATTTCTAACTAAACATTACAAAGGAGTTTGTATTATCACAAGCAATTATTTAAGAAATAATCAAAAGACTTTTTCCCTTCAAAAGGAAAGTTGAGCCTAGCTATAGTCAAAACACTTCCCAACTTTGTTTTTGTTCCATTAGTAAAGACTTGTTAAGAAGTCACCTTCAATAAGAATATCTGTAGAATACCTTGTACTGATTTGAAATGAAGGTTATTTTCCTGAGGAAAAAAAGCTCCATGCTTATTTTTTTGTTAGCTTAAGGCACCAACTAGAACATGTTACTTCTCTGGGAGATGTCCTAATTAAAAATATCCTCTCAAAACAACTTAACAAGGAGGAGGTCTCCTGTTCTTTAAAATGATACTGCTGGTGCTTGATTGCCTCTTTTTTTTTTTTTTTTTTTAAACCCAAATGGCCACCTTAATTACAGTCTGCAGTAGCTTCTCCCCAAATTAAAGGTTATTGTCAAACACTCTCTGCAAGACAATATTAAAGCAAACTGAAAGATATAAAAATCCATCCTGGAGTTTGTGCTGTTGAGACCTGGAGGCAATAGGCCTAGTTTTATGGTGAAGAAAAAAAAGTATCATTCTCATTAACAATCATTCTGTCTGCCGCTTTCTGAATGGAGCCAGTAATTGCCCAGGAGTCTATATAATTAGCTTTAACGCTGAAAGAGGATAGATTTAGATTAGGAAGAAATTATTTACTGTGAGTGTGGTGAGGCACCGGCACAGACTGCCCAGAGAAGCTGTGGAGGCCCCGTCCCTGAGGGCGTTCAAGGCCAGGCTGGATGCGGCCTTGAGCAACCTGCTCTGGCGGGAGGTGTCCCTGCCCATGGCAGGGGGCAGGAGATAGATGATCTTTAAGGTCTCTTCCAACCCAAACCATGCTATGAATCTATGAATCAGAAGGATGCAAACTGCCATGTTCTGTAGGCCTTAGGCGTGCAAGGAGCCTCGAAATACCTCACAACAGAAAGAAGGACACACTTCTTATTAATTAAAATGACCATAATAAAGAATAATAATTTCATTAGCAACTAGGTTTGCAGTGGTTGTGAAATTTGTGTCCGTCTCTGACAAAAAGCTGGTGGTGAGCAATCCAGAAGCAGCGGCAGGGAGGCAGACGCATGCTGTATGGTTTCTGGGGTGGCAGCTGAGCGAATCCCAGGCCCACAGCCGGCGTTATGGAGTGCTGCGGGCTGGCTTCCGTCCCCGGAGCACGGGAAGGACAGAAGGACAACCTCCCCCTTCCAGAGAGAGACTGTGGAGCTGCAGCTTCCTGTGGTGTTGCAGTGCTGGCAGGCGCCAGCTGCGCTTGTACCCATCCCTCTGTTTTCAGCCCATTCCTCTGGTTGATTTTTTATTGTTGGCCATTAGTCTGAAGAGATTGAAACCAACAGTTCCCATCTATGAGGAAGAGGGCCCTCACTACACAGGTAAAAAGGGATTAAAAAATAGAGGGAGCAATCCCTGAACCCTTCTTATTGCAGCTGTGCTGCCTGCAGAAAATGATTTTTCATCCCTCTAGAGAGACCCCCAAGAAGAAGCATCACCGTCCAGCTGAGACTCAGTGCCTGCAGCACTAGGTGTGTTTTTAAGGACTCCCATCCACGCACGCACGGATCTGCTGCGACTCCCTTTCACTTGTGAAATCTGATCACAGCATAAGGTGATATGACTTAAGGCAGAGCCATGGCTTGAAGTAGGAGAGAAAAATCATTGCAGCGCAGGAAATAACAGCACTAGAAGCTTTGTACAACATAACTTGCAGACAGATTAAAGCTACCTCAGATTGCAAATTTGTGTGATCTTCTACCAGTTACATTAACCGTTTGGCAGCTGGTATTGGTGGAGTCTTTAGGACAAAAGAATGTAACTAACTCCTGAATTGTGCATGCTGAGATCATACGCCAATTTCTTGATCTCCTGCTACAGTTAGCTCCAAACAGATTACTGTGATTATAAGAATGGATGATTATGTTTATTTTAGAGGAACAAAGACATTATTTTCCATTATTATAAATCAACTCAGCAGAGTTCACCATAACATTTTCCTAGAAATGGAGATTACCTTTCTTTTCCTCACCACTGATTTTAAACAGTGTTTCTAATCATGCATCAATCTAAAGTTTGCTTCAATAAACCTAGTCTAGACATACAGTAGCAGTGCAAAGGGAATTTGGTTATACTTGAGGATTGTAACACTGATGAGTTTTCTTGGCAATCCCAGATGATCTGCCCTTTGTCCCCAGACAAGGCATCAGCCATTACACTCTCTGCCTGTTGGACACACCAGATTCCAGGCTTACATATTTTTATGGCCATGAATCTGACTCCCCTCAGTTTGACCAAGGAGGATAGGAAATGCTCAAGAAAATACAAACTAGTATATTCTGGGAAAGTACACATGCTTCAGTTTGTTTATGCTGAGCAGAAGCTCTGAAACTTTATACATAAGCAGATAAGATGCCCATGCTCAGATTTTATACCTATAAGGTCCTGGGAATGATTAAATCAAGAGAAAAATATGCAAGAGGAGGAAATGAGCTTCCTCCCCCACGCTCTTTTTCCCTTTGGTCCTGTCTCACTTGCTTCTGAAACCCCACCACTGCTTCCCGTACAGCCAAACCATATCTGTGCCTCTTTACTCCTCTGTAACAGACGCCAGCCAGAGGATAGTCAGAGGGCAGAGCAAGGAGAGAGTGAAATACGCTTGTTCATGCTTCCCAGTGATTTGCACAAAAAAGCAAGCTAAAAGGAGGCAAAACCCTCCACTGTGGCAAACCTGGCACGCTGTAGATTGAGGGATTCAATGTGGCAAAAAGACATGAAAATTAAAGTTGAGTGCATATTAAACTTTTGGTCTTTGAAGACTTTGAGATCAACAGCTGAAATGAACCCAGATCCAGAAATCTAAAGAGGAAACTGCATCAGATCAGCTAAAAAATTCTGACTGCTCATCTTGAGCTCTAGATTTTTGTGCCTGTCTTTTACTTCTGTTTTGACTGTAAGCTTTACTTTAAAAAATTGAAGTTGCAAAATTACAAAAGAAAATGCTTCGATGATTTCAAACTTGGCGGAAAATTAAAACAGGAGATCTCCCTGACTCTCTGCTTTCTGCTGAACGTTTTCAATTCAGATGAATTGCCACTTCCAAGAGAATCGTGTGAACAAATCGGGAACCCCAGTGTTCTCAGCAACAAAACCTGTCTGAGATACGCAGACTATCTGACTATACCAAGACTATCTGACTGTATTTGAATCAAGATAGAATTTGAGGAACTAATGAGTTTTACCCAGAGGCATCTTTTAAATTAATAGCGTAACACGCTGTTACCTTAATGTAGTCTGTTGATAGTCATATTGCTATAAAATAGACCAGGAGGACAAATGATGCCCATCTTTGCTGGTCCCAAATGCCTCCTCAGAGCAGTTTAAAAAGAAGTGTTTTCTAGTTTGGAGGTAAAGACAGAGTGAAGAAGGCTTCGCAGAGCTTTGCAGTGAGATTGGGACTATATTTTGCAGCCAAGTGCTGCAGAAGCAAGGATGGGTTTGTGCTGCAGAGCATGCCAGTGACTGCACGGGACACTCACAGAGCTAATGGGGAACATGTTCAGAAACACGCTTGCACCACAACAAAGAAATTAATCACAATTTGTTGGCACAAGTCTGAAAACAACTTCTCTGGGTCTGTATTGACTGCAGTTATATCTGGCTTTGAGTCTCATCAGCATTTATAGTTCTCAAAATACTGTAATATAAACATTATTACATTGGGGCAAACTTCCATTAGATTTAAGGCCCATGAAAAGAAAGCGCATTTCTCTTTGAAACAGAACCTAGATTAAAGTGGTAGCAATTTGCCAGAGCGCTCTCCGATGCCGTGTGGTTAAGAAAGCCTGGAAAGCCAGCGGAGCAAAACCAGCGGAAAACTGGGATGGAGTGAAGGCCCGGGGCTTCACTCTGTAATCATGCCTGGGGATTGGGATACACCGCAAATTTAGCACAGCGCCACAGCTGGGACAACCTAATGATTACAGTCTGAACGTACATAATCTCTTAGACACAAGCATCTTTTCTTCTCCTTAAACCCAGCCTGAGTGCAGGATGGGCTAAATGGCATGAAAGGAGAGCAGTGAGAGCGCCTGCAATCAGTTTTTCATCGGTCCCTTAGGATGAAAGAGGAATATGTGAGTCATTTTCTTGTAGAATGGCGGAGCCTGAATCCCACTGCATCTGGTTAATACCAAGGACTGTCCAAACAGTATTCCATTGTAATTTGTCACAGACTACAATGTAATCATAAATGTTTCTCGGAGTATTTTTTATGGGTTTTGAGCTCAGCAATAAAATACTGTTCTTTCAGTGGAATTTCAGTTACAGAACTCCTATACTAATGCCTAGTAATAAAACAATTTCATCAATAAGTGATAAATGATTGCCATTATTTCTGCACCTCTACGTTGAACAACAGAGTACTGAAGCACAGCCACAGAGCCATTCACGTGGGCTCGAGTTTATTGGGTTTTGTGTCTTTTCAGACTCTTGTTTTGAGTCTTATTTACACTGATGTTTCATAAGCTGCTATTGCAGCAATAAAAACAAACCTAGGGAAAACACTCAGGAGTTTTTACAAATTCTATTGAATTGCTCTTTCTGATATGGGTGCAGCCTGGCAGGAGGAAAGGGGCTTGGGGTTTGCTTCTTTCATTTTTTTTTTTTAAACCAATATGGAGATTCTTGCTGTGCTAAGTAGCTTTCCTTTTTAGTCAGCCAGTTCCACGTTTGTAAAGACCCTTCACCCCCTTCCAGGCGATGACTGGCCGCTGCAGAAACAGTTAGCTAAGCAGTATTCAATTATGCACTGCTTTAATTTACTTTAAAGTAAACTGATTCTCACTTTGCAGTAAACTTGAGTCTGAACAGATATTTGGGGATGAAAGTGGTGCGTACAATGAGCAGATATGTTGTTCTGGTTTCTCCTAAACAGCCTCATGACAGAGGTGAAGTTCTGCCAAGAAGCTGGTAACTACCTACTTCAAAAAGAAAGCGGAGACGGGCACCATCATAATCACAGCATACACCTCCTCCTGGAAACTGGTTTTACTTATGAACCACAAAACTGTGGGTGAAACTGAGTCAAAAAGACTCAGTGATGGAGGCAGCGGGTCTTCAGTCTACACCAGGCCACCAGGGCCTCCATCCAGCAGCAGGCGTGCTGTTTCTCCATTTTCAGGAGATGAAGTGGAAGGCAGTAGCATATAGAGAAACACGTGAGGTCCCACAGGCTCCCTAGCCCTGGCCTGTTGCTGGCATGATACGGCAGCCTCCTGACCTGCCCTCGTGGCCAAAAACGTCACTGGTATCCTGGGGTGCATTAAAAAGAGCGTGGCCAGCAGGTTGAGGGAGGTCATCTTCCCCCTCTACTCTGCCCTGGCCTTTTGAGGCCATGCCTGGCCACTACTGTGTCCACTTCTGGGCTCCCCAGTTCAAGAAAGTCAAGGAACTACTGGAGAAAGTCTAGCAGAGGGCTACAAAGATGGTCAAGGGACTGGAGCACCTCTCTTATGAGGAAAAGCTGAGACACCTGGGTCTGTTTAGCCTGGAGAAGAGGAGGCTGAGGGAAGATCTCATCAGTGCTTATAAATATCTACAGGGTGGGTGTCAAGAGGTGGTGCCCAGTGACAGGACATGGGGCAACAGGCACAAACTGGAACACAGGAAATTCCACATCAATGCAAGGAAAAACATCTTTACTTTGAGGGTGGCAGAGCACTGGAACAGGCTGCCCAGAAAGGCTGTGGGATCTCCTTCTCTGGAGATCTTCAAAACCTGCCTGGATGCGTTCCTGTCCAACCTGCTGTAGGTGAACCTGCTTTGGCAGGGGGGTGGACTAGATGATCTCCATAGGTCCCTTCCAACCCCTACCATTCTGTGATTCTGTGACCCGCTCCACAGCTCTGGTGTAGGGACCCACCAAAGCCTTTCAGGCAAGGCAGCACAAAGGCACCTAAATGCCTTTGCACGGTGGTGATGCTGAGCTGGAGTGGAGAGGTCCTGGGGATGGGCTGAGACACCTGGGGTCTCTCTGCTTGGTCCTCTCTGAGGATGTTGTATGGGTTCAGGAGCAGCCATGGCCTCAGCTGCCTCCTCGGTGCCTGCATTAATTCACCCCGCAGGAGCCAGCGCAGGTCAGGAAAAGCCAGGGTTGCCTCAGGGCCAATAAACTTGCTGGCCTACATGTGGATGTCTGCGCGTCCATTCCCACGTACATCCTGCAGTATTAACGTTCGAGGGAGTGTACCTGGAGAGTCCCAGTCTGTTATTAATCTCAACTAACAGAGAACAAACTGCGTCATAACCTGGCTGCATTTCATGTTTAGAAAGAGACTCAAGCTCTTTGGATAGCCCTGAAGGACAGAACTTATCCCTCTGACAGAGCCAGCCCTCCCCGCAGCCTGTGGTATGGGAGGTGGGTCAGGAGGTGCTTGCAGACAGACTGCCTCCCTGGAAAGTTGCGCTGGATACAGCGACCACGCTGCAGTCCCAGCCGTGCCACACACAGCAAGCTATTGCCAGTCTTAATTGCACAATAGGCTTAGGCAAACATCCCTAAAATAGAAGAAACCCACTTAAATAGCCTTATGTAATTACAAACTAATGAACGCATGGATTAAAGTCCACACCCCAAGGGAACGGTCACACTGTGCTAGCCTACTTTCACAGAATCATAGAATGGTCAGAGTGGACCTAGAATGGAAGGGACCTTAAAGATCATCGAGTTCCAACCCCCCTGCCATGGGCAGGGACACCTCCCACCAGCCCAGGTTGCTCAAAGCCCCATCCAGCCTGGCCCTGAACACCTCCAGGGACGGGGCAGCCACAGCTTCTCTGGGCAACCTGTGCCAGTGTCTCACCAGCCTCACAGCAAATAATTTCTTCCTAGTATCTAATCTAAATCTCCTCTCTTCCAGTTTGAAACTGTTACCCCCCCAATCCTATCCCTATGCTCCCTGATAAAGAGTCCCTCCCCATCTTTTCTGTAGCCCCTTTAGATACTGGAAGGGGCTATAAGGTCTCCCCGGAGCCTTCTCTTCTCCAGGCTGAACAACCCGAACTCTCTCAGCCTGTCCTCACAGGAGAGGTGCTCCAGCCCTCTGATCATCTTTGTGGCCCTCCTTTGGTCCTGCTCCAACAGGTCCATGTCTGTCTTATATTGGGTGCTCCAGGGCTGGATGCAGTACTGCAGGTGGGGTCTTACTACCTTAATGCTACAGCAACACTCTGGTATCCAAACAATGTTCTCAGACCAGCTGATCCCAAACAGGGGACAGCCCCGACTGCATTCGGAGCAAGGCGTACACTCATCCTGTCACTAACTTGGTCTTCAACTCAGACCTTTCTTTTCTGGACCTTTTCTGTTAGTTTCAGCAGTCTCTTGGATATATGAACAAGGTAAAACTCCCATATCTCACATCTTGTGCTATATCCATCCTATCCAACGTTCAAGGACAATTTTTCTAAGACGGCTGTTGCTATGCCACCTTTCTCTGAATTGGCATCCCCTCCTCTGCCATATTACAAATGAGCCACTTCTGTTTGGTTTTGGAGGCTTTGATTCCCACGCTCATCTCTCATTTGTTATTAGAAGGTCAGCTCTCACTCTGGCCAGCCTGTGCTGCCCACCATGCAGCTGGATATTCAAACAAGATATTCCACACTTCCTCCTGGAGTACCCGGGACAGTATTAAACATCCCTGTAAAGACCAAGCCTCTCTCTTCCACAACCATTCTTGAAAATTTTTTGTACCTTGAAACATTCAGAATTTCATAAAACTTCAGCTGTTATGAAAAAAAAAACCAAAAACCCAACACTGTTATAAATTCTGCTGCCTTGCTGTTTCCTTGTCTAGGAGCTGCCTACGTGTTGCTCGAGGTTGGTACGTACGCGTTGTTCTGTTTGTCCAGCTCCACACTCAGCAGCACTTTGCCCCCTAATTAGGATGCCTAAGTGAAGAACAGAGCAGGTTTAATTGCAACCAAGGTTTTGCCATGTGAGGAACAGTGCCCGCAATCTAGTGGTCCTGCTGGAGCGGGAAGCTGGAGGAGCCAAGGAATACTTTGACCATGGTGTTATTTCAGTTGTGGAAACTTGTTTTATTTCTGAAGGAGTAGATTAGGAGTGTGGGGAACATCAAGTTTAAACCAGTTTGACACTACTTGGCAACTTCTCCTCATTGTCCATGTGATCTATGAAAATCACAGAGTAAAATGAAAACAGATTGAAAAGACAAACAGTCATTATTCCTGCAGGGTAAGATCTCAATCCTGGGAACATTGCTTGGCAAACTGGGAGCTTAGGAAATGCAGGAGGGAGTAAATCTATTAGATTCATTTTCCTTTTCCCCCAGTTACTGTCATGTTGCACGGTGGTACTGCTGAGAAGCATGATGGTGATGTTCTCTTGCACCTGTGCTCCCCTTTGTGCATACTTTTGATTTTGAAAACACTAATTTTTAAGAGAACGCATTCCTTCTTACTGATGGCTTTGACTAATAGTTGAAGAGACGGTGAATCAATATTCAAGTTTGTTCGTGTTGTGAACTGGTAATAAGGAAACAATAACTCTGATGTTTTCCCTCTTGGCATTAGTCTTGTCTCTATGCAAAAAGACCTACCAGCTTCCCTGCGAGGATCTGGGGTACTGCAATGGTTTTTCTTGCTTGTTGCAAAACAGGTTTTCAGCAGATGTGAGGAAGGTCGTTTGTCCCAAGTAATATCTTTACTTGCTGCATTGTGTAATGTTAGTATCAAGTGCTCCACATTTATTCCATAGCAAACAAGATTTTTTTTTTGACATAAAGAGCTCTGGTATAAATCTACTTAGGGCTTAAAACTTGCGTTCGGTAGCTGATAGCTCAGTGGTCTTACTCTTAAAGACGAATATTAAATACTTTTAAAAAATGACAAAGTGCTTTTTCCATCTCAGCCACTTGTTCCTGGCTGATTTAGTTAATATTGACCAACATATAAAATATTAATGACAAAGACACTGTCTCTGGAAATCCTTGAACCACAAACTGCTGGAGAGTATTGAGAGGAACAATCATTAAAAGTTTGCCCTGTTCTTATACTCTTCGATGCACATCTGATACTGGTCATAGCTCCTGACAGGTTGCTGGGCTGGATGAATTTCTGATGTGTCCTGAAATGGCTGTTTTTAAATTCGTCATCCCACCTTGGCAGAGGGAGAAGAGTTACCTTTTATGAAAGCAGGCTTCACGTAAATGAGGCGGCAGCATGAGCCAAAAAGCACTGCGATATCAATTTAGGCGCACATTCTGCTGCCTTTCCTTCAAGTGGAGGGAACTGCGCTCCTCAAGTGCTGCTATGGAAATCAGTGCAACTGCTCAAGGAGGGAGTCTCTACCCCATGTAAATAAGAACGTCCCTGAATAATTTTGCTCCTTTATTTCACACGTTAAAAAAGTAATTAACAAAATAATTTCAAAAGCAACTTCATCCAGTCCTCTTGTGGGAAATCTCACCAGAAGACAAGTAGACTGAATTAACTATGACGTTACCAGGGCAAACATCGCAACAGAGCAGAGCAAAGGCATTTCTGCCTTGTCCCTGCTCTGCAACAAACATCTCCTGCGGACAAATGAGGGCTCTTGCTCCAAGGTTTGCTCTAATAATAAAGTTTTTTAGATGTGGCAATGAGTGAATTGCGTTTTGAAAAATTCTAAGATGACAAGAACCTGTCCGTGTCGTCCACCCCCCCCATTTTCTCTCAGACAACCAAATCTTGTACATCAACGCTTCTTGTGCTTTTTCCTCCTGCCTTTCAGAAAAGTATAACTGGAAAGATGCGTAGACAGCTTGGTCCTACCCAGCTTCTGAAGAATGTCTATGCTTTGAACATTGTGCCTGTAAAAAGATCTTGTCTCTCAATACCATGAATACCCTCATATGACAGCCCTCAGAAACAGACAGCCCCATTAATTTGTCAAAAGACCGACAGCTAAGCAAGGCACAAGGGAGATGTTAAATGTTACCAGAGATAGTAACATTCTCCTTAATTTATCTTCCATTCAATTCAGAGTATTACATCAGGAGAACGTGAGGGCTCAATGCCGCTTCTCACAAAGTTTGAAAAACTCTGGGGTCTCTCCGTATCTGTCAATCAGGTTCCTGGAGAAGCCTCATTTTCTTTTTCTTCCAAGAGGGGCTTTTGAAAGATCTGATTGCAGTAGCAAAAATGAGTGTGATCACACACACACACAGAGCTTATGGAGCTCTCCCCCCCTGTGTCGTGCTCCTCAAGCCCGGACCAGATGCAGTGCGGGTTGTCCTCTGCCCAGCCTACCCCAGATCTGCGAGTCAAGAGGCCTCCAAACCGAAGCTGACTCAGCTCCCACGCAGCTCCAAGGGCTGGCCAAAGAGCTGGAGGCACCCAGTGGTGTGGACAGCCTCCAGCGAGCTAGACTAAGGCAGAACAAGCAGCTAAAAAAAGCAGGAGATGAGTTAATGCCAGACAACAGGTTATTCAAGGTGGTAGAATTGCCTCGTGCTGGGAGAGACCCATGGGCTGCTTCTGATTTCATTTTTGGCCAGTTAAGCAAAGGACAGGGCTACCATTTCTTTGGCTCAATATTCTTCCTGTCTTTTCTGTAAAGCGTTGGGGATTTGCTGGTAAAAAGGAATACCTTCTAGAAGAGCGATATGGGAAAGCAGTGATTTAATTATTACGTTATTATTATTAATGCAATCTCGAGCACAGGAGATTGCGTTTTGTCCAGATATACTGCTGAATAAGGCTGGATTGTTTTGTACATGGGGAAAATACAATGGTAAACTGAATAGTCAGAATAATGGAAGAAGACAGAATAAATCGCAATAAAGGTCCACTCTGTCTTTGTCATCTATGAATAAAGCTTTGAATTTTAAATAGTCTCCCTGTGAGGTTGCTTAATGTTCACCAAGACATAGCAAGTACACGACAGCTCTGCTCACAGCCTTAACTCATAATGGAAAGAAGAGAATTTTATTACTTACCTCAGTTTTTTTTTTTTTAAATCTCTTTCCCCTTAGAAGACTCAGACTGAAAACAAGTTACATCAAAGGAGCTAAAGGAGAAAAAAAACAAAACCAAACCCAACAGCTTATTCTGTTTTGTCCCCCAAATTCTGCTCTCTGGAATCTTGGTATTTTCAGAGCATCAACTTCACCAAGAAATCTGTTATGCGCTTGGGAAGTGGGAGGTTCCTTTGCTGACAAGCTCTTTTAATAAAGGCCCCAAGTATCTCGCAAAGGATTCTTTAAAACCTTCCTGCCCTTTCTGGCAGTTCCAGATAAAACAGGCTGCCTTTCTCCATATAGATCTGGCAATGTACATTATCGTCACCATTCTACCGGGGAAAAAAAATAAAATAAAAGGAAAGTCCTTAATATGGTCAAGTGAAATATTACGAATACCCACTTTAACTTACCCTGGTTTGGCCTTTCCATTACACCCCTCGCCTGCTAATTTGACCAACGCTTTTCTGTATACTTCCTTCTCTTTGGGAATACTAGCTTTGCCTGCACAAAAAAAAATAAAAATAAAAAAATCAGCCTACGTACAGGTGCTGTTCCCCAGCAGGAAGAGTTTATGATTTGTCTTAGGCCTGCAATAAAGAAAAGTTAATTTGAAATACAGCCATATCTTTAAATCAAATAATCCTACCGCCAGGCTTTGACTGGAGAAACTGCAATAGGTGCCTGGGACAGCTTTCAAATATTTTGCGTTTTTATTTGCTCCCAAACCAACTTGTGAATCAAAAATAATTTCTGGCCTTAAACCCACTATCTTATTTAGCTGAAACTTTAGAGTTGTGGTTTTCAGGCCTTTTGATTTGCAAATGCCTACGGCCTCCTTATGAACTCAAGTCGCCTGATAATAGGTTTACCTTTTTTTTTTTTAACCTTTCTATGAAGCCCTTAGAATTCATTTGTGAATCATCAGGGTTTTGCAGACCACAGCTGGAAAACCACTGTTTAAGGGGCAGCTGCTTGCCCATGTTACGCGAATCAGAATTCTCATTTTAACTCTCTAACCTATCATCATTTAAAAAAACCCAAAATAATAAAATTTAGGAATAGTAAGTGGACTGAGATAAGGGTTACTGGAACCTGTACTATTTAACACAGGCCAACTGCAAGTAAAACCGAAGAACCTCTGTAGCAGACTAACATGCAGCAAGAACAATTCTGAACTCAGTTATACTCTTGGAAGCTGAAGATTTGAGTCCCCCCAAACAGGCTTGTCAAGCGAGTAGCACACTGCTTCCTTGCAAAACCGCTTTCTTCAAAAAGTTTCTCACAAAGAATTTATATTCCCCCCCAAGAAACAGCAGATAGATCGTGTGCTGAATAAATAGAGTCCTTCAGCAAAGATTGACTCTGACTTGAAATGCACCTGAAATCTATCTGCTGCGCCCAGTGGCACCGGGTCGCCTGCCCTCCGGCTCGGGATCCAATGCCCTTCTGCCAGCGGGCTGCCAGGGATTCACACAGAGAGCCTCAATTAGAGCTTCAACTAAAAGAAACTGTTAAACCAGAGATAACTGCTTGAAACCTTCCAGATTCGAAGAAGTAGTAATTATTTACCCGATTAGCTCTGTCTGGCGTAGCTGTTCCCTGCGTCATCCCTCCCCATCTCCCAGTTTTTCAGGGATACACAAGAACAATGGTGAAAGCTACCGTAGCTCGGGCAGTCCCCTGCGCAAACGCTGGAGCAAGCGCCAAAAGGCAACTACAGAGCAGAATGGGGAGTCCAAAATGAACTAATGAGGCACAGAAATGGAAAAAAAGGTCCCAAATCAAACCACAAAATCCTTTACTGTGTTCTTAATCCATCAGAAATGGTTACAGGACGCAGACTAAATTCCTGAAGACGCAAGATTTTTATCACAGGAGTCCATTAGAAGTTCTTTTTCTCCAGCTAAAATCTACCTATATAGTAGTTCTGTGACTTGGCTGGTCTAATACAAACTTATAAGAATAAAAGTGAGAACAGTGGGTCTTTCTGGCACACCAGCAAATGAGATTTTCATTCTAAAGGTCAATTTGTTTATATTACTTACATACGCATTTGGAGACTTCTTTAATGAAATGATTTGCCAAATAGATTTCTCAGTCCCATACCCGGTTTCTGTGACTCGTTGTACCATAAAATGATTAGGATTTAGATCAATGCCAAATTCTCATTGCTCTCTCTCAAAGGGCCTCCAACTGAAAAGCTTTAGTTCACTGTGCCAACTAGTCCCAGCTTTCTTTTGGAAAATACATGTAATACACAAGCCAAACTGTTGTAAAGATCTCACAGAAAACGGGAAGCATTATGCAACATGATTGTTTATATTCCATAGAGTAAGAGATTAAAACCAGGTGTTGAATAATTTTATTTAAATATTATTACAGTGATTATCTGAAGAAAATGTGTCTCTGGAATGTAATGTAACTTACTCAAAGATTAATTCAGTGAAAACAATTCTTTGCCTCAATGAAAAACAGCCACTGAACTAACGCATCTCATACTTCGTTATTTCAGATATAAAGAACTTAACAAGAGGGTCAATAATTATTGTGAGAAACCAAAGAAATATACAGAAAACAAGTCAACAGTTACTGACAATTTTGTTCATCATTCTCCCAATCTTAGAAATCAGGTGACCCGTGAGCACCGAGAGCTGGAAGCAGCGTGAACCTGAACACACAGAGGTGAACCTGACCCATCATTCACAGAAGGCACAGCCAAACTCTTCTTCACACTCAACATACTCCCTGCACAGAAATCACGATGGGTATATAATCTAAAGCAGAAGCGAGACAAGACCACAGGGGCAACTGGGATTACTGCAGAGACTGGAAAACTTCTCTCTCCTACTTTTTTTAATAAGTTCAAGGAAAATGAGTAGCCACCATCAGTAAGCGAGCTTTTGCTTAAACTGAAAATACTACACAGAAAAACCGATCAAAGAGGTAATTAACAAATACCATCTGAAGTGCTAAAGAACTTACAGCAACTGAAATATTGAATTTATTGGCCCTCCCGGTATATACGGTTTATAATGGTCATTTTAAACACAAGAACGTGCAGTGAATTTTCTGCAAATGCTCAGCGTTGTCTCAGATTAATGTGAAAAAGATGAGCTGAGTGATAAGCAGGGTGATAGGAATTAACGTCAGGGTCTGAGTTTTGCTAGCCCAGACTGCCTACTGGACACATACATCGTGTTTCACTAAGTACTACACAAGTGTTAATCAAGCTTAATAACCTTTTCCTGAGATGTCCCAGGAAACGAGGTAGTAAAATTAAAACAGTTCAGATGTCTGCTGAAAAGCAAATATATTTATTATGCACTTTCATATACACAGGGATTTTCGCTTAATATAATACAAGGAATAAAATAAAAATTTTACAATGTGAAATTCATTCAATGTACATTAAAGGCTATTTACAACCCACTCCAGGAAAAAACAGTCTATCTGCAAACCAAGTTAACCGAGTAGTTCAGATGGGGAATATTAAGCATAACAGACATTTGCATAGCAGAGTAACTGATGAGGGAAAATACCTTTTTAGTTTTAAATAAATGGTAATGTTTTCAATACTGATCACAGAGAAGACAAAAATGCATCAATTGTGCCTCTGTATCTCTTAATGCATTTTTCTTCTGAAGAGTTTTTCCCACATGCATACAGTATTGATATCAGTGTCCACAAAACGGTCTTTTCCCTAACGCTCCCATCAAGAATTTTAGACGTCTTGTGGAGATGACCTTGGAAGGACGAGCGAAATGGGATGACGAGACACAGGATTCGTGTTTTATTCAGGTTTTTTTAGGCTGTGAGAAGTGTTACATCGCCGGAAGAAACGGTGCTGAGTCACAGCTACGCAACTCCCTTCACCTCCACTTGATTGTACAGACGTGAAAGGGCAGAGCAGAACAGAGCGAACAACAGGGGGAACAGCAACTTGTCTTTGCACGCAAAACCCTCACAAATGCTGATATTAAAAATCACACGCAACAGCAATGTGGAATTACACAGACCTTCCGAGAAAGTTGATGTTTTAAAGCAATTCATGCTGGGTTCCAAAGTGGTATTCAAAAATCTGGAAGAATTGTCATTCTGAAAGCATTTTCAACAGGTCTGCTTTCTGTTGATTTGGATATGAGGTTTCCCCACCACCTGTTTCAAATGCAAATATTATTCACACAAAAACCATCAGGCTATCTATAAGTTCTGGCCCCTTGTGAAACCGGCCACATTTTACGCCCTCTGTCCACAAGGTGCAATTAATAACAACACAATAAAATTAAATAAATATTATCCCAATGACAGTCAAGGTCAGTAGAAAAACGTCGGCATTCAGGGATCCCTTTCTACAGAACAAAACGTACATCTAATAACTAAAAAAAGTTGTATTCTTGCACAGTATTGCAAATGTACTGTACTTGAGGTTCGGAACAAGTTTGCTGAGAACATTTTGGTACTCTCTCCTTACTGAGCCACTAACCCTCTTAAGGCCATTCTGCCGGACTCCCGTTATGTTTATTTCATAATTGTCCCACGGGGACAAGAAATTCGATACATGAAACATTCAGAATAATCAATATTGCCGTGTGTCAACTTCTCACATCTAATTTTACTATATGCTGAACGCCTGACTATAAAAGACTCTTTTTACATTTAGCAACAAGCAAATAAGAATGGAGGTGCAAAATACTAAAAAAACCCTGTTCTGATGGTTGGTAATCATAATAACAAGACACGGAGCCCTTTAGTGCCTCAGAATATGCACTACATAGACATCCAGGGGCCATTTATCAAATTTTAAGGATAGCCACACATCTAATTAATCCTCTATGAAAAATAACCTCAGCTTTCTATCATATTATTTGTGGAATGATCAGAATTAGAGTATGAAAAAGATGAATCCCAAGCCTTTAGAAGAAATACTCACATACAAAAATAGGCCTATTTTCTAAAAAGCAAGGCTGTGTAATGGTGAATAGTAGAATATAGTTTGCATTTTTAGGAGAAAATAACCCACTTGTTTCATTTTATCACTCACAGAGCCGTGCAAGTAAGATGGGCACATTCAAAGGAAAAATCCATACTGTTCACTTTCACAACAACGGCCTTGATTTTGCTCTCTTTCATGTAAGTAAAACTCTTCTGCCGTAAGAGTGGGGAACCAGCTTTCCATTATCCACAGATGGACTATCCAGACTGCTGATTAACCCTGCTCCGGGTACAGAGATACTCACGCTGGCTCTACCTAATCCATCTGAAGCAATAACCACATTCATACAAGTTTGTGCTTTCAAGAGTTTTTGTCTGAGGACAGGGCTAACTCAGTAATCTCCGTACTCCCCAGCCAACGGTATTACTAACCCTTTGCTTTTCCACTGTACTCTCACTGCATATTCTCTCAGCCTCATCAACAAAGCCTCTGTATTTTCCATGGTTTGTTTTACTGACATTCTCAATACGGTCCTTTACCTTGGAAAAAAGAAAGAGCTGTTTCTAACATATAAAGATATACATGAAAGCAGGATCAGACCTTTTACTTTAGCACCTAAAACATACCCACATTCAGTTACCTCATTACCATAACAATAACGGAGGCTATTTAAGATCAGGTGGCCAAGAGCAAATTTGCCTATTGCTTTCAGTGGTCACAGTCTGCCATCCAGATTTGGCGCCGTAGTACCAGACGGTGGATTTTGCCTCTTAAAAATCCCAAAGACGCTACAGACGGTTGCAGCCCGACTCCTTTGCTACCACTGAACAGCTATTACACAGACAGAACACGCAAGTACAGTATTTATAAAATACTGTTACAAGACTTGTATTTCTGCAGAGAACTTTTTGAAGTACACAGAGAACTGACCATAGATCACAACAATGCAAATGTGACATACTGTTTGCTTATTTTCTTTAGCCACAGGAAAATAAATACAAAAAGCACTGCCTTTCCATACACAGTTCACTGTGGCACATGCACCTCTACCAAGCGATCTGGAATAGGAAATCAGAACTCCTTGTTCTTACCACTTTCAGCTGTTGTCAGGGAAATACAGCATATATCCTTCTGCAATTAAAAAAGTGCTCGTTCTGTGTATTAAATACAAAGTACACAAAATAAATTTTTGAAGCACAGAGGGTTATACTGAGAAGGCAGCCTGAAAATGTAGGCACGTTACAGTAATTAAGGTAACTGTACTGTAGTAATCACATTCTTGAATTTCTAGGTGGACTAAACAAGCATTTGTATGCTTTCATCCCAGCCAGCTGATAAATCATTCGGAGCAGAAGCGCTTCTGTTCATAGCATCATGGAATTGGCCTAAAAGTACAGAATAGAAACATTAAGTTTTGCAATACTCCGTCATACGAACAGCGTTGTCAGAAAGAGAGTTTTATCATTTCTAATTAAAGTTAAAAGCACACAACAACATACCAATGATGGAAAGTATTTCCTGCCTAACTCAAGTCCCGTGACCGATTCCCTGTGCTCTCTACCATCCAAAGCAGCTACAAGGTCCCCACAGCAGGACAGTTTCCCGAACGGAGCTCGGAAGAGGCAGCCAGGGAAGGAGAGCCATTCCTCAGGTGCTCCGGTAAAGTATTTCTGATATGATGTTCCACAGGTGACTAATTTTATTCACTGGTCAGGGAAATTACTGGGTTTGTGCTTCAGACTTGGCAGAAGAGGTAAATGAAAGCCTGTGCCAAGCAATTCATAATCCACATAAAATTGTTTTAAACTTCCAGATTTACAATGAGGCTATGAAAAATTGTTAAAGAAAAAGCAAAAGGAACTATTTAGTTATCCATCACCTCATATGCTTAGTCGCTTGTGTAAACAAGTACTTCACAGAGAAACCCCCTGAATTTTCAGTAAAGCACTATTTGTTCCAGATAAAGCAAAGCCCAATTCGAGTTTCCAAATTATATATGAAATGTTCCAAGTTGGGTTTTTTTTGTTTGTTTGTTTTACATGCTTTGTTTATATTTTCAAATCAACAAAGACAGAAAATTCATCAACACTAGTCTTTTGATGACAAGTCAGTTCAAATCAATACATCCTAGGTCAGAACCACACAATTTATTTACCATAAAGTGTAACACGAAAGCAAACACTGAACATCAGGCGCAGGTACAGAAGAGTTAGGAAATACAAATCTTAATTATATATTTTCATATATTTTACGGAGGCAGGAAAGAAATGGCAGACAAATTTAAATGCTTGGACATGATGTGGAACTATGGGAATCTAAAGTCCTTTTGACTTTGATGAAGTTCTCTCTCACCTGCTTACTCCTCTCTATGCCCGCTCCTGTTGTCCTGCCTCTTCGCTTTTGCCTGCCCCACAGCTCATCTCATCCTTGGCTAATATTTGGATTTTATAACCATGCAGGCTCTAGTATATTGCTTTTTGAAACTCTGTATTGTTTCGAATATTTTAATTCAACCAAAATGCCAACCCCAAGGAAACATCTTGGCGTCCTGCACAACATTCTAACATTCTGCAATCCACAGGAGACCTCAGCTACATCTAGACAGATGCATTCCATTACAGTGATATCCATTTCCAGGACATTTTGGGGAAAAACCCTGTCTATGTGCTTTTGACAGCTGAAAACATGCCATTTGTGGATTCTGCACCACCTGCAATTGTCCTAGAAACCTGCAGTCTTTGATGACTTGCAGCAGAACTCAGTCAGCTAGCAAGA
The DNA here is from genome assembly GCF_000708025.1 of Charadrius vociferus. Classification (NCBI taxonomy): domain Eukaryota; kingdom Metazoa; phylum Chordata; class Aves; order Charadriiformes; family Charadriidae; genus Charadrius; species Charadrius vociferus. The sequence goes on along the minus strand of NW_009646428.1, from coordinate 1,044,077 downwards.
ACGTTCTTGTTCTAAGAAGCAGCAGCCTGATCTGTCAAAAATGCAGCATTTACACAAACAAAAAACATGTTTTCAAAAATAAGCAAATAAGCAGTAAGAGATGTGCATACATTTCATAAAGATGCCGCCTCTTCGAAATTCAAATAGAAGAGGTATTAATTAACACATTCCCGTTCCCCAAAAAAGATAAACCCCATCAGGAAGAGGGAGAAAAATAGTTCTATTTTAGCTGACTCACTGACAATTCGGGTCTGAAAAAGCTACATAAAATTCCTTCTAGAGCTTAAAATTCAGTATGGGAGAGAAAGTGAGAAACCTAAATGAACTCCACTGACTCAAAACTACAGAATGGTCAGAAAATTGGTAGCATAACATAGATTCTAATCTTGCTCTGAGGAATGCCATCTCTTTTATAGGAGGGTTACCTTCACAGTAACAGAAATAGAAAATCAAAGCTTTAGTGTAGTATTTGTACATAATTATGCTACTGAGATTTCACATCTAAAAGCCAAATTCACAAGAGTGAATTGAAAAGTGAAGTGGTTGCCTGTAGCTTACAAGAATCTTCGGAAGCTTCCTTAAAAGTATTTTTGTAAATAATGAAATAATTACTGCATCTGAAGATATCACAGATTAAAATTTCCAGCTATCCTTATGTTTGAAAAGAAAATTCCAAATCAATGCTACATGAAACTTGCTGTTTTATTCGGTCACGCATCAAAGACAGTGGGGTACGATTTGAGCAATTGGAATTCAACAGAAAATATGACGGGGATCCCATTCCTCTACGGTTGCCGCTATTAAATGACCACAAACCAAATACTTGCCAGGTTAAGATTCTAACATGCATGGTCTTCCTTCAGAACACAATTATCATGATAAACGACAACAAAACGTAGTTTTAGCATATTTAAAATGCACGTAACGACATACACTGTTTTGCTTCCTTTGCGACTGGATACGTTACCTTTTATAATGGTGTTTCCTTCTTGTAGTTGAAACTTGGGTCGCTACCTTCGATCTGAAGTTTTAAGGCTTGCTTAAGGCTGAGTTCTGTCTCCGCGGGAGGATAGCCTTCCAGTACTTCCTGATGCCCTCTATCCTGCACTGTTCGTGGGACAGAAACCCTACCGAGAAAAACCTGATTGCTCTGAAGATGGTAATTTGGATTCGTCATAATTCCATTTCTCTTCTTCTGTTCTCCACTTTGTTGGTGAATGAGGAACTGTTGCTGAGATCGACCAACTTCTTGCTGAGCTGGCGGGACCAAAATTTTGCACTGTGCCTCTGCCGGCATTGATTTAAGTGGCACACTTGTCCCAGATTTGGCAATAGGTACTCGTTTATCAAACTGAGTCATTTCATACTCTAACACTTTTGGTTGGGAGGAACTACTCTGTTTTATTTTTTTTCCAGCTGACCCAGATTTGCTGGAGTTGTCCGTTTTCCCCCCTTTGTTAGCTTTAGTTGATTTCAAACTAGGCTTTACTTGGCTCCATTCGAATTCACTACTTGGTGAATTATGATTTTGACTCAGGGAATGAGTTGTGGAAGAAGGAGAAACAATAGACTGCCTACTTCGGCTGCGTGGCAGGGAATGCTGCTGTATTTGCTCCGTGAACGACAGGCTATGGAAACTATCGATGGGCACTGTCTGAGCAGTCGCAGTCGACGACGTGGTGCGGAGAGAAGAATTTTTGGAACTTTTCAGGGAATTATTTGATAAAGATGACTTCTGACGGTCAACCGTAGAATCAGGCGACTCTGAAGGAGAACTGAAGGCGTGAGCAGGCCCATTAGATAAGCCACGCATACTAGGCTGCATATCTCCACCAGTACTCCCTGAACTATTGGACTTCATTGTTAAAGACTGCATTTTAGAGGAGACTGACTGTAAGGGTTTTTGCTCCATTGTGTGGACTGGAGACGGAGTGCAACCATTCAGAGCAGATGCACCATATTTTTCCAGTAATTTAATAATCTGAGAGTGTCCATTTTTAGCTGCAACACGCATAGCAGTGCGCCCAAACTGGTCGGCATGATTTGGATCAGCACCATGCTCCAATAGTATCTGGACAACGTCAATGTGCCCTTCTTGGGCTGCAATGCAGAGTCCAGTAGCACCTTGATTACATGTATGGTCAACCAGAGCTCCATGCTCAATGAGAAGCTGCACTACCTTCACGTGACCTTGCCATGCAGCAGACTGCAAAGCAGATCTCTTCTCGTTATCTGCAGCATTCACATCAGCATGGTATGTTATCAGCACCTGTACCATCTCCAAATGGCCCTGCCAGCAGGAAACATGGAGTGCCGTTCTTCCTTCAGCATCACTCGCTTCTACGTTTGCACCATTTTCCAAAAAATACTCAGCCATCGTAAGCTGGTTTTCTAATGCTAAGATATAAAGTGTTGGCCGGCCATCAGCATCTTTGTAGTTTACATCTGCTCCATTGCTGAGCAGTAGTTCAACTATATCTCTGTGACCTTCCAAAGCAGCAACCCGGAGAGCATTTCTCCCATCATAGCCTCTCTGATCAATGTTGGATTTATTTTCCAGTAATATCTGCACACAATCATAGTGACCTTCTTGTGCAGCTAATATGAAAGGTATACGTCCATCGTTATCAATTTCATTTGTTCTAGCACCTTGTTCTATAAGAGCTTCACATATCAACCTGTGACCTTCAAAAGCTGCCATATGCAAAGGTGTCCAGCCCGCATCATCTCTATGATTTTCATCTAGCCCCCTGTCCAGCAGAGTCCGTACTACTTCGACATTGCCTTGTGCAGAGGCTATGCTCAGAACTGTTCTCCCTTCACTATCAATGCTATCAACAGCTGCACCCCAAAACAAGAGAGTATTTACAACTGAAGCGTGGCCCATGGAGGCTGCTGCCAGAAGTGGCGTACGACCGTTGTTGTCTGTGTGATCAACATCAGCTCCTCCTTCTAGAAGCAGATCAACAACATCTACGTGTCCCTCATAAGCAGCTACCAGCAGTGGAGTCATGCCGTCTTTATCGCAATGGTCAACTTCAGCACCACGGTCAATTAGAAGACTAACCACTGAGGCATGTCCCTTACTGGCTGGTACACAAAGCGCAGCGACAGACAGCGCAGTCCTTCCATCCACATCCTCGTGGTTTACCTCTGCACCGTGATCCAGCAGGTGCTCCACAATCTCTTTATGCCCCATGTACGCGGCTGCAATCAAAGCTGTTCTGCCCTCGTTATCAGCTTTATTAACTTCAGCACCATGTTGAAGCAGATTCAGCACGATATCTTCATGTCCTCCCCAAGCTGCTGCTCTCAGCGCCGTTCGACTATCTGCATCTGCACAGTCCACTTTGACTCCAGCATAAAGGAGTGCAGAAACCACCTCTGTGTGCCCACCCCACGCTGCAGATCGCAATGCCGTCCAGCCGTCATGATCGGTGTGATTAACATTAGCCCCACATCCAATCAAGCAATTGACAACCTTGGTATGTCCCTGCCGAGCAGCTAAGGTAAGTGCTGTTTGCCCATGAGTATCTTCTATCTCTAAATCTGCTCCCCTTGAAACCAGTAAGTTAACGACATCCAGATTCCCGCTGTATGCTGCATTGGCCAAGAGTGTTCTCCCATTGGAATCGCACTGGTTTACTGATGCTCCGTTGTCTAACAAGGTGCGAATGGAATCTTCTCTCTCCAGAGCCTGCCGAACAATGCAAGACGTGCGGTCATCTTCACTGTTGACGTGAGCACCAGCTTTTACCAGCAGCTGTAATACTTCTTGTTCTTTAGGAATTAAGGTTGACAGGGAGTCTTTGACAGGTGTGCCGTTCCATATCATCCATAAAGCCAGCTCTGAAGTCTCCAACTGCAAATTTGAATGAATTAGATGCAATGCAAACTCTTGAGCTTCTAATGGCGCTAAATCCTTTGCTCGGCAAGTGTAACTCATTGCCAGCATTCTGTGTCCCTCTGCCGCGTTACACAAGTATTTCTGTGTACAGTGCTTTACATCTAGCAACCATTCTGCAAAACTGTAATGAAACAAGATTTTTGTATTTCCAAGTCCATCAATAAGGACTTTTGACAGGACGTCCAATTTGCGTTGAAAGTCTTCCATCGTCAACGTCATATTTTTGGTCCACACCGCATGATACAATTCTGTTGTAGTTAATGGCCTACAGGCTGCAAGAATTACATTAAGAATAGGCTGGACTTTCGCAAATTGTTTTCTCACAAAAAGTCTCTGACAGAGCCAAAGGTATAGACCATTTAACGTTCCCGGAATATCACGGATCTCTCGTAACATAATAAAATTCTCCACGACTCCATCTAGGACACGTTCCAGATACAAAAAGCAACCGCTGCTTTTGATGTGAAGCTGATTCAGCATTTCTGCAGTTTCTTTTGTGAGATGTTGTCTCAGTGCTTCTTCTTGGTCTAAACGATGCAGAATATATTGTTGCACATCTTTCACAATATAAGCCTTTCGTAGATCATCCAGACTTATTTTTCGAAAACCTAATGAAAGGGAAGAAAGTTATTATTATTTCTGATCTAGTTTCGCTTAACTCAATGTTCAAAAAATGAATAAATAAAGGACAGACATTTCTGGGCAGGGAACTCCCAGAATAATCTATTTTGCGTGCACACATAGCGAATGTAAATGAATAATAATAGCAGAGAATTTTGCTAACAGACACGTTTATCATCATCTACTATGAGAAGAAATACATGCTACTAAAGAAGAAAATTTTAGAAATCACTTTGAATCGGGCATTGTGTGTCTACCTGGGACAATAGTAAACACCTAAGCAAAACCACCAGAAATGCAACCAAAATAAGATTATTAAGTATTATGATAGGAATATTCCCTTCTCCAATGTGGTTAACAATGAAATTTGAAATAATTTTGAGCTATTTAGATTAAGACAACTCTTTTATTATTATAATTATAATTATAGAAGAGGTTATTCACACCTGGTGCATATGTGTGATGAAATTTACATAAATCACTTTAACTTAATCACCTTAGTTTCTTTTAAAAGCTTTTGTGATATACGAGAGACACTCAAAAATAGTCTTGAATATCTTTACACCTCTGTGCATGGAAAATTACCTACCTTTTTCAAGTAAGGACAGAGTTTTAGATAAACACCCTGGTTCTTTGGTAGTTGACTCACTGTATAAGGAAACAGGTTTTCTCAGAGTCATATGATCTCATTGTTTTTCCAACCTGTTTACTCTTTAGAGGAAAAAGGGAAATTATTTCATACGTGCATACAGTCTACATCTCCCACCTACACACGCACATTCCCTGCCGCCCAAAGCAAAGAACACTATTCTTCGCAGCACGTGTGACGAAGTCCCTCGGGCCACCTCAGTGGCCATAAGGCTCTCAAGAATGAGGCGGAATGAAGCTATAGCTGTACGGACTACGGGGCTATCTCTATCATTTAAAAGATTTGCTTTGGTAGTGCCGAGTTAAGCATTTGATGAAGACCTACCCTCTTTGATTAATGACACATTACATTGTTTGAACACTACTTTTCTGGAAGCGACGAGAAAACCGCAGAGGTTACAGACCTCACAGCAGCTTGAACTACTGGGGTTTAGGCCAGAATTGTACCTCACTTCTCCAGGGACCTCTTCCTCCAGTGCAACAGATTGCACACATTTCCTTACAGTCAGCTCAGCTAGTCATAAAAAAAACCCCAACTTTGCTTTTCAAACCAAAGCAGTTACACTCCAAATTACACTGGAAGGAAAAGCAACCATAGAGCACCACATTCAATGCGATTTTGGCCCCATCTGCATGGAGCAAATAATTTTAAGCGAGACTCTGAAGAACATTTACTTTCAGATCGATGTTTTATTGTATTTAAACAATCTGTGGATCAAACTGCTCAGTCCACAAGCTTGTTCTGACTGAAAATTCAGCCTGATAACAGAGCTGTGGTTTTTGTTCCCGAGTGTCTTCAGTTGAGATTCTGAATGTCACATTAAGCTCACTCTGTTAATTGTTTAGTCTACATGAGCATTGTACAAACACAACAGATTAGAAGTGAGAGGCAAACTATGGCAGTGTTACTCAAACATTTCTGCTTCCCTTATTAATTATGGCAGCGTTACAAATAGAACAGAACTAAAACAATAGAATACCTAAACCAAAAATCACACTTCTCCCTAAAATAAAATCACTGGATAGGATGCTTTTGCCCGGTCACTTCTCAGGCTGACACTACACGAATAAGACTGTCTACTTCAGGATTTTTGAATGAGAAGGCCAGGAGGCAGAAAACTATTATTTTGGGGGATTCTTCTCCATTCCACAGAGACTTTTTTTTTTCCCCCCTCTCAAAAGAAACACAAAACTATCTTTATCCACGATTATTTCTCGCAACTTCAAGAAATGTCCTAACCTGACCTCCGTTAACGGCATAATTCATCGACTTACTATGTATTTGCTTGAATTTTTCTGTATGTAACTTTGCAAAGCCCACAATTCATGTACATAACCCAGGTAAGAAACTTCACTGAGGAAGGACAGTCGGTGTCCTGTCATTCTGCAGAACCCAAGCTTTCACTTCAAAGGAAACTTTCTAGTTTATGCTCCTTCAGAAGATGCAGACGTGAAAACAAATGCATTAAAAGCAGGGCATTGCTTGGCGCATGCGTTCAGTCATATGCATATACAGAGCTGTAATGAGACACAAATGTCCCTTTGGTTGTCTCACACGTGCAGGGAACAGCTCCGTTTTGCTCAAATCGGAGCAAACATCACCACCTTCATTCACCCGCCTTCCACTTCTTTGAACCTCTCTGCTTCTCCCAGTCAGATGTCTACCTGTCACTTGGCTGAATGAGAATAGGTACAGAGCTCTGCAAACTCCTTCTCAATGTGTTTAGTCATAAATGACTCTGCTCATATCATCTCCAACCTCTCACATGAACCCCATGCCCGCATCCTTCCTTCCAATATATATCTGCATATGTAAGTGATTTTTAAAATTACTCAAGTGTTTTTTTCAGCAGTTGAATGAGAAAACCCCCAATGAGAAAACCCCTGATTAACTCTGATGACAACAATCCTAAGATTTCAGCTAATGTTCAGTGCTGACTGACTAATGACGACACTTCACCTCCCTTGACTCCCAGCCTTCGCATGAAACCTTGCAGAGTGATAACTGTTTAAGCAGCTCAGTCCCTGTACGTGTGCTTCAACAGCAAAAGACTCTTGCTTATCTTGCAATGTTCTTTGAATATCAATTTTCATTTTGCCTCCCAAAATGGGTGGGAAAGTGAACAAAACCATTGTGGATGTGATAAAAAAAAAACTCAAGCCCTCCAAAAAAATGAAAAAGGAAGGGTTTGCACATTTAGGTTGGGTATTTTTTCCCCTTTAAATGAGGCTGTATCACTCCTTTGTTCCATATTAGAGTTAAAAACATCTCCCTACTCTGTACTTAGCTGAGACATACCAAATGTCGAAGCACTTCAGCCAAGCAAATAAATTTCAGAAGACTTCAGAGCACTGAATAGTCCAGAAGTCAGTAATTAAAACAATTTAATTGATTGTATGTTCACAGAAGCTAAAAATGGTTTCTTTTCTTTTGCAATATTTACAAATATTCCATGTTAATGAGATCCTATATATGGTATGCAAAGACAAGTTTGTATAGCAAGAAGCACACTGCACTCCTACAGATCTCCACACATCCCAGGGATGATATGCTCTTTAAGGGCTGGGATTAACAAACCGCCATTGTAACAGACTTTTGAACAGAAATAGGTTGTTAATTTTAACAACTGCACCATGCCACGCTACAATAAGCAGATAATTCAAAAAAGGCCTTAGAGATAGGATTATTACTTTTTTTTTCTTTTAAATACCAAATTCTTGTTGCTAGCTTGAAGGAGGAAAACAAAGCCGTGGGTTTTTTTGCCCAAGCATCTATCTAAATGAGGTCATTTTACATTTCCTAACAAAGATCCTGCAAACTTGCTTTTCAACCCTACCAGATACAATAAGTCACTTTCATGGACCAGAAGCACCAAAACATGAAGAGAAAGCTCATTTTGTTTCAGATGCAGTCTCACGAACTACTTAAGCTCAGCAAAACAGGAGCACAGCAGACAGAACTTGCAGTCCCACGACCCGGCTTTTTGCATTGTTAAGATTTTTCTTACAACACATCACTTTCAACCCAATGGGAGCTCCAATATGGATTTTCCTGATTTATTAAATTCCTGGCAGTTCTGTAAACAAATCAGTTCCAAATGTATTTCTTGGCAAGATCTAGGGTTATTCAAAAGGAAAAAAAAAAAAAAAAAGAAAAGAAAAAAGGTATCTTGGCTATATAAATACTTATACAGTATGTCAACCTTTTCAAACTTTAATAACAAAAAATAAGCTATTAACTAGCAGGTTCCAGTAAATACTTAAAAATACCCTTCTACTTTTATATCTTTAAATACATTTACATAAGTAAATTACAAAAGTTTTAAATACATTTTAATATATTTCATTTAACTGAATTGTTAACTTGAAAGTAATCTAAATGATTAAAAACATAGCAGTGTTTTGGCATTGATTGACACTGCTGATCTAAACATATATTAAATTAAGTATTTCTATGGCCATTTATGCACACCTGCTCCAAAAGAATAATGTATCAAGCAGAGCAAAACGCACCCGAAAACTCAAGCAGCACATTTAACGTTTAAGGCACTTGCAGTACACTACGCATTAAAAATTTCACTGCATCTCTCCCAGATGCTAAGAGACACTGAGGCTGAAATCTGCTGCTCTCACTGGTCTGTGTCATTGCACAGAAGTTTATTTGGTTAGATTTACAGGCAACAGTCCATTTAAAGCAATTTAGTCTTTCGTCTTTAATTACAAAGCAAAGAAGTTCAAAATTCACACACAACTTTTTACCAGGAAATAGGAAATTCCCTAATATCATGTTTTCAAAGCGGTAATCAGAAGAAAGTGGTAATGAGAAGAAAGGAAACAGTAATTAAGAGCTCCCAGTTCACTTCCCAAGCCTTCTAAATTTTTTTTTCAAAAACCAAAACACAAATTTTTTCAAAGCTTTAACATTATAGAAGTAAATTTTACAACTACATAAATAAATAAAAGTTATCTTTCATAGTAAAAATCCAACTCCCATAAAGGCTTTAAAGTAACATGAAACCACCCAAATTAATTCAACCTACAATGAAAAATTAGAGGACAACTTAGATTTTCTTTTTTGAAGCAATTTCTCCTGAAGTGGTCTCATGCCATTTATTTTCTGGAATGGCAGTTAATGAGAAAAGGTTTGGTCCATAATTAGGCAACTGATTCGACTTGGGGATTTGGCAATATGACTACTGGAGCAGCTTCCATTACCAAACGGTATAGGTTTTCTGGGTGCAGAGAAGCTGGGTTGTGATTTTTACTCTATTTCTCTCAAGTTGTCACGTTTTGCTTTTTTTTTTTTTAATCTTAGGAAAGGCTATAAGAAAAACAACCCTCCGCATCTATTCAGACCAGAACCAGCAAATAGCAGAAATATGAGAAAGACTTATGCTTCCAAGATTTCTAATCCAAAATAAGTTTGGATAAGTATCAGGTCTTAGTAATATCTGGCTGTCTGGAACTGAATGATAGATAAAAGGAAGAGTGAAAAATGAACGACAGATTGTGTGGTTTTGCCTATTGATAAGTAGGTGAATGGAGCTTAAGCTGCCTCTGATGCTAAACTGAACCCTTTCACATCCACTTTTGAGTCTTTTTCTTGTAGTTTCCAGTACCTAACATTAACTTTATGGAAACTACTGAGATGTGACATCTGCATGGGTTGTACCACACTGGTGCAGTCATGTCTCACACATGAGAAGGAATTCTTTAGATGAAGAATGTCAGTGTTTAATTGAGGGGTATAACCAAGCACGATGCCACAGATCTTTGATGCTTGTGTGCAGCAAAAAAGAAGAAATTAAGTAAATGCCTATTAGAAAAAGCCTCTTTAAACCAATAAATAGAGCATTTGTACACGTGCACTTCTGTCTATTTACCTTTCTGCTGTTAACGAGAAATTATCTGCTTTTCCCGCAAATTTAACTAAATAAAATTGCCTGATTTTAAAATGCCTGAAGTTGTTAAACTAATATGATGGATCTTTAAAAAAGGAATTTAGTTGTGTAAGAACAACTGCTATGCTTTCAAGATTTAGCCTCATTTTCGAAGCAGCATTTTTATTAGTTAATTAGGGGAAGCATAAAAAAAAAGTAAAATTGTATGTTCTGTGCCACTTTCAGGTTGGAGGACTTTTTCAGTTATTTAGAAATACACGGAAACTTTTTCTAACATTACAATACAGAGATTGGAAAGACTGTGTTTGATGTAGCTGCTTAATTGTCCATTCTTGCAGCCAAATGATAGCAAACAATGTAGGAGATAATGTGGATAATTATGGGCGCAAGACAGAGAATTGTTAAATTTAAGGAAAACTTCCTAAGAAAAACAGGCATGATGTGGCAGTTGGTGACAGTGCTCAGGCAAGAGAAGGCAGGAGGACATGCGTTATCTGTTCCCCTCCTTTTTTACTCAAACTGGCTGCCTTTTGCTCACTGTGGAGGGTGACCGCAGACTCATGCAGGCATCATTTTACATTTGGTTCATATTTTTGAGGTTGTCGCAGCAGCCACAAGAAGCCAAACCTTTTTTTTTTTTTAATTAATGAAAGCTGAGAATCTGAGTAAAGCAAAAAATCTGTAGCACACTGTGCTACTACAGAATCTGGGAATACAGAACGGCCCAGAACCAAGCTGCAGCAGATGCAGGCACAACTATTCAACTTTAATAAGTAAGTCACCAACAAAAGTGAAGGAACAAAGAGGACCAGAATAAACACCCCTCCTCCTTTTCTTATTCTTAGAGTGGCAGGAATGATGTATTCGCCACCGGCAGCGGCAAAATGACAGTGGATGAGGAAGACTGGACTCTCTTTTCCACGTCATCACTATTTTTGGCTGGGGAGATGCTTGCAGAACTCTTATCTGTACTGGACACCCAGAAAAGAGCATGGTCAGGACCAGCCCACTGCAGCAATCCTGCTCCAAGTCATTGATAATGTTTTTTGACAAACAGGTTTAGCTCTCATTCCTGCAGATATCTGGAGGAAATGTTCATTGCATGAAAATTGCAAGTGAAAACAGGTATATACTGACTGCAAACAAATTATTATTGACTAATATATATTTCGTATCGTACTCTAAAATTTTTAGCAGAAAAAAAAAATAGAGATGGGACACATTTTCCTAAAATAATCCTAAAAGGATTCCAATCTACTTTAGTAAGTTACAGTGCAACTGATTATTTTTTTTCCAAATTAAAGAAACATTTGAAGAAAATGTACAGTGATTATATTAACGTTACAGTTACAAACACTTATTTGCTGGGAAATTGAAGATATTAGAAATTCAGTACAATAGTGTCGCAGAGTGCAGCGCACGTTATACACCACTTATTTCTCCAGTCATGAGCGCAAAAAGTACTTATCGTTGATCTTGAATTCTGCCTGCCCACCAATTAAATAGCTTTATAAATTGGCTCGGCTAAAAGTAAACATTCAAATACACAAAGGAGAAGAAGAGTTTGCCCTAGTAGAAGTGTTAATGACGGCCTATCCTTTTCAGGCTAGAACCAGAAAAGAAGGGACCATTATCTCAAGTTTTGGAACACAAAGTTGCAATGTATCTGAAGTTAACAGAAGCTTCAGCCATGGTCCTCACATCCTCACTATACCTTTTCACCAAACTTGCATATTGGCTGTAAATGGGAAAATCATCCGACGGGTAACCATCACATTGGCTGTAATGTCACAATTTTCTTTCATAGTGGAACAAAACACCACTTCCTCCAAATAGACCCTAAATTTCTTCTCAATTTGTGTCCAATTATTTTGGGATTCATTCCTTCTTTGCTGTACCTTTTCCCCAGCAAAGATGGGATTATAATATCACAAGCCAACTTCCTTTATGCTATTCATCAAGTCATTCTCTGTGGAAATGAGAAATTAACTCATTCAAATTAAATTCTTTTAAAGGCATATCCATTAGTTCTGCTGATTTTTCCTGTCAGGAATTCCATCTGGAAACATACTTAGAAGACAACACCAATTTTTTAGGACTAGTCTGAAACATTGTATGATTCAATGGAAAGGAAATAAAACTGCTCTGAAGAAAGTTTTGTCTGTTTTTTTGGCAATGACAACGTATTTAATCAGCCAAGCTTTGACAAAACTAGTCCCATATGAATGCCCAAAGGAGCCCTGTGAAGCTACCCCAAAGTTTCCTCTAGTTCTCACATCCTCCCAAATACCAGTCTTCATGTCTGCCACTGATTAATACAGTACTTCATTCCAAAACGCAATTATCCCATTGACCTTTTGCCACTGTGGAAACGAGCAAGCCTATGGGTCTATGTTCTATAATCACATTTTTGTCCTAATTGTGTCCTTAATACACACGGGCTTTATACATAGGCCTGGAATCCAGTCTAGATATTGCCCTTTATTAAATCTCAGAGAACTTCTAGTAACAATGTCATTATAGTGAAGAAATGTTCTCATGACACAGTAAAGCCTGGATGAAGAAGCTATAAAGATTTTTTTTTACTGTGCAACCTTTGCCAAAAGTATACTCCAGGAATCCACATCTACATTGTTCCCCTCTCGAGTTCCACCTTCAAAGATTATTCCCCACTTTCTGAAAATAAGGGGAGAGATGTTAATGGGAGATGAAAAAAAATCTTTTGAGGTTGCAAGGAATGGGCGTATGCAGCCGACATACTTATGTACTTACACATCACCTACACTGTTTCAAAGCTTTTTAAAACTTGGAAAGCAAGAGGAAAACTCAAAGCAGCCATTTTCTTTGCAGATGTACTGCAAAGACAAAATTTACCTCTAAAATACTTGGCTGATTTAAGCTTTCCATAGTCCTCAGCAAACTGGAATGTGTGTTTTTCAGAATTACCATTTTTGTGACTGTCATTTTTTAGAACTAAGCATGCGTTAGAGCTTTCAGCCATCACCAAGGCTCTTGTAAATACTCCGGCCTCATTCCGGGTGCAGGTGACAAACACTTCCTATGCTCTGTACTCACCTGTAAACATTTTTGTAACAGCTTTACTCTGCTTGCGGGCAGAACACAGGAGGAGCAGCCAGGGAGGGAAGAACTCAAAGTGGCCAGCTAAAAGCTCCGCTATTGTTCCGGATAAACTTGTAGAAGTCTGTTCACCCTCGGAAACGTTACAGCCCTCGTCAACCGAATCTACGAGCAGGAAGAGGCTCTGCTGAGGCGGCTTCATTCCCAAGAGAGGCAGCAGAATGCACCTGAAAGGAACACAAAACAAAATCAGTATTTTAATACATTTAACAATACATTGATATCATATAGTCATTCAAGTTGAAGCTATTATCAACTTCAAATGCAAAGTTATTTTTAAAACAGTCTAAGGATTTTGTTTTAAACAGTTACCACAGAAAATACTGAGGTAGACTGAACTGAGATCGTTTGAACAGTCAGCGATGTAATTCTTGCTTAGGCAATATTACTTTTTAATGAACTTACCATTTATAACAATACTTTAAAACAATGTAATGTTGTTCAAGGCTGATTAGAAGACTTGGGGTAACGTTGCTTCACTAAGAAAGAAGCTACGTGGCCTAAAGTTTAAGAACTTCATTACTGTTGTCTCTGCCAGAGCTGTTAGTACTGCTTATCAGAAACTAACAGCGAGCAATAGTTGGTCATGAAACAAAAGTCTAAATAAAAGACACATGAAATAGCACAGCTCAAAGAGTTCAAGTCTGATCGAATAACAGTTTTACAAAGATCAGAATTTCTGCCACACCTTCACAAATGAAATGCAAAGCAATTTAATAGCAGACTGAGGCATTTGGTAATGACTTTGATGTAGTAGCTTTTATTTATATTGAAGTTGCTGACTTCCTATTACTGCAAAAAGATTATCTGCATCCTCGGGACGCTAGCATCTATACCAACACATCTGACTGTGCAGTTAAACTCAAATTTGCATGTATTGTTGCCAGCCTTAATGGTACTCCTTAAAAATATATCTAACTGCGCTTACATGCATCTTTAAATAGCTACTACATAACTGTCGTGCGTATATCCAGTATTTCCATGCTAGGCTACACCACTGTTTTCTGGGAAACTTCATAGTTATTTAGGCCCGTAAGTTTCACTGACTAAATTACCTTTCAACACATTTGGCAAGTAAACTTTGACTTCATAGTAAGAAGATTCAGAAAAGGAAACGAGGTGAGAAAAATATGTATCTAACAGTTTACTCTCTTGGGTAGATTTGTTATTTGCACATGTCCAAAAGGTGTACACATCATTAAGTGGTTTTTGTTTTACTCAAGACCATAATAACTTTTTTTCTTTTGTTTTACTGAACAGATTTATCTTCAGAAGACTTTGGTTAACGCATTACCTACCAAGCATTCAAAGTGGAAGAGTTAATTGTCTGCTAATGGAAGAGTGTAACCCACTTCAGAAATGACTCATAAGCCCTGTTAGTGGAAGGTTTGTTATTTTCTGGTTTTCTGACTAAGAAAAACGCAAAATAGAAAGAGTGGTGCACCTTTCATGTCCGGCAGTAACAGCAGAATCTAGCAGAGCAGACTAGGTGATCTATTACCTAGTCCCCAAAAGGTATAAAATACCCCCTTTATACCCCCAAAGGTATAAAAAAGGAAGTACAAAATACCTGTGTTCTGAAAGTATTCAGTATTAGCTGGATTTTAAATCCCTAACACTGCCCCCCCCACCTTTTTAGATGCATGACTACTGAGAATTCTTTGGTCCTTCCACAGCTAGTTACTCTTTCAGAAGATGCCTGAAGTACAACTAAAATCACTGTTCACTAATCTGGGAAGTTAAGCAGCTACCAATTTACAGAACAGGAAATTAAAGCAGCCATAAGGTTAAAATTACTTTCCTGAGTGATGCCAATCCCACAATGAAAGGAGGCAGTTGGAAATGACCACATTTTCCACTCCTTCCCCCACGAGAATGCTGCGTTGCCCCCTCAGCTATTTACGTCAAGGCATTTTCCCTGCAACGTTTCTTTTTCTATCAAAACTAATTTTCTTTTCACATAGTTCTCTATATGAAATTACTTTTTGAGTATGAATATTACTACATGATATGAAGAAATGGTAAGGGTATCTTAAATTAAGATCTCGCTTAAAAATCTGTGTGACCTGACAAAATGTTGTAGGAGCATCCAACAACGTTCTTGGGTCAGAATTTACCTGTTGGGAATACTACCAAGAAAAGTTAACCGTCATGTCTGGGAAACAGTCCCAAATCATTCTGCTTAATTCTTGCAGTACATAGCAGTTGGCTGTAGTAGGTCAAATCAAACGGTTCACCCTGCCTCCAAACAGGGTTGCAAGCAGACATCTAAGGCATAATGTAAGCACCGGGTAAGCGCTACACCACATTTTCCCAGAACTCTCAGGGACTACAGCAAACAGTGCTTCCAGGGACTTTTTTGAACCAGAGATTCAGTCTTTGCATTGAACACCCCTTAACTGACCACGCTTCCACAGGTTTGTCCAAGTCTTCCACAAACCCATTTAAGCCTCTGGCATCCAAACATCCCGTAGCAAGGCCTTTGTTACCCACTGCGTGAAAAAAAAAAAAATAATCACTTCCTTCTGTAGTTTTAGATCCAAAACATCCTTGTTTCATTTGATACCCTGTGCCGGAACGGACAGTGAGCAATTATGCCGTATTCACCTTCTCCATGCCATCTGTAATCTGACTTGTACCAGATTGATGGTGCTTCACAGAAAGCTATTCCACAGACCCTTGTCTCCCTGTGCTTTGCTTTTTTCCACTTCACAATACTTTTATTTCTGAATCTTAACTTAAATTCCACTAGGAAAAATATACACACATACATATACACATGCATATAAGAAATGACGCACAACGACTTCTCCCAGCTTACAGTAATATTATTAAAAGTGTGGCACTGACAAGACATTGATAAGTCTTTCTCTTAAAGTGCCCGTAGAAACCATTTGATAAAAATTCTGTTCTTCCAAGACGTTTTATATCTCTTGAGTTCAGAGTAGATGCCAAGTACCATCATAGTGAAACTTTTCAGAGATGGTAAGTGCTGTGCTAACTTGCCAGAAGTCACGTCATGTTTACCTCCATAACATGACTTAGTAATTCCACTCCCCTACAATTTCTTGCTTGCATAGGAAAGTTACATAAATCAACACGGAATTAACAATGTCTTAAAGTACTTCCGTAAATGGTGATTCATCTACAGATTGCTGTAACAGATTGCTTAATTTGCAGAGTGCCTCTCAAAAGATTAGAAGTTGATTTTCTTTACCTTCTGAAAGGATAACAGCTTTATCTTTATAACTTTTATGCTCAATACAGATATAAAAGTGGTTATCATTACAGAACATTTCCGAAATAGAAATCATGATTTAAAACAACAAAATTAATTAGTCAGTAAAAATACAAAATCTCTAGAGAAAACAGCACAATTAGGTATTTTAAATTACAGGATTCATTTTAATGGCAATGTAACGTAATGACTTATTTATGCAGAGCAAAGATGTTTTCCATGCTCTCTCGCAAATAAGAAGTCCTCAGGACAATGAACCGTCCCACAGAATTCTTCAGGATTGCTACTGAGTTGACTGAACCCACGCAAACACGATTTTCCACATATGGAAGGAATATATACAGACTATGCTGAAGTTCTGCTTATGATTATGCTTGAGATTTTTAGATTGGATCCACAAAAATACCAAGACACAACAGACCAAAGTAGAAAGATAGTGGCGTTGTCCAGAAGGGCTGAAAAGAGTCACAGTGGAATGCACATACTTGCTAAAAAAGGACAAAAGGAAAAGGCAAACACACACATCCCAAATAACAATTAATGAGCAGTTCCAGGAGCAAAAGAAGTTATAAATCCTAGTTTCTTGTAAAAGGGTTCCTCATATTTGATTGTCGCTGCTGTATAGGAAATTCAGTTATGTCCCCACCTAAATTGTTTGATGCCTGTTACAGTGTGAATGTAGTTTATCCCTAAAAGGACTCCCTTTTCTCTATCCAGCTGCCAGTGTTCAGTACTGACAAACACACAGAACAAGTGTATAAACCTCATCTCCTAAACAAGCCAGAAGAAGCAAGGAAAAAAAAAAAAAAAAGTAGTAAAAAACACACCAGTGCCCCCCCTCCATTTGTTAGAGTCCAAGTGCTGCTACTTTTAGCAAAACACAAAATACTTCAAATTTCATGACATAAATGACTGATTTGGAAATCTGCCTAACTACTACTACAACTCTTACCTTTCTTTTTCTACATCTGCACAACAATTCTTTAACCAACTGCATTTTGAGTCACCTTCTTGCCAAACAGTTATAGTTTAACACTAGTATTTCAGTTACAGCTGCCCATGCCCAAAAGAATCATCCCAGAGGTCTGCCTTGGGCATTTACAAACTCTGCTCTTTTCAAAGGAAGTTTGTAAAAAAGCAGACAATATCATTATCCCACACATAGCCTTCTTTGCTTTCTCCTCCTGCTTTTTTGCAAATGCTTCTATGCCAGAGTCCTTGAGGAAATTCACCAGCTATTTGTCATATACCTAATCCCTGAGTATTAAATTAGCCTCTTCCCCGCCTATTCCTTCCTTAATTATTGAGGAGTTAACCTTTCCTCCTCATTTTAAACTATGAAATGGCTCCAAGCATTTTTATTCAGAGGAAACAATCTCTGTCAGATACAGCTAGGGAGCCAGCTTCAGGATTCACACGGAAAGTGGGCACGCACCCTGCCCTCTTGCAAAGGTGGAACGCAAAACTGGTTTTGCACATGCAGACCAAAATTGTAACATTTTCACCACTTTTCCAAGCTTTGCTGCTACCTTCGCCAAGCCTGCGGTGAACCTTGGAACTGGTGTCAATGCCATCGGAGGGGTACGATGCTCCGAACAGCCATGGCCATGGAGAAGAACCCCCCCATTCCTCAGCCTGGCAGACTGCCAGCCCATGGAGCCCACTCTCTTCTACACCGGGCCAAGGCTACGGAACAGGTCAGGGACACACTTCTGCCCCCACACAAACTGCTTTGGGCTGGCTAGCAGGAAAGGAGCAGTATTACCCCCAAGCACCCAAGCCGCACATTTCAACTGCGGCTGATTTATGCCCAGATTTTGCACATGTTGTCCTCCTCTCCCACCCTGCCTGCGTAAAGTTTCCCTTATGTATCCAGAGAACGGCACTGTGCTGTGTGCTTCTTCTGGTCTGGACCATGTGCAACGTTATCACTCTGAATGTGGCTGCATTTTTTACTGTTGGATTGTCAGGTTGGAAAGAGCAATCTCTCACTGGCAGAGCTGCAAGTTAAAAAACACCACTACAGGACACGAGCACAAGAAAATAAGGGAAACATACCAAATCAATTTTTAAAAACAGTGCTGAGTGCTCCGAGTGATGTTTATTGCTGTCAGGTAGGGTTGCCCTTATGCTCCACTTCAGCTCATCTGTCTCCCCCACTCTGTTTTGGGGAGTTCTGAAATGTTAGGAAGTTGGCATTCTCCTGCTTGAGTTCACCAGCACCTCCCTGCCGAGATCCCTGCAGAATGTCTTCTTACCTAAAGACTATTTGCATTTCAAAAAGGAGAGCAATATTCACTGTTAGTGAGAGACTTCATATGTGATATGTACAATTAAGTTAATATTAATGCCACTACTCTGAGTCATAGGAAGCGGTAGTGCCAGTAGGCAATCACACAGAGTAACGGAAAATAGCTGCAAACTCCGTGGGGATTGTAATTCCTTGGAATTGAAGTAATTCCTTGAGGATTGTAAACATATGCTGAAAAAATGTATTCATAATACCTTGGAAGAATACATTTGGTGATTACTAGCAATATGGTGGAGCTGATCCACTGATATTGGCAATTGAGGTTACGTTGAGTTTTACCTGAATTTATTATTCTCTTGGAAAAAATTTGCCAAGAGAACCTCCTAAAGCATTCATCTTATATGAGAGAGACAACGCAGTGCCGTCCTCTGTATGAGGACCAAATCCCTCGTAGAGTTTACAAGGAAATTGCTTATTTGAACATTTGATCTGAAGAATTATTGAACATTAAAGCAACAGAGGAAATTGCCTATATATAGATATATGCACACATTGGATGGGTATCTTTATGAGTTTATATATAATGAGTTTAACAGTACCTAGTGTATAACAAAATGGACAATTCTTCAAACACTAAGCTCAATCTTCGGAAAAATCAAACAAGTATCATCCTTCTTATGGGTGGTTTACAAAATGATATATCACAGCAGTTTACCGTGTAATTTTTAAGACACTCATTTCCATTTATGTTGTATCAGAAAATGAAGTACATAGTGAAACTGCAAATATTTAAACTATATTTACATAAAGTTATAGTAAATTTGCCAGCAACATAAGACGTAGTGGGATTTTTGCCTAAAAATCACACACAGTCACCTAGCAAAGATCCTAACCAGTAAGTAGAAACCTTCAATTCCTCTGCCAGCTCTGAACCAGGTCTAGCAGAAGCTCCATCTTCCCCAGCCCACCACTGAGGGACATGCAGGGAAGGAGAAGGCTCTCTAGGACAGTTAAGAGCTGGAGGTGCTGCAGGACAGCCGAAGGGGAAGGAACTATATCATACAGGCATTACAGAGGGGAACCCAGGCCACTGCAAGATACCTAAGGACACAAATCTATACGCAATAGGGTTTCCACTACTTTCACTGTTCATGGAATAAACATAAAAGCTTTAAAATGTGTAAGAATGCAAAACTCGACATTTTTTTAATGATCTGTACTTAAAAAAATTCTCACAAGTGACAGCAAATACCCCACCTCGTGCCCCACTGCCTCACGGGCTTACAGGCACACGTTCATTTCTGTATTATAATAATCCAGGGGTTCCTCAGCAGAGTATAATCTGTTAAAGCGGGGTGCCCGTGTCCCCCCTCCCAGTTTCTAATTTGCGTTTAAAAGAATGAAGCCAGTGAAGATAAAGCTATGAAAGAATGTTAGAAGCTTCAGGAAGGACGGATACTTGCCATTAGCTGAATTTACCACTTCTGTTTTCCAAACTGTATATGGGGCATAAGTCACAGTAAAATAAGAAAAGGTAAATTTAACTTCTAATAAAATTGGCAACTCCTGCTGCTCAGCTGATGAAATATTACCCTCTTTCCAAGAAGACTTGCAGCAGCTGTACTCATACAGAAAGGAAAACCAGAGCATCTTTACAAATTACTTGCAGTACTGTTTGTAGATTAGGGAGTTTTACTTTGTCCTATGACAAGGCATTTATGTCTTATGGATGACTGACAGTAAACAGTTTATTTACCTGCCTCCTAAGGCATTCTGGCTAATGATGAAAAGGAAAATTCTAATGGTCAAGTCCAATAGCTGCTTTCTGTACAGCATCACCCCAATTCTAAGCACTATATACATGCGTAATACAGGCCTTTGCTTCTTACTAATGGCCCAGCTGCTCATTCTGGTAATAGCATCCTGAAAAACACACACACAGGACTCAACTAACAGTGGAAATATTCGAGAAATACAAACGCTGTGAAGCATAGACCACTTCTCCACTTAAAAAACTGCAAAATAAAACATCTGGCTAAGGGTGGCGAAAGCAAAGTGACCCAGTTTGATGTGTGCACACCTGTGTACACACCGTCAGATTTGATCAGGTCATTGAGGTACCCGTTCTGTAATTTTTCAACATGATAAAGTGTACTGCAACTGATTATGACTTTCTGACAAAGTGCAATACTGGAATTATGCACACTTGTGGACTAGAGCATAATACAGATTATTGTTTCTAGTAAATTATTTATTTACAGGCTGCACAGAAAGACAAACTGGCTCTAGCAGTTCTACCCAACTACAGCCAGTCTTATGAAGGAAGAGGCAAAAACCAGAAAAGAAAATAGAAAAAACCACCCCGAGACACCGTGAGAATCCCCTATTGGGAAAGCTCTACGTTCAGTACGTGGGTGTAAATTTAGGGTCTGGTGTTTTCAGAAGCGGTGAAATTAGAAACAGCAGGCAAGTCTTGTGCAATTCAGTACCTGGTTTGGCAATGTCTTGTAGCAACCTGAATTTTATCTGTAATTGTAAAGCAGACTTGCGGTCCCAGAAGGAGGGCACAAAAGCTAGCTCCAGGGCTCCAGGGCATCAGGCCAGACAACAGGGGAGTTTATCGTAGAACCAGTGCCATGGGTCGTGCGTACACAGAGCACGCCGGACCCCAGTGTATTCATTAGAGACCTCCTACTGTCTCATACAAGTATATAGGTGATTTTTGTCTATAAAACATTGCCAGTGGATATACAGGTGAATTAACTCAAACCCCCAGAAAATAGAAGCCTTACGAGCAAATATTTTGGTGTAATAGTTGGACTGCCTAGAACAGTTTGCAAACAACTCAGCTATTATCAAGGACAGACAACTGTAGCTGAAAACCACTTACACCTGCTACCATGAGCAGGTTGACTCTCTCTGAGTATTTTAAAATGGAATATATTTGCCATATGTGCTAACATATACAATATGTTCTAAACTACTCAGAGCCTGACATACAAAAGTCTGTGTCCCTACCAAAGGCAAAGAGGAGGAGAGTACAAGAAACAACGCAAACATTTTCCTGAACGCATACTATAAAATAGTAATTTATTCACACACACTCTCCCAGTTCTGTTTTTTAGTGATGGAGAGGTCATCTCATCCACTTCCCCACCTACAGCCGCATCAGCTCTACATCTGTCATCCCTGAGAGACACTAGTCTAGGCATTCCTAAAGACT
Source organism: Charadrius vociferus (assembly GCF_000708025.1). Taxonomy (NCBI): domain Eukaryota; kingdom Metazoa; phylum Chordata; class Aves; order Charadriiformes; family Charadriidae; genus Charadrius; species Charadrius vociferus. The sequence goes on along the minus strand of NW_009646428.1, from coordinate 1,022,150 downwards.
TCCACTGATCAATACTCTGTGTCCCCAAGCAATCTATTCCAGTGTTTCAATATTCTTGAAATTGGGAAGTTTTCCCTTTTTAAAGGGAATAAAGATACTTCTTTTTCTTTCAAGTCCAAGTTTTCAGCCATCCTGATAAAGATAACCTGTCCTTTGAAGATTATCAGTAACAGTTCATAGGCTGAACAGTTTGAAAACATCTCACCTATTCTATGCTGTTGGTTTTTTTTTGTCTGGGCTGTTTTGCTGTAATCTTACTTCTTTGTTGTTAGTTTTAATTACGTTAGCTGACAGCAAAATGACTGTTTTTAAGAAAGGGCAACATACACAAGCATTGAACATTCAGCTTTTCCAGTGCTATCAGTTTTTCCTCCCCCACCAACACCTGGTGGATACTGCCTTTCTTCTGCTAACATACACATGGAATTATTTCTTATTACCAAACAAAATGCACCTTGCAGGAAATGTGAACACTGCACCTTGAACTTTCAGTTTTGCCCTTATTTTCCTATTACTCTTACTTTCATATTCAGTAGCTGACCTACTTTTTTTTTTTCTGCAGTCTTGCTCCTTGTGTTTAAGACATGAATGACGAGAAGCTCAGCTTCACTAAATTGGACATTTAATATACTGCTTTGATACTTCAGTGTTCTTTGCAGCTAATTCCTTTCTTTCATTACACTTGTCCTCACGAGATCTTACCCACAAATTAACTGACGTCAACAGTACCTCCAAGTCCACTGTTTTTAGTTTGTCCTTCTTTCTCCTTCTCTTCTAAACAACATGCGTTTAAGATCCTTTCATACTATCTCCAAAAGTTGTATTTCATGTTCTCTGCTGGTTCTTTCCAATCTGACTGAAGCAAATTTATGTCTTCCCACTAGCTATTTTCTCCTCTTCGACATTAGAAATATGGTCACTGACAGACTCCTGCTAATATCATGCTTTCTCAGCTGATGTTCATCTCTTAAGTGTTTTGTTATTAAAATTTTTCAACCATGCAGACATTACTGTCCAAATTCTATGCCTTGGATAATTCTATTTGATATCTTAAAGAGGCTTAGCTTACTTGACCTTGCTGGTTTGGTAGAGTAAAACATTTGCATTTTAGGAAAGACACGGTTTAGAGGTGTGGGAATCTCTCTTAGTTACTGACAATTACTATACTTTGCAAAAGCAGGTGAACTTTTAGATACACAAGATGGCCTAATAGGGTAATTGGTAGGAAGTTTTATTTACAGTCCATAAAACACAACACTTTTACCAACAAACCTGTAAGTAGATATCACACACAAACTATCACTGCATGTAGTGTATTTTCAGATTTTCCAGTGGCTTTAACTTCTTCAGTTTATTCTGGAACTACAAGCAAGCATAGGTTATACAAAGAAACTCCTAAACAAGCTGCTTTTTTTTTTTTTTTTTTTTTTTAAACATACCAGTTACACAAGTTATCCTGACAGATCTTTTAGAGCATTCAAATCAATCTTGACTGTGTACTAACATTTCCAGTTCTGCTTGTTTACCCCATACCTTTTTTCCATTAGTATAAAGACACCTGAGGCATTTGATTACCACCTCACTTATCTTCCTCTTTGTCCGCCCCATAACCCTGTATGAATAACCCTATTTCCTCTCCTCCTACACCCCCAGTTTTTGAGCTGTTGTCTAAGTTGCTGTTATTTATATTTACCCCTGGGATTTGTCATCCACCAGGTGTGTTTAATAGCTCTCTTTTATTACGGTAAAAAAAAAAAAAAAATTACTACTTTTCTTTGCATTAAGCATCAATTAAATTCTCATTGTTTGTTTCCACAACTCAATCTTTTTCTTAAAAAAGAAGGGAAAAAAATAAAAAGGAAAAAGGTAGGGGATGTCAAAGAAAGTACACTTTACATCAAAAGCCTCAGATGAAAGCATCGTATCAGACTGACTGAAAACTATTACTAGCTGAAATGAGAGAATTACCTACACTGCACCTTATTTTCCATATCTGTAGAGTTAGGATAATAACTTACTTTGTAAATATTCAGAAGTCTGTGGTTGAAATGCAACATATAGGAGTGGTGTACCACAATAAGAAAACTAACAAGTCTATATATGCAACAGAATGCATTAAAATCACGAAGTTAGTTTTAAATCATTTACGAAAGCAAAGGTACAGCAAAGTGAAATATATAGTCTTTTCAACTTTTCTTATTAACCACCTCATTCCTTAGCCATATAAAAATTAGTATTTATTTGTTAAACAAAAATAGATCTTCTTCTATACGCAGTGTTATCTGAACACATCAGCATACAACTGAATTGAAATTCTTGTCCCTTTACAGGCATTTGAATTTGTTGGTATTATTCTATGTTTTGGAGATAGACAAAATCTTTTTTTTTCTTCTGTCTCGATTTATGCAGAGCATAAACACAACTGAAGAAATAGACATTGCTTTCCATGTATACAATTGTATTTGTTGACATGAGAGAAATGCTAGCCACAAAAAAGAAACAACAAACCCCACCCCAGATAAGACAGGTAGAAAATTGCACTGAATACATTCAATTGTGTGGCTTTTGTCAGGCTATATTCCAGTTTACTGTCCAGCCAGCCCTACGTTCTATTATTCTATGACCACGTAACAAAAGACAATAGCATAATGAACATGCTACAAAACCAGTTACCATTATGAGTGCAGTTCAGTCTCACAGTCCCCAAATCAATTAGATTTTTCCTATGCATTTGATTCCAAAAGAAAAAAAACAACAACAACCCAAAACCAAGCAATAAAACATTACTGATTGGGAAGCACAAAGAAGAGGTGCCGCAGTGGCTATTTCAGCACTAAGCTGTTTCTTCAGAACAGGGGGTTCTCCAGTTGCCTGCCTGGAGGAACCAGCATAAACAACAATATACACTTTGAAATACTGATCATTCCCTCATCAAGTTGCTCTAAACCTGACTTTCTCATTTCTTGCACGTCATCACAAAGCATCCCACACTTCAACTGCTGAAGTGATTGCAGGATTATACTGTCCAACCTCATTTTCAGAAAATCCTCTGCTCAAATACCAGATGAAAAGCTCTTAAGATTTTACCTTAGTAGTCAAGCACTTAAGACAGCTTTCCTCCTATGTTTGCGTTACCACGTATCTTTTTCCATCTTATTTTCTCAAGTAAAAGGGACTATCCTAACCTTTAATTGCACTGTCTTAGTTGAAGAGGCAACAGATGGAGCAGCTTTCGTGTGTCCCATTCAAAATTACTCTCCCATACTCCCCAAAGTAGAATCCACAGCATATGTTCCTCGTGCATCGCTCTAGGTCCACATTAGTTACCTTGTGGTTTGGCGGGTTTTCTTTTCCTCCCCCAGCCCCAAGCAGATACACCTTCTCTTAATTTGACTGTAAATCTCCTATAGATCCTTTCTGTAACTTCTCTGTAATTTACTTTAAAAAACATTGTTAGGTTAGCACCATGTGAACCTGATTCTATTATCTTACGCCAGTAATGCATTTAGCTTTGGAACTGATTCTATAGCTTTATATTTAGTAAGATCTACTTTTAGCTTTAACTACAATAGAGCAAGTGACAGAAACTATGTTCTCCCCCCACCAATTTATACACGAAGTGTTTACTGTGGATGGCAACTTTAACATAAATTAAAATAGACGAGGTACTATGGAAAAAAGTATACCTGAAATCATAAAAATCAAACTTACTGTGAATTGGGGACTTTTCTTGTTTTATTCTCTAAGAGAAAGTAAGTGGAACAAAGCGGAAGCAAAGGAAGTGGCAAGACTCTCCAATACAAAATAAAGCAACTGAAACCAAACTGATGCATACAATTGTCAAAACAATGCAATAAACGTTTGGAAGGTTTACCAAATTGTTTCTAGACTAGTCAAAACTCACGCGTGTTGGTACCACTGCCATCACCTACAGCAGTGCAATACTGAGGCAACGTAACAGAAGAGCTTGTAACATTTCTCTTACTTAAACTCTTTGCATTGTTGACTACTCAAGTTTTCATCTGTTAGAGAAGGCAGAGTGAGTTGATATTCCTTTGCTAATTTAGAATCATATAGGACAGAATTTCTTCTATTGAGAATCAGCTGTACTTTACAGAGCTACAGAGCTTTTTTTCCAATGTCCTGTTGAACTCTATTTCATGAGAGTGTAGAAAAAGGATAGACAGCTTAGTGATTGTATCATGCTCACCATCACTGCAGGAGAGCTAATGTAGTTAAACCAAGATTTGTTAATTAACTGCTTTAAAATGGAAATCACACTGTAATCCCATTCTTAACAGTTTTTCCTCATGAGGTTCACTCATATCTGCCCATTACTGGCATCTCTACACTGCTGGAATTTTCCTTAACCACCTTAGAGCTTCTGAACAGTTTTGTTTCCTCCAGGACAACTCCATGATTCTTCAAATAACCTCAAACAAGATGCTGCCATGCCCACTTCCTCTACATCTCTTTTGTCTACTAAGATATCATGGACCTTTAGCACACAAGCTTGCATCTGTGCAGCCAGATGCTCATCTCCCCTTCTTTGCACCACTATTACCAACTTGTAGTACGTGACAAAGAAAACAAAACAAGAAAAAGACATTGTTGATGGGCCATGGACCAGAAGTCCACTCGCGTATGATCATTTACTCCCATTCTTCCTCCCGCTCCCATCAACTTAAACAACAGCATCCAAAACTGAGCCAAAAAATTTGATTGCCTTCTATCAACAGTAAAGACTTTTTGGTCCTTGCTTTGTGTGAAGGTATCTGCAAACATGCAACACAGAGAGGACTCTGATTGCAGTTGTTTTGCGCCTTTCACTTCATCTGCTATGTAAATTTCCCCATTGGCCTTCTTTTCTTGATCTCATTTTCAGTTCTTCTTTCATGCTATCCCATCATGTTTTGATGTCATCAAGTCTACCAGGAACCTACCCACCTACATTCTTTGCAGCATCTCCTCTGCCATACCTTGGAACACCTATATACAACTCAACCTTTATTTCAACATAATTATTTTCTTATATTTTTTCGCATCACACTTGCCTTTTTTCCTAATTATTTCTTTTTGAGCAGTGATGCTTCAATCATGAAGTGTTTCTGCATTAGCTATTTAAAACGTTCCTGCTCCTAGACAAATAGCAGATTTCTCACCATTCCCAGTGTATTGTACACATCATCACGCGGAAGAAACTGAAACCTCTTCGATGCATTGCTTCACTAACACTTTCAGGAGGTGATATTTCAATACTATCTTTTCTCAGTATATTAGACACACTAAGTCCTTTCTACTTCACAATCCGCCAAATCCTTTTCATTTTTTCATTAAAAAGGAAGAAAAGAAAAGAAACTTAAACCCTTGCACAAGCTATGGACATGTGCATGGAAAACTGGAGGGAAGGGGAATAATTAACAAGTGAGACTTGCTATGAAGCCCCATCTAACTAAACAGCTTATAGGAAAACCTGCAAGGTTTAAGACTGAGCCACATAGATTAAAGGCAAAATGTTAATGCCTATAGAAGCAGAAGACAAAAAGGTCTATGTAAGTTGTCATTATTAAAATGCCTTAGGGAAACTTTCTTATGGTAATTTAAACTGAAAAGGTTAAAACCTTAAATGGTATTATGTTCAGTCTGTATGCAGTGCTTCCATACAATGAAAAAAGAACATACAACTTGCTCTTGCAGAAACACTAACTGTTGCTATGTGACCCGTTAACTCCACAGATTTAAGGGAAAAGCCTAAAGAGAAACATGCCACAAAGTACTTAAGCTTCAGGCAACGCTCAACTTTCTAATAGTCCACAAAGCACCAGAACACAGCGCTTTCTATGAAACCTAGTGTCAGTTAAAAGTCTAAAGCATCAGTTACACGGTACATGTATATACTAGGAATCAGAAGCTCCAGAGTCAAGATGCTCTCACAAGAGCGAGTTTATGAAATACCAATTTACCTTCTGCAACTTCACTTTCACTGAGCTGGAAATACAAGCTGAGTTGGCAGATTCTTTTTAACCTCTCGCGCATGCTCTTACAAAAAGAGTTTCTCGCCTCACCCGTGAATTGGTATGACTTTCAGTCAGTGTCCTGCCTCTATCATTTTTGAGCATAAAATAAATCACATTACTGAATACTTAAAATGCAGACAAATGTTGTATTTACTAGGTCTCCATACTATACATGACAAATATGTAAATACTTATAAATTAACAGACCCATAACCACACAAAGGTGAACGTCAGCACAGAAACTGTACTCTTAATTACTTGAATTGTTGCAACTAGTAAGCTACATAGAGGAAAAGCAGCATTTTGCCACGCATTTAGCATTAATACTGTAGTTGCTCACATCTTCACAGTACACCACCACACGAGAGACGGTATTAAGGTTCAGTGCAATGCATTTTTTGTACTGTTCCTTACTCCTTTCATACAGACTGTCTTGTTCACCATTTTTCTGCATTAGATCTCAAAAGATCTTTTGATCTTGCAGATATCGGCTTACATGTAGCTGATTCCTATGAAGAGTCGTAAAAGGCTTTGTGCTGTGAAGTCTGTCTGCTATTTTTAATATTTTATGTTTCTCGCTACACAGTCACTAAGTGTAAGTCTCCACGGTATGAAGGTCAATCTCCTACGGAGCTTAAGACTGGTAAACCATCCAGTCTTTCTGATGAAATCTATAGGAGTAAACATTTTTAAATTAAAAAGTACCTCAGCCCCCTCATGTTGAAGGTACCTACTTTAGACACAAACTTTCTTCACCAGAAATGCAACACTAAAAGCAAACTGTAATTCTTCCATTGATTGAGTACATAGTACTGTCAGTGAGAAGAAGTCAGGTGCTCCTTATGTTTTGGCATGGCTCCATTTGACAGTCTTAAGTTTTTCAAAACGCAGAGAGACTTAAATCCTTTCACGAATGCAGCCTTAAATCACACAGAATTGAGCGCTTGTCATTCCAACACCCAGCTTCTGTGGAATCTCAAATTGAGACAGAAGACTACATGGGAGAGACCACCGAGAACCTCCCTTGCTAGAGCACTGCTTGCGCTTCTCCTTTGGCATGCTGTAGGTGCTGAAATCTTGAAGAACCCATCAATGCACCACAGGAAGTCTACAAAAAGATACCGAACACAAACCAACTTGCTTTTAATTGAAAATGGTTGGGACTCCTACTAAAAGCAGAATTCAGTCTTGTACCAGATCAAGCTCCTCCGGGCTAGGATCCAACTAGCTTCAGGATTGTAGTCGAGCATAAGTGAAAGATGTAGGAATGGACAAAATTCTGGGCAAGTACAGTAGAATGTTGCATATTTACATCTCTAAAATGTTGCAAAGAAAAATTCCCTTTAGATACAGAAAACCTCCTTTAGCTAAGGGATTTTTTTTCATGTCACATTCTTAGGCATGACCTCTGAGGAAAGACCAACAAGTTGGAATTATTTAATTTAAAGATGAGATGAAAGAGAATAAAGCAGTGTTCAAATATGTAAAAGGTTGTCCCAAAAAGGAAAAAAAGAATCTATTCTCCACATCTCTGCAGAACACCGAAAGTAGTAACAAGCTTAGATTGTAGCAAGAAAAAAACCTCAGGTTAGACATATGGAATGTGAAGCCTAAGAGCAGATGAAGCAAGCATCTCTCAGAAACAGACTTTGTTTCTTCTGCCTGGGGAAGGAGATGGTGCACTTGATTTTCTGAGGTCCCCTTCCAACCTTCTCTCTCGAGGTCGGAATCAGTCACTCGGACATCTGAACTTTACATGTGGTACATGAATAAACACACAGGAAATTTAACAACTTTCTATTTTAAAGGGTCCTGTAAATGATGAATCTTCATTCAGATCTTTCTTCACATGAAACAGGACACAGTCTGTGGCTTTGAGTCTACCATTTATAGTTCTACTAAATCAGAGAGTCTGACAAGATCTATGTTCACACCCTCCTCGTAACCATTGCAAAGCCACAGCTACCAAGATTGTACTGGAGTTGCAGGAGGATAGGGAAAGGCTGTTTAGCAGCCCTTTCCAGAAGAAAGGAGAAAATTAGAGAAGATGATGTAGATCGCTTCCAGTCTTTGAGATTTGGGTGAGAAAAGTCAAGGCATTTCTTTTATAGAAAAGATTAATACTGAATTACTAATGTCTTATAGAATGAATTGATAGAAATCCCAGCAGCTTTTGAGTTTCCAGTAGCCCAAGCTCAGGCATCTGTAACTGACTCCAACGTGCTGCCTCTCATTGTATCTTTTATTTCAATCCCTCCTAAGCTCATGGTAAAAACAGACTTTTATTAAATGTATTTTGTTAAAAAAAATAAATATAGAAGCAAGAGAAAAGTAGTATCACATGCTACCACCTCACCCTTCCAGAACAAAATTAATGCTGCTTATTTTCACAGAACTTTGGGCGCCGCAAACAGCAGCGGAAGCATATACTGTGGTTAATTCACAAGCAAGGAAAACTCAAAGTTTGTAGGGTAAAGTATCAAGGACTAACCCCATGAAAGTCAGGATACTCTAATTAATCTCTGGCCTCAGCCATTAAAGTGGATTTGAAACTTTCTGTTAGCCAAAGACAACGCAAAAGTAAAGGGGGGGGGGGGGGCAAAAGAACTAAAGAGGAGTTGGCCTTCAACTTCTCAGATTTACTCCAAAAAACACTTAAGTTTTGGCAGTTAAGAACAACTACTCCAAAACTCTGAAAAGCTCACTAATTAATTGTTCAATAAAGCCTACACAATCCATGATAATGTTAATTATATTACTGGCTTCAAAGATCATACACGGAGTTCTAAAAAGAACAGCTTCTTCGCATGTCATCTGCTATTGCATACAACTCAAATTCTACACTTGTTCCTTCATCAATGCGAAATAAATGGCAAGAAAAATGGCATTTCAGTACCACAGATTAAAGTCCCCCAACAACCACCACAGAATATTTGCTGAACAAATCTGTGGTTTTTCTACACTGTCAGACAAACAATCCAGAACTTGAAATAAAACTCATTTCCCCTTATCACTTAGGTAAGGGTAAAAGCTCTCTCAATCACCTGCAATTTGCAATTTTCTGATGATACACCACTCTTGAGGGAAACAGAAGAAAAAAGAAAAAAAAAAATTAGTAGCATGGAAAGCCAATACAGGTGTAGAGCTGGGGGGGGGGCATGCTTGTTAGCATTGGTTGACAATCCTAGTTTGGGTTTTTTTTTAACTCTGAATTCTGCTGTTTATGAGATCTCCATCATATTGCCAAACATGAAACACCAGAGGCTCAATCCTTTGGAGTTCCCTCCAAAAAGGTAAAAGTAACTTTACATAGATAACAGCTATTGGCACAAGATTTGTTGTACTTAAATGCTGTCCAAAGGAATGACTCATACAAGGCAGCTTTCAATTTTAATCAACATAAACCCCTGCTTCAAACTTGCAGTCAGCGTAAAACCTTACACGACCTCTCACACTTTTTACAGTCAAATCTACAGATATTTGCATATTCTAAAGAACTATAAAGCTGCTTTACTTTTTATATCAATTAACATTATTGGTCACGTTCCATTACGATGCAAATCTGTTGTGCACAAAGAAACATAGGAACTATGTACCACAGATGCTTAGTACAGCTTCACAGAGCACCCCGCTGTGAGAAACTGCAACACCCAAAATTTCTTTATTGCCATTATTTTAAAGGCTTGGGTGTGGATGCCTCTTGTCACCTGTCCAGCTTAGTTAACTCTCTGGGATTTCCCTTTTCAAATATGAGTAGCAGAGGTCAGGAGTTAGAAGAAAAGCTGTGATTGTCTGGGAACCTGCAAAAGGAACCATCACACTGAATTTAGCACGAGCGTGCACAGGAAAAGAAATAAATCTGGTGTCCCCTTAAGTTCTGGGGCATGGTTTCCACTATATTCACCTTTAGTAAAGAAGATGTAACATCAGCTTCTATGAAGCACTTATACGATCACAAATTTGTTCGGCAGCTTCCCCCCCCTTTTAAACTGTTCTTTTCTTGGGTCCCTACTGCTAAGGGACAACTACTTGCACTACTTGCAATTTCAGCAATGTGAATAAGTGGAAATCTGAATTCATAGCTTCATCTTTCATAGAATCATAGAATGGGTTAGGTTGGAAAGGACCTTGAAGATCATCGAGTTCCAACCCCCCTGCCATGGGCAGGGACACCTCCCACTAGACCAGGCTGCCCAAGGCCACGTCCAGCCTGGCCTTGAACACCTCCAGGGATGGGGCCTCAACAACCTCTCTGGGCAACCTGTTCCAGTGCCTTACCACCCTTAAAGCGAAAAACTTCTTCCTAATGTTTAATCTAAACCTGCCCTCTTCCAGTTTAAAGCCAATAAAAATCCCCCAATAAAAATCTTCTTGACCTGACCATCTTACATTGAAGTAATTGTATTAGAAACACTTCAGTAATAAAGTTTCAGGACACTTCACAAATAAAAAACACTTGAACATCATTGACCATAATTCAATATGTAAGAAATAAGCATGTGAAAAATCTCACAAGATTTGAAGTTTCTTGAAAAGACATGCAGAAGACAGCAAGAAACTACTCTGCGAGTGATAGCAAAGCAGCTCCATCTGCACCAACCTGCTGGGAGATGTGGAAAATCACCTTTTTTGCTTTATTTATTTATTAATTTCATCAATTCACCCAAGCAAAAGTCAAATTTTGCTTTAAGTTTGTACTAGACCAACGCACACTGAAAGCGAGTTTAGTGAAAGCTTAAAAACATGTTACTTAACAGACATGTTTCATGGAAGTTCTCTGAAACTGACTCAGGACCTCTGGTCACAGAAGTCTTTCAAACTCAGAGCAATGGATGCAAAAGAAATCAACACTGCAGGGTAAAACAGGGCTACGCTTCCAGTAATGTCCACTTTCTGGGCTGTGAATTAGCCAAGCTCTGCTTTCCACCACTGATCCTAACTGTAGCACAACAGGTGGGAATTATGTGCCTTCCCCTATTGTCTGAAGGTGTTTAACGTCATCTCCTTTGTCTGAAAAACATAAACCAGGATCGTAAGCGTAAATGTCTTTTTATAGCCTAGTTTGCACAAATTTCAGTATGATCCATGGGTTTGTATCATAGTCCTCTATGTCCTCATGGCCTTGGATAACAGATAGCCACTTGTATTCCCACCAATTGCTGGAAATATAAATTCACTGCAGCAAAGCCAAAACCAACCCCCATTCATAATCCTACAGAGAGTATTGCAAAATTTGGGTTATTCCGATTTTGTCTTTTCTATTCAAATAGGGAAGTATAGCCTAATAGACCTTTTCAATTAAAATCTTCCAGTTTAACACATAATTTCTTCTTACTTTTGGAGTTTGTAACACTCTCTGCTGTTTCCTTTATGCTTTCTGCTTCACTTTCACCTAAAATTTGAATGTGACGCTTCAGCTCTCTCCCTTACGTTTAAGACTGCTTTCTGCTCCAGTACTGCATGGGTGAGAAGAAAAGCGCCTCAGAAGCGGTGCTGTAGGTAGCAGTTCTTTCTCTCAGCTGTCAGTGCAGCAACAAATGCTTGTTAAATACATTTGTATAGATCAGCCCTTCCGGCTCTTCAAATCTGCAAGACTTTTTAGGGCATGTTAAGATTATACATACATGAGAAATTTTTAAGAGAAGACATTCAAACAGGAGGAGAAAAGTCTTAACTCTCCGGGTCATCACTGGCACATGCATCACTATGACCATCAGGGTTGCTGAAAACCTACTTAAAAACGTTCTTCAGAAAAAGATTCACCATTTTAACTAATGGACTTTATATTGTTTATGAACTGGCATGCTACAAGGCATCTGAAAGTTTCTCTTACTATTTCTAGGACAATTAGCATGAAAATAGAATGGTGTAATCTTGTTTAGCACTTAGGTGTCTTTCCATTTTAGGCCATAGCTGGGTCTGGAGCAGCCATGCAAAGCAGAGCAAGAATTTAACAGTGCCTTTAAAGAAAGATCATCCCCCTCTTCTACTGAATAAAGAAAATTAAGATAAAAATCAACGGAGCATCGAGATGAGAGCTTTATGCTGTTTGAGTGACTTTGCACAATGCAAAAGGCAATCAGCTGATTGTTAAGTCTTCCTAGAACGCATTTCACATTACAACAACTTCCACTTAACAGAAAGCATATATAAACACACCAGACCAGAACACTGAAGTGCTTAATAATCAATCTTAGAAACCACAAAAAATACTAACTTATATTTTTGTTAAACATTTCTTGCATGCTTTATATAATAACTAAAGTTTAATTAACAAACGCTCCAAGTGTTTGATGGTGGGAAGGGGGTTGCCAAGTTCCTCTTGTTTGTGGACAGTGATTGCATCCTACAGGCAGCAGAACAAGCTCACAGTACTGCTGTCAACAACCACCTCCTGGTCCCCTGCCACAGTACTGAAAACTTATATTCCCAGTACAGCACCTTGTCTCTAACACCTCATCTCCCTTAAATCTGAAATATGAGAATGAAAACTATCTACCACAGCTGCTTTTGAAAGCAGGAGATCAGGGTAGGTGGGCAGCAAGGGAATACATGCACGCCTCCCCCCAGACTTATCTAAAAAGCTGAGTCTGACTCACAAGTATCTTTTATATTTCTATATTGTCTAAAGACATTTAACTAACTTCTGTTCTTCAGAGTAAGGCAATCACGTTTAGAACAGAGGAAGGATTCCAGCTCTTAGAGAGAACTTGCCTGTACTAAATTAGTAAGATTTCCTTGTAATAGACTTTTAACCATAAACGGGCTCTTACTCACCAGTTTAAAAGACTGCCTAAAGCTAGATGGCCAGTCTACTATTCCATTTATAGACGATGAACTTCACCCAATTTTTAGCCATCGGAAATTGAGAGCTTAATACTTCAGAAATTAGGACCTTAACAGCTGCTAGAAGTTGCATCTTCACTTAGCAACAAACAAAAAAAATCCAGAATTAGTCTTGGTTTAGACTATCTGTTTTAAGACACTACACTGACAACAACGTAGACATGCATCCTGTTTATTCAGCAGGCAAGGACGTAACAGCCATCAGAACTGGAAGGCTCTTTTACAGCACCATGACCATATGAGCAAGCAGTACAGTTCAACCTCAGTCCTTGTTTACTGGGTCTTAGTAGGTGGGAGAGGGGGGTGGGGGGTCTACAGAGAAGAAAAAAAAAAAAAAAAAAGAGATGAATTTTTTTTTTTATACTGCAAACATTATCCAATAAACCCTTAAGTACCACACAAAGTTATGTCACCACACAATACTAAAGGACTTAAGTTTAACTAGTATTCCAGGAAACTTTTACACTGTAAACACAATCAACTGAAGCTCTGTTGCTAGAGACAAGCCTTATCTTTTCCAAATTTTCCTTCATTGTGACCCAAAGGAATAAAGACCAATACATGCATGCTTGTGCAGGCTGTGCTGAAGATAACATATTGTTCTAAGTGATCTATGGATATACACTCTCTCATACACATTAGTATCCTTATAGAAACAAAATTCTCAGTGACATACCGAAGAGACTTTGGTTTGCTAGGGAAGACTAAGTAAAAAAAAATAAATATCTCATTCAGCTTAGATAGCTGACAAGCCTTCCAAGGGGCAGGGTAAACTTGGTAAGTTTCTGATCCACTCAACACTTTGGAGTACTTACTTTGTAAGGAGCAATAAAGATTTGACAGAATCTGCGCATATTGTAAGAAGCAACTGAAGGAGTTAATTGACATTTTCCTACCACATACTTTGAGACAAACATAAAACTGATGTGCTGGATCAGACCCAGAGATCCATTAGTCCAGTTTCCTCTTAGACAGAGCACAATATTGGAAGCTTTTGCGAGTGTCCCATAAATTCTGTTTCAGGTCTATGAAGGACAACTGCCCTACCTTTATGGCACACAAAAGCAACTGACTAGGTATCTCCACTCTTAAGTAAGTTAAATTCTTTCCAAAACATTGGTTACAACTGAGATGTATTGATATACAAATGTAAATAAACTCACTATTAATAATAAACTTTGTTTACAAAGTAAGTATTTATTTATGTCAGCTGTAAGGACAAACTTAGATTTTTCCAGGGTAGGTCTGCAAGCTGTGACAGAGATAAGCCATGAAACAAACATGTTTTAAAACGTCGCGGACTCTTTGGAAGGAAGACCTAAACAGAAGCAAGCATTTTTTTAATTTGGGTTTTATTTTAAATAGGGGTTTTTAAAATTTGTTTTTACCTTTTAAATGCTTCAGCAGGGTTCCTCTCACATTCCCCGGGTTGCAAGAGACTTTGAATAGCAGGATCTCTTAGTTTGTCCTCATATCCCTGGATCAGTCCACTGCGGCAGATTTGTGTAACTAAACCTCTAATAAACCCTCCAACACAGAGGGTGTCAGAGTCTTGGGCCCTGCAGAAATGGAAGGCTAGAGCCTGACGATGTAAGCCTCTTTGTAGGTTTGCAGGTGAGCTTGGCCACAGTAGCTCAGTACAGAGGGCCGTCTTCCCACTACCGGGCCCTCCTACCAACAATACACCCCAGGCAGCTCCTTTCCCAGAGACAGCACCAGTATTATTGCCAGAATTCACTACAAGAGATGGTTTGTTGGCAGCACTACTGCTGCAGTTAGCTTTCTCCTGGAGGCAGTGCTGAAGCTTGTGGAAAACCCATTCCCTACAGTAAAACTGCTTTCCCTGCAGCAAGCTGGTTTGAGCCATTTTACAAAGCTTCTTCTCTTGGATTTGTCATAAGCAGCAGTACACCTTCAACATCTCAGAGTAGGGAGACACGCATTCATCTTGCGCAGAAAAGTCTTCTGCACAGAACTTGACAGAGGTTATGGTCATCAGTTAGCCTTTCTCATAACACTTAACAGCCTCTTCTCAGGAAGGGTGTCAATCCATTTGTATGCTTTATTATGATTAGCGTAACACAATCACAGTTCAGCTGACATCATGAAGCGGTGTTTGATACCAATGCTCAACAATACTTCTCATATGGCTCAAAAGTTCACACAGCTCCATGGCTGCATCTGTAGTTTACGCAGTTGTGTGTGTTCCCAGTACACAGGGGAGACAATACATCTGGAAAAACTGAGGGAAAGCCAACTTTTCAGTGTATACTAAATGCCTTTCAACTCCAGGCATTAATCTCTCTGGATATACATCCAGAAAAAGCTGTCCATAATAAAACGTTCCTTCTGGGAATTTTATAAAGAAAGCGATTTTTCTTCAGAGTACTATATACATACCACAAATGTGGATAAGTACCACTTGCTAAGAAACAGTCAGTCTGGACAGCGAGCTTTGCAGACTTCATACATCTGGGCGAGTGTCTGAGAAGTGCTTCAGATTATGGTTTCTTACGCAGTATAGACGACAGGGAAAAAAAATATGTTTACAGCTTCTTATTTCAATACATTTGTAAGCGTCTTCTTCGGGAACTTGGATTCTTACTGAACCTGTTCTCAGGTATCTTAATCGCAAGATGTCAGAAGAGACAACATCTTCCCCTAGAGCTCTGAAATAAAGAAGACAGCACTTTTAACCCTACATGCAAGTCATAATTCAGTCAATTGCAAATGCAGACAACAAAGAGTAAAGTCAAGGGCTCTTATTCTTTATTTTTGCTTACACTATTAAATCAAATTAATCTAAAAAGCTGTTTTAAAGAAATTTGTTACAAAGTAAGATTAGACGCACGTTAAAAAAAAACACAAACCAAACAAAAAACAGATATGACAGTGGCCTCAAAACCACAGGAGCAATCAGCCTTGCATTTTCTCCCGAGGAGAACGGAACATACCCCTTCATCCGAGAAACATTCTTCCTCACAAGCCTTCATCACCCAATTCTCTCTTCACCCCATTTTTCTACTGCCGGCTATGGGCTTTAGGGGTGGGGTTGGTTTATTTTTTTGAAGTTTATTTTACAAGGGAGAGCTGCCGGCGGCTTTCCGCACACTTCTTTGTTCCCGGCTGGCCGGCAGCGGGGCGCCCGGGCCCCCCTCCCCTCTCTCCCCCCGGGTCAGGCTTCCGCCGCCCCCCTCGCCCT
>NW_009646428.1:948935-1005031 GCF_000708025.1 Charadrius vociferus | reverse complement strand
CTCCTAAGCAGCAAAAACTGGAAAAATAAAAGGTTTTTTGGCTGCAGACAACCCGGCCGTTCAGTCAGCCCCGCGACGCCCCGGTTCTGGTCCCAACCCTGGTGCAAAACGGGGGGGCGGCCCTCTGATTTTCGTCCTTTTTAACCAAGCACAGGCCTAAGAGCTTTTTTTTTTTTTGCCCTCCTTCAGCCACATCGATGCCTTTTCTCAGTTCGCCCCGAACTGGCCCATTTCAGACAGAAGGGCCTTCCTCCATCGCGCCGAAGGAGGAAGCGCGGCCTCACGACATACGTGCAGCAATTTTTAATGTTTTTTTCCCCCTTCGGTCTCTTTTCTGGCAATTTGGCATACAAGCCAAAATCATTTTCCGGAGAGCATCCGCCAGGGCCCAGCCAGAGGGACCAAGAGCAGCACCCGCCTCCTACACCACCTTAACACAGTGACCTTTGCCGTTTGTGGACCTCTACAAACCGCTGGAAACGACGACCGTAACATGGAAGAAAATAAAGTAGAACTTGCTCCCACACACCTTTGGGGCCACCCTGCGAAGCCCCCTCCACCCATGAGAAGAAAGGGACGGCTCTCCTTTATTTTGGCTGCGCTGCCGTAGCGAGGAAGGGAAGGATTTCCCTTGAAATTTGCTCCCCTTGGAGCTGACTGCATTATTTATGATAAAGCGCCTTCCCATTAACTGTTGGATCAAGGTCTTTACGGTTACTAAATAGTGCCCTCGTTTTAGCACGGCTCTGTATGGTTTCGTATAACAGGTAATTAAAGCATTGTGGATTACACACTGAATATATCCATATGATACAACAGAGTGATTTAGGGCCCTTCGAGGAGTGTCCCGAGATTCTTTGTGGGAGCAATGAAAATGAAAAATTAAATAAATTCAGTTGGTACACTGAAGAGCTTAGACAAAAACAAGTCCGCCTGCTTCTGAAAACCAGTAGAACAAGTTTGAAGAACCTTTGGAAGCAGTGAATTACAAATTTGCAAAGCAATTGGGAGTGGGGGAGAAACAGAAATAAGATTAGTAATAAGAAAAAGTGGCGTGGTTGTTTTGTTTTGGGTGGCGTTTCTTAAGCTTTTTTACTTGGTTGGGGTTTTTTAACCATGCACGTTAGGCAAATAGTCTTCTCTAGGCTTTTTTTTTTTCCTCCCAGCTGCACCACCCTTCCATTTTGAAATGCTGTGGAAACTCAAATACTTCCAAAACTGATGCTAATGCAAGTTCCAAGAGACTTTGAACTGTAAAATCTTTTTGGTGGTTTTTTTTTTTTTTTTCTTTTATCAGTAAAGGAATAGAGATAGATAATATTTGGAGTGATGGAATTGCAGGTCTGGTCAGCTAAGTTGGCTAGAGACAAAACAGAGGTTCACAGAGGGAAAGAAATTGTTAAAAACACGCAAGAAACAATTGTAGATTCAACACCTTAAGAGACAGATGTTAGACACAAACATTAGATGATCTGGGGAAAAAAATGAAAAAAAAAAGGATTAAGTTGGACAATGGTGAGACCCAGGGGAAAGTACAGCTTCCACCTTTCTGATGGTTAAGACACAAATGAAAACCCAGTTTTCATGGAGAGGTGCTGTCAGATTTCACAACATCTGATACGAATATGCCACAGCAGGAGGAATAATAGCACGGTTTGCTAAAATCAGAGAGATTTAAATCTAATTGTGATGGAGTTCTAGATAATAATGGTAAAAACACTAACCTTTCCATGCTAATACATAAATCCTGCAATGGAACAGATGACGATGATGGGATGATTTTAGTATGGGAAAGAGGACATAAAATAACTACCCCCACAAAAAAAACTTCTGGGTACTGCGTCTGAGCAAAGCTTCCCTTCGGGTTATCACTCCTACAGCTAACATGAGGAGTATTAAGTACTTGTGGGAATGACAAGGGGAAGGAGGAGAGGGAAAGGGAGAGGGGAATAGAAGTAGGAAAAAAATGCGGCAGGCCTACAATATAAGTATGCCCTTATCACTGGTAGGATTTTTAGTCTTTCTTTCAAAAGACAGCAAAATATTACAGGATCCATAGTATGACCTGTGCACTTCTTTCCAAAAGGATGTATTTGGGATATAAAGGTGACAGTTGGTAGTGGCCTTGCATTGACCCCCCTGAATTACTATTAGGAAGCAAAAACGTATAAACACTTTCAGTGATAAATCCCCTTTTTAAAAAAAAAAAAAATCCTCCAAAAAAAGTTCAAAGGGTTAAATGTGATTGTCATGAAGTAAGAGGCGCAGCCGCTTAGGCTGGGATCTTTCATCTGTACACAAAAAACTAAGACCCTGAAGTCAACCTTCAAAAGCAAGGAAGGCATTTTGTTATCGAGTTTATTTGCATAGTACCTCCTATATATAACGTGACAGCTTAGATGACATCATCCTGGTGAATTATTATAGCTGAGAGTCAGATATTACTGATACAATTGTGCAATGTTGTAGTTAATGAGACAGTATCAGGATAAGAACCAAACCTTATTTTGTGGTTTTGTATAACTTAGTTTGACATAGATAGCAAACCAACCGTGATATAATTGGATGCAACTTTGCAGGCTGAAAGACTGACAGATAAGACCTGAAAGAGACACAGAGAAGATGAAACAGATCAAAATTTCCTTTCTAAAAAACCCCTCTCCTTTCAGATTCAGTTGGCTGAAGCTGGAGCAACCTTTCTGCTTAACCCGAGCCGTGTTGCAGCACCTGGGAGGTTTCTGTCGTGCATGGTTTTAGGTACGCTTTTGTACATACACAAATAATAGTTAAGACTAGGAAAATGAGAAGAAACTTTTCTTAAAAGGTTGCACAAAAAGTTGTAGCATTTTGAAGTCTGCGCTGACACTGAAAACCGAAAAGCTGTTACGCTTTCTGAATGGCTTGCAGCATCTTTTTCAGAATAATAGGAAAGACTATTATGTGTTTTTTCAATTATTTTAAGAGTTTCAATATGATGTTATTTGGATATGAAAGTAGTCAATCTTGATGGGCAAGGGAATGTAATTGATTACAATGAGAAAGGCGGCATAAGGCTGATACTTAAAGGCATCAAAATCTGAGCTGTCATAGGGAAACTTTTGTTTGCTTTGTATGCAGCATTATTCTCAGTTTGTCTCTTTTCTGTTTCGTGCCTGATTCAGAGCCGCGGTGGGTCCCGTGATCTGGGTGCACGCACGGTCCAGCCAGTTTGGGGCTGGCTCTGCACGCCAAGGGAGCAGAGCTGCAGATCCTTGCAAGCTTGTAGTGTCTTTGGTAAAGCTTTTGGTAGGGAGTGATTCACATCCAGAAAGAAGTGTTTTGCAAGGGTAGGCCTGAGGCGTGATTATCTACTTAAGCATGTAGTAGTCATTTTAACTACTTTTCTAACTCTAAGTTACTGATTTTCGTGCGTAATTACGTATTAATTCAGATGCTTTCATTCTCTGACGGGTAAAATTAGTGAAGTTGATGGTAAATAAAGATAGTGTAAACTTAGTATAACATAAGAACATTCACGTAACAATTTTATAATTTCCCAAGCAAATAGTGGAAGTCTTATCATGAAATATTTAGGCAAAGGCGTTTCTCTGATACTGATGTTTCAGGTCTCAGTCCCAAAATCTGGGATGAAAGTGAGATGCACTTTCATCTTGGGCCTCTCAGTATCATAAGATGCCTCCACAAACGATCTGGAAGCCCTGTAGCTGGGGGGCTCGTGTTCAGCCTGGCATCCACTGCAATGGTCGTGGGTCCCTTTTGGCAGGGCTGCCACTCCACCGGTTGCTTCTCAGCCTGGGGAGATGCCTGGAGTTGTTCTGTCCCATGCACACAGCTCTGCATCTCTCCTTACTGAGCTTCACGAGGTTGCTGCTGGTCCGGTTTTGAAATTCAACAAGCTCCCTCTGGACTGAAGCTTGCTGTTTGCCATGCCAGCAACTTCTCCTGTGTAGTGCAATACCCTCCACAAGTTGCACTCTCTGTCATCATCCAGGCAAGCAATGAATATGCTGGAGAACATCGGCCCCCAGTATTGATCTTGGAGCCCTTGCTAGTCACTGGCTGCCACATGGACCTTGCGCTGCCAGCCATCATTCCAGTCAAGTGGCGCAGCCAGTTTCCAACCCACCTGATGATCCATTTCTCCAGGCCATAATTCCTCAGCTCCAAAATGAGAATGCTACAGGGGATGTCAAAAGCTTTACTGGTGTCTGGTTAGCTCACATTCACCACTTGCTGGTCGTCCGCAGAGTCAGTTGTGCTGGTAAAGCAGGATTTGTCTGAATACTTAGTCACATACTTGGGAATGGATTCCCAAGATGATGTGCTTCATCAGCTCCTCAGAAATGGAGGTGAGGCTGACCACCTAGTTCTCTGCATTCTTGCCTTTTTTAGAGAGGAACATAATGTTGCTGGTTTTGTGTTGGTTTCTTTTTTTTTTTTTCTAGTTATCAGGGACTTCCCCTCATAGTTCTGATTTTCAATAGATGAAGGCAATAGTGTTCTTTTACATAAGAGTATAGCTAGGAAGTATAATAGTTCCTTTCAGCTCCTTCCTCAAGCCTTCCTCATTACCCAGTAATTTGGGTAGGAGTACTATCTATCCCATCTATTGAAACTGGATCTCTGTGAACAAAGGATGCAAGAATGATTGAGCTGAAGCAAAATTAAACAAAAGATCCTGGATAGGATAACGTGGTGGCTGGAACACTTGGCCAGGAGAGGAGGGAGCTGTATTCTCATTCTCCCTGAAAAGGAAATTGTTCCCATTTCCAGGCTGACAGCATTAATTTCTAGGTCATTACAGAACTGCCACGGCAATGTATTCTAGTTGCACTTTGGTAGAAAAATGGCTGCTGTGCTTTGGATTAGAAAAGGCAATTACCTGCTCCTTGATGAACAAGGGCCAGGATCTGTGCGCTCTTGCGGATACGGCATCTGTCCTGTAGCCCCAGAAAAGGGAAGGGAGGAGGTTTGCATCCACGTGTCCTCATCCTTTGTGCAAATACACGCATGCAGTGAATACCCCGGCAATGGTGGATGGTCGTTTTGTAGCTTAAAAACAGAATTGAGACAAACTCAAAAAAAGTCCTGGAAAAGATCAGGGGTGGGAAGAGAAGGCAGGTGGGGAGAGGCACCCATACCGCCTGGCTTAAGGCACTTATGCTCGCACAGCTCGCCCTCGCCCGCAGCACAGGAGCAGAGAGGCAGGGCAGGTGTCTACCTGAGCGGGAGCATCAGCAAGAAGTAATACAGCGAAGTACAAGCCAAGTTGAGCTGCCAAAACCAGAGCAAAACGCAGCAGCAGTAGTGCAGACTGTAATTATATGAATGCCTGGTAGATTGGGTATCTTTTGTATCGCGTGTAGTTATCACGGTGATGATACCTACCTACTATATGATACTATTATCCTGGTAGTACAATTGCTCATCACCACTATGCCGTCAAGAAAAATGCTTCTCCTGATGACTAGTCAAAATAGGAGCGCGGCTTAAATACTCTGATTTGCTTCTGGAATAGCCTTTTTCTTCCTCGCTTTTGACATGAGAGCACCATCCTCCCAATGTGGGCACTAGGATTGCATGTTAAATTTAGCCAATGGGCTAGGAGACACTTTTATGCCTCTTGGGCAAAACCCCAGGCATTGGCTTTCAAGATTTGCTGCAGCATTTTATTTTTTTTTTCAATACATATATACAAAAATATGCATCTGCACAGAACTAGAAAGAGCTGAATCTTCTATTTAATAATTGATACACCTCTGATACTTACTGGGCACGGGTTTAGCTGGGTGTGTGGAAAACGCACTGCAATTTTTAGGCAGCTAAACAAACAAACAAAAATACTCCAAAATGACTGCTTTTAGCAGCTAAGAAATGGGTGTTGATGTAGTGCTCTGGAGTGCTATAGTCTGTCCAGCCTGTGTCATTCTAACCTTGAATATTGCTGTGCCTATAGGAATGTGAATATACTTCAGCTTCCTCCTACCAGAGAGTAACATTTTACCCACTATTTGTGCAATATGAATTATGGTATAACATTACCATTCCATTTAATAACAGTCGACAATGCACAAACCCAGTCAAAATTAATAAAGTATAATATTCTGGACAACAGGTGTTGCAGTTGATAAGTAGTTCTATTGGATGAAGATGTCTGAGGAACTGGGAAGAATTTAAATGTCATTAAATGATGGCATGAAAATGTCTATGGAGGGGAATGAAAAATCCGCAGCAGTAAGCCATAAGAGAAAACTAAATCAAGAAAGTGACCTTTTATGTGAGTTGGATCAAAAATATATTCAGTATCCTTCTCAGACGGGGTATGAGAAAGATAATCAGTTGCCTAAGAATATATTACTTACAGTAATAATCAGAATTACTACAATAACAGAAGACTTTATGCTGATGTAAGATTTTGTATAAATTTGATGAAATCTAACAATATTATTTGATCTCTCTGAGAAATTAATAAGATGTAAACTTTGGGAAATTTTGTCTACAAATAGCTCAAGTACATGCTGTGTATTCCTCATGTAATCTCACTGTTTTCATCAGTCGGTGTTACAGGCAGTGTCTGAATGCTTGCCCTGACCTGCTCTGTGATCTTGAGCAACTCCTGTCACCTTAACCTGCTTCTATTTCCCCATCAGTATAATAAAAATAGTAAATCTTTCCTATCTCCTTTCTTGTGCCCGGTCAAATGGCAAGCTGAAGCAAGATTTGCCAAAGTATTTTGTACCGTTTCAGTAACCCAAGGTAGCCATAAACTTGCTCAAACCGGCTAAGTTTGACTGATGCGTCGTTGAATCAGCGTCAACTATCCAGGCTAAACCATAAGTAATAAATAACCAAAATACTTTTTGCTGCATATGCTCTTACAAACCTCTGCCCTAAGCCTATAGTAGCTCATAAGCTTTTGTGTGAGAAGTCGTGCTGCTATACAATAAAGAGTCAATTTAACTCATTTTTTCTTCCGTGTAGTTTACCCCATCTCAAGATCATTTCTTGTTATTTGTGAATTCACACATTTTAAACACTATTCTGCAATCCTTGTGCAGGCAAGCTGCCCATTTGACAGGTTTCCCCCCCAGGTCAGTAAGTGCTTGCTGCTGCCGTTCTGAATTTGCGGGTGCTCTGTAAGTCATCGTTTTAGGAGTGAGAAAATGGCAGGATTTAATGTCGCCTGTCCTTCTGAACAAACTTCACCCAGGCTGCTCCATCTGAAGCCGAGCAGGCGTTCTACTATTCACTGCATTAGCTGCAAGGCTACGACAGCTGTCGAATGCAAATTTTGGTTTAGCTATAAGCTAAGGTTCCAGAGTTATCAGCATTTTGGAAAATAATATGGAATGCAATCGTGCCCGTCTTTATTCCTTAATGTAAGGCATGCTGAAAATGGGAAATATGGATGCTCCTTTCTTACGAGGAGACTCAAGGAACACAAAGCACATATGAAACAGCTCAGCGAGAGCACTGGAGCAGGCTCAGAGCTCTTTTGGTTGCCCTTGTTGGCAACGTTGCTCACAGGGTCATGGAGCAGCCCTGGCCTTTGCCCTGCTGGGGCTAAGGCAAGGAAGAGAAGGGTAGGACACTGCTTCAGCATCCTCCATCGCTGCATTTGGGTCTATTTGAAGAGTCATATCCGTTGCTTGTAGAATTATGTTTATGCTTACAAAGTTAATAAATGCAAACAACCAGCGTAATTCTAAAATTCTGTAATATAAACAATATATTTTCTACAATGTTCTAAGACTACAATATTAGACACTCAGAAAGTGAAATTATTAATGATAAATTGTAATTAACAGCGATAAGGATACAAGAGATTTTTCTTATCTGATTGCATCTATGAAATCATTTGGTTAGTCCTTTTCTAACACATTTCTTAGAACAGAGTGAAATGAATTTTTAGAGCGTATTTTGGACCATTTAGAGCATATTTTGGATAAGCTTGCTTAAATTAATTACAGATCTTCTGAATCTAGAAGAGGAAGCTAAAATATATTCCTAGAAATGTGCTATCAGACTTTGAAAATAAAATGAGAAAGACAAATTCATGTTGATTGAAGAAAACTAAATTTGCATTTTATGTGGAAGGGAATTTAGTTTGATCATTAATGTCCTTTGATAAGCAGAATTTCATTCACTTCCCTGAATAAGAAATTGCTCTATTTTCCATCTTCCAGGCTATTCTAATGGGGTTTAAAAATCCAGAATAATTCCTTTTATAGAGGGAATGAAAAGGAAAGAATCAAATTATGTTTCCTCATGCAACACAGTAAAATCACTCAAAACTTTAGATGCATACTGGAAGAGAAGACTCCTGTCAAAGCAACTAACTTTTCCACTTGCTATTTTCCAACATGACAAAATTGGTGTTTTATAGGCTAAAGTTTTGTTTGGTACATAATAGCAACATTAGATTTTTCTGCACATGCCAAACACAGAAGTCACACGGTTTACTTACACTTTACAAGTTGAAGGTAACTCAGGAGAAATTCAGAAAGTACATAAACTTGTTTCATGGCAGATAGTGACTTTAGATGTTAAATGGTATTTGTAGAAATTCACAAACCCCCCTGTTCTCCGAAGGGCAACGCTTGCAGAGATGTAGATAGCATCAGTGAAGACGCCTGTAGAAAAGCTGCATTAAACACTGCAGCATGAAATAGAAAATGCGAGTAGCTTTCCTCTGCAGAAGCAGCAGTCAGAGCAGGAGAATATTCTTGTCTGTGCCTACGAAGCGTGCAGTAAGCCACTGCAACCTAAATAGTAGTAATGATACCAATAAGGGCAAGAGCTTCCACAGATACCCTCTTTTACAGTTAGTTGGCAAAAAGGTCTTTTAAATTGACAAGACACAGGCTGTTCCAGAGTAGTTTTGGATTTTGGTGTTTGTTTTGGACCAGTCAGTGTACTGGGAACCTGGAAAAGGAATGTGATGATGGCTTTGGAAGAGCTCTTCAGCAGTGTTGAGTGTGATGATACATTACCGAGTGTCTTACTGTGTGCTATTTACTGTCTCCCGCTGTTCACTATTAACTATCTCCTGCTGTTCACCTTGCGTTACCGGATACCCTGCCTTTGCTGCATTGCCTTAGCGTGCTGGAGCAAGCCAAACTCCAGCATCAAAATCCAGCCACATCTTTAAAGCTCAAAGGGTTTGGGTGCAGGTCATTTCCATGAATGCCACGTCCTCAGAAAATCCCGTTAACGCTCTTACAAAGGAGACGATAAAATTGAAACCTGTGAGAAGAGATGAAGATTTGGCTTAGGCAGCAGATGGTTTATGATGATGGTTTATGACTATGAATTACACTGCCCAAAAGGATTAAGGAATATTTAGATGTAGAGCAAGACTCATCATTTTATTTTCGTTTTCTCTTGAAAGCAAGTCTCAAAAAAAAGTCTAAAAAAAAAGTAATATATACAGGATTGAGGTCAAAAGAGAAGAAAGCATTAATTTGATTATACCAAAATAAAACTAATACTATTCTGTGTTGAAAATGGCATATTAAACTAAACAGATTGCCGGTCTGACCTATTTACCTCCTTATAGGCGAATTCCTGTGATCCTGAACCTGCAGGAAGAATGGAAAAAAGCACAAAGTCCATTTTGTAACATAATTATAAGCAGCAGACGAAGGGCAAAAGATAAATTGTCTTTGCTGTCTCTACTAAGTCTTAGCAAGAACACTCCAGTACCTTAGTGCTGGATATACTTAGACACATCAAGAGGTGGCACATAGGGCCTTAAAGCTGAGGATTTAGCAGGAGGAAAAAAAATAATAGAAGGATTTAAATGGATTAAGCGGGTGATGGGACTCAGGCAGAAGGAGGTGGAGATAACTTTAGCTCTGTAGTAAATGAGAAGAGGGAGAGATGATAAGCGGAGTCCTGAAGCATCCACAGATTAAATTATCTGGGTGGGAGGCAGGTGTGAATTACTGGGGAAGTGCAGGGACTAAGGGGATTTTTGTCTTTGCTGGTGTAAGATAAGTTCCCCTTCATGTGACACAGTCACAATGGTGGAAACGCTTGGAGCTGTGGCTACCCATATACATGTTATCTTAGGACTGGGGAGTAATGCCGAGTGTGAGAAGAGAAGGAACCTTTAGTGTTTCACTAGAGACTCAATGAAGTCAAGCAGAAGGGCAGCAGAAACATCAACCTTGACACATGTAGGAAAAAGTCAGTCACCATGGCAAAGACAATCTTACTGTAATGGAGAGGACTGAAAGTAGTCCGAAGAAAACAGAGGAAGCTGCCTTTTCAGCATACAGGTGTGCTGCAGATGTTGGAAGAAATCAATTAGGTATTCATGACACCAACAGGTTTTCAATCTCATTGCCAAGAGTCTCAATTTTAAAACACTTTTCAGACCAATCTATATTTCTCAAGTGGTGAGGATCTGTTTGGTGGCTGTGGCTCTATTGTCCTATCTCCCATGTTTTGCTACGGTTTTTAGCATGTATTTATTTTCTTTCGCTTTGACTGCTAATTAAGGGGGTAATCACTGTTACCCTTACATAAATCAAAACAAAGGGGTTAAGGCCAGGTTGATCAGAAGTTCCATCAGGTTTTGTCAGAGAAACAGAAAATAAATTCAATGACTTTCTAATTAAGAATGATAAATTATGGCCCTATATTAAGCCACTATATTCACTCCTACTAATTAGTGTAATTGCCATAATAGAAAAACAATAATTGCTTCCTTCCTTCAACAAGTATTCCACATTTCAGGAATCACTGATAGAAGGTCAAGTAGACACTTTCTCTTTTGCAACAGCTTTTAAGGAAAGTGGATAGCTGGGTGGCTGCTTTCAAGGAGTTTTAGACTCATCCGTGTTTACTCTGGCATTACATTCACAGCATTAAATTCAGTGGAAGAGGATTAAGTGTTTTACTTCTAATTCAGAGCCTTATTACGGGAGATAATAGCATTCATGTGTATCAACTGCTTCATAATCCTATTGACAAACTAAAGTCAGATGCGAATGGTATACAAGCGCAGAGGTAACCGCAGCATCTGTCCCAGCTTTATCATCCAGCAAGACCCTATGCTCTCATTTAGTAGAAATAGTTTTTCCCCAGTTGTTTCATACTTACATTTTCTTCTTGTTTAAGCCATGCACCCTAACCGTGTGCTGGTTATGTTCTTTAGTGTTTTGTCTGCATTCTCAGCAGAGGGTTACAACCACTAAATCCCCTACTAGCTTGTTAAGTAGCTAGCTTGATTTTTCTAAACGTGCCTTGAGATCCACCCACACCATGAAGAGTAATTCCCTCCAAATGAAATCAAATTATATTTAATCGGGAAATTTAATTATGCCGTGGCAATAGGTATTTTTCAAATGCCATAGATTAGATGGATTAATCAGATGCTCAGGAGGTAGGCGGTTGGTACTGAAAAGGCAAAATTTGTTTGCGCTGTATGTACAGACGATTCTGAAGCTGCCAGCCAAATCAGAAAGGAAGGATTTGCATTGGTGCTTTTGATGAGAAGCAGATTAGTAGAAGCTGTGCAGTTAAAACAAAACTAAAACAATCACCTTTTTAAGCCAAGCCGAAGAGTGCAAAAACAGTGTAAATTTTTAATACGTACAGCATCACTGGATGCTGACTGACAGCTTCAATATTATCTCATTATAAATGTATAGCAATTAGTTGGGTAATTCAGCTTTGAAGAACATGAACTGTATTAGAATTGCAATCAACTCAGGAAATCGGATTCCTAAATACGCTGAAGCTCATGCCTGTTTTTATACATGGTATCTGGGAGGCAGAAGGGATAACAAGAGCAAGTGGAGTTAGGACAACGCAACACGAGCCTTTTAGGAACCTAGACCCAGATTTTCCTTAGCTTATGTCTGAACTGGAACCGTTTCAAGTTCCACAATGGAGTGAGACCCCAGCACAAGAACAGTCGCTGCCCTGGAAGCAGCACGCAGCCAGAGCAGGGAGATGGCCCGGGCAGCCGCAGGGAAAGCGGCAGCAGACCTCATGGGTACAGAGACAGAGGAGCATGTGTGCGTATATAATTATCTTCATGTTCTGATTATATAGCCAGATGACTCAAACACATGTTGCTGCTGTTCCTAGGAGCATAGAAAATTTGGACCACACCAGTCGCCACAAAAAAAAAAAAAGGCAAAATAATATAATGGCTGTCATCACACTGGTTTGTAAGCAAGGCACATTGTCACCTTTATGAAAATCTACTTCATTAGGAGTAACATCGATATGACATTTTCATTTAATCCTAATGACTGTATAATTATTAATTACTGTAGCTACAGTATCAAAATCCCAGGGAAGCTGGAATCTCACTTGTGTTGTTCTTCACAGTTGCCAGGTACTTTTGGATTACTTTACCCAGACAAAAAAATCACGTAGCCATTATTTCTGAGAAAGAGTCATCATGATTGTTCTATATCAGGCTTAAATAAAAATTGTAAACAGCATTTCTTTTTAAAAATGTTATGCATGACAATTCAGTTTATTCAAATCACACCTTGAAGTTGTCAATATATTGACCATACACATCCAATAATATTGTTCAGCATTGGAATAAATCCTGCAGAGTTAATAAGTAAGCCTGATTCTCATTGCCAGCGAGTTACAAAATTATATTCTATTACTAATAGCGTCTATGTTAATTTAAATCTGCTGTCTCCTGTTTAAGTTTTTGGTACTTCAAATATTTCATTTAAATTAGTGAAATAAATTTTTTTTCTTTGTTTTAATCAGTTTCAGATCATTTGAGCTATGCTCATTGCAATTAGAAAAGCCCCTTTTTAGCAAGTGGGGGGAGAAAAATGGAAATTGTCAACCACACAGTATAATTTTTTATAGTTAGTTTTTCAAAGTTATGATACTTTAAGAGGAAGAAAGGTTTCTGATGTATTGCAAATTTGTCAATATTTACATCCATTATTGTTTTTGTTCTTTTCGCTGCATTAAACAGATGATGTATTTAGACTAGAAGTTGAAGCAGAGGGGGTGGTGTAATGGCAAGTATTTTTCCCATGCTGTAGTAAGACAGATTACAGAAGACAGATAAAAGTGGGTGAAAAACGGATTAAGCTACAGTAATCATGCTCAGTGTGGTAATCTGAAAATAAAGAAATACTATAAATCCCACTTTTTATAAAGGTTACACATTAAAAAAATGGCATTTTAAGACCTCTTTGCAGAGTTAGTTTTGAAGAATGGAAGCATTCACCTGAAGCTAACTTCAGCTAACTTTCAAACTTCCACTTATGTGTCTTAGATAATATGAGCCATATTTTGGTGACCTCTCTGCTTTCATCCTTACCCACACATCAAACCATGCGAATGAGTAGTCTCAGAGAGTCTGATTGGACTACCAGTGTCTTTAAAGCTGAGCATGAGGTTCACACGTAAGGTTTTGCATCTGGCTATGTACCCTAAATAACTCTGTGCACATTTGCCTGTGGAATAATAGCTAGCATTCGTCAGTATATATGTCTGGTTTTGCAGAGGAAGTTATGTGCAGACAGACATGTGATGCACGCTTATCTACTGCACAAAAACATGTCTGCCTATGAGAACCCAGGTTATTCCTTAAAGGATACTTTTACTGAAAATACCATAGATGACTTATTAAAAACCAGATCCTTAAAGTTGAACTGTTTTTCTTTTGGTATTTAGTATATGCATCTATTCAGAGATTTATACATATTCATAGAATGGTTTGGGTTGGAAGGGACCTTGAAGATCATCCAGCTCCAACCCCCCCGCCACGGGCAGGGACACATCCCACTAGACCAGGTTGCTCAAAACTCCATCCAACCTGGCCTTGAACACTTCCAGGGATGGAGCATCCACAGCTTCCCTGGGCAACATGTTCCAATGCCTTACCACCCTTACAATGAAAAATTTCTTCCTAATATCTAATGTAAATCTACCCTCTTCCAGTTTGAAGCCATTACCCCTCATCCTATCACTACGTTCCCTTGTAAAAAGTCCCTCCCATTTTATATATTAAATATATTCATACGTAAAGTACTATGAATCTTCATTGAAATCTGGAGCCCTCTAAAACTTTATATCAAATTTTTTGTCGTGGTCTATTAACAATACAAATAGGAAAACTTTACAAACTGCTTGGTACAGAAAAAGGTTATTAACCAGCAAATCTTTGTTTAAGAATGAGTTCCCCTTAACATACCCACATCAGTGCTGGGAAATTGAAAAATGGTTATGAGCCACCACTCAGTGAACACCACCACATTTGTTAAATAGATGCTGGTAAGCACAAGTATATCCCAGCAGAAAAGGCTAAGGGTACGCACTATAGTAGGGCACAATATAGCGGCACAGCACCAAGAGCAAGGACATCTTTAAAAACCATCGGACTAGAAAGGCTGTGACTACTATCAGGGATCTAGGCAAGCATTTTGATGAGCTATAGGGAAGCCAAACACAGGCATACGGGGAAAGATGGCTTTTTATGGTCATAAAGCGATAAGCGGGTCTGCTACAAGGGCATCTGGGCAGGAGCAGTGCACCAAGGCTGTTGGCATACTGACGGTCTTTGTAGTCAGAAAATTGAGATGGGAGAAAAATTAGGAAGCCTTGATAGGGAAATGTGAAGTCTATACTAAAAGACATGAATAGATTTGCAAAGCTTTGTTCTAACAGTGAAAAAACATGGTTAATAATAGTAAGAAACAAAATCCTGGAATGGGGGAATTTAATTACAACACCAATTATACACTCTGTAAAGAGTTCTGGGACATGGATAGCAAAAAGGAGGACAGTGTAGGCTTTAATTAAACACAGAACATGGAACTGGCCCTCTAAATCAATCATTATTTCTAGGAGGCAAGGACAAGTGCAGAGCTGTGTAAATGTGTGAACAGAATTTTGGGTAACAGCCCTGCAGATTTCTCTGAGGAAAATGCTTTGACAGATGCCAAGTGGGACTACTTCTCCTTATGTTGAACCCAAAGGCAACAACAACAACAAAAAAAAAGATTACTTCATGGTATCCAAGAAAAATCTAAAAGAAATCTTGATGTGTAAGGCTTGGAGTTTATTTTTCCCCTAGGTCTGGAGTGAGGTATTGGAAAGAAAACAGAGACCAATGGTCTGATTCAGATAAAACTCAGACACTACTTTTGGCAATTCAGGACAGTTTTCTTCCCATGCAAAGACTAATTCTCCTGCTCGTTACATACTTACCTGCGATTAAAGCACTGATCCAGCTTTTCCTGCAGTTTAAACGTGTCTACATCCACAAACACGAGCAGGAACGTACTGACTTACCTTTAGTCAAGGATCTTAGTCCACCGCCTTTCATGGTAAGGTGGTCTGAAATGGCAGTCTGCCAGAAGATCAGAAAGTACACTTGCTATCTTTAGGCAAAAAGTCATATCTGAACAAAGTTGTCAGTGATAAACCATCGCTGAGTCTTTTCAGGAGAGCTGACAAAAGCATTTATTTTTAAACCATGTAACAACAGGCTCCTGGTGATGACATTTGGAAATGCCTACCATTGAGATGGCGGGAAAGGGAACATGGTGAAGGGTTTGTTACTTGCAAGTCAGCGCTTTGTGTCTTACTGTTTCTTGGAGTAATATTTCTGCTCTGTATTTTTCATGAACCTTGTCTAATATCATGTGACAACAACGGTCAGAAGTAGCCGGTGGTCCAGGACTCGAGGACACCAACCGTGACAGGAACAGACTTTGGACAGGGAAGCAGATGAGACTAAGACAAGACGAAATAGTTCTGGTGATGACAGCAGGAGACTGTACCAGTCCCATGAGATACACACATCCTAAATTTGTCAGAGTTGCATGGTTAAGGCTGTAGTAATGAGAAAAACACTGACCACCAGTGAGTGCAACAGAACTAGGACAAAAACATGCACACGATTTCCTAAAGTCCCCCGTGACTGCAGCAAAACCACCCTTGGATGGTGTCAGTGGTACAGCTGGTTGTGACAAAAATACTTGTGAAAGGACAGTTCCACCTCTGAACACATCCAGCAACAGTTTTCTCAGACAGTTGTCTTTGCACCTCTAGGATGCAATGAAAGTCATTTGGCACTTTCTGAATGGATTGTATGGGGTCAGAGGAATAAAGCAATTTTTACCCCCTGCGCACACATTTCCATCTGGAAAGGTTATGAAAATGTGTACATTTAAAACCTTGCTAGCTCTGCACAAATTTATGGTCACTTATGAATAGGAAGTATTTTAAGCCTGTAAAGTGCTCTGTCACGTTCTTAAAAATTCAGCTATTTGTAGTAAAATGAACCTTCTCTTTCTCACTGATGTGAGTCCTGTCCCATGCAAGTAGCTGTGTCCAGGAAAAAAATCATCATTTATATACCTGTAGGTTAGAAGGTAACCTCTGTATTTAAGGTTTTATATGTAGTATCTAACATCAGATAGTGGTATGACAATATTTGCTCAGAGTTTCTTTGTTGACTCATGTCTGGTTGGCTGCTCAATGTTGATGTGTATGTTTAATTCTTGGAAAGAATTATTTGACTGGTTGTAGATTTAGTTAGAAGACTCTGTGTTTTCCAAGAAAGCGTTCTATAGCCCATGTCACAGTAGGAAAAAAAACAATCAGGAAACTAGTCAAGTACTTCTAGGACATGCTAAAGTCTTTTTTTTAAGCCTTGTTAGGTATTACTACTAGTTAATGGGGGAAAAGGCTTTGAATCAAACATCTGGAAGCAAATCAGTCACAACATTCCTGCAGCCTTTGAAGCAAAACACAGAGTCAGAGCAGAAGGCGGGAGAGAAAAATGAAACCTCAGAAAATAAGTTACCCTCTTCCAGTCATCAGAAACTCATCCCATTTAATTTATCCCAGTTGTGCTGGTCTGCACAAGCAGTGAGAGTAAACCACACCGTGGGATCCCCACAGCTGACCACTGCAGATATTATGTCACATCTCAGTTACAATGGTATATCTTTCAGATCTTTATTTCTATGCATCTGATGGCACAGATGTTCTTGTACCCGCTATCTTCCACAAATGTTTTCCATTCTCTTTGAAAAAAAGTCCTTTCTTTCAAACCTTTTTCACCGTAGAGGAGAGCACTGGAATGCAAAGCTGTCCCCTCCAGACAGAGCAATAGCTAGTATGCACTGAATCGCTCTGAAGTGGCAGAGACCTACGTGCTTTATCAAATGTGGAGTTCAATGCTTTAATCAAGTAGCTGACTACTCCTATATTAAAGCAACAGAAGGAGAAAACATGGTTTCCTATGGCTTTGCTTTCTAATAAAATGCAATAATCAATTCAAGGTTTCCCCATCAGCTAGGCGTTCATGTTTCCCCCACGTTGACTAGCTGGGGTTCAGCGCACACTATAGCCCTTCCTTCAGCACAGACACTAACTTCATTTTGCTTGTTCCCCAGAACCTGCAAGGGCGTTGCATTTCTAGGGCTATTACTCTTCCATCAGATCAGATGTCAAGCAGGAAATGCATTCATGTATAACAAATAGGAGACAGAGAATAAGACTGCCTGATTGCATGAGACTTGTTTGTCTTGGGAGGCCTCATTAGGAAGAAGGTACATACTTTCAGAAATATAGTTCGTCTTTTCATCGAAAGCAGGAAAACATACGTCCCCATTCCAATCTAAATAAAGTATCTGAAGATAAGGCTAAAGGAACATGTAATTACATAGTATCAAACAACCATCCAGAGATACCTAATCTACAGCCATGGATAGAAGACTGATAGTGGCATTTAAAAGAAAATGAGTTTAAGAATTGCTTCATTTTCTCCATTTGAAAATTAGAATGTGAGATAACTCATTTGCTCCAAAATAATTTTTTAATGTGACTTACTGGCTTGTCAAGGGTTCCCAAGATAAATATCCTTAAATCTTTACATTTCCAGGATTTGAAAATCATACTTAAATCTTTTGATTACTTTTCCCCCTGCAGAAATGAATCCACTTGTTATTGTGTAGCTTGTGAATTAAGCCTCTATTATAACTATTTTATATAACTAGATTTCTAACACCATCAGACATGCCAGCTTTTTTTAAATAGTAACCAAATTTTAATTCTAATAAGTGTATCATATAATGACATTATATGAAATGCAATAGTGAAATGGAGCTTGCCGAATCATTGTAAATATGTTAGCTGTCATAAGTCAGGCTTTACTAATACAGTTACACCCAGCAGTTTTAAGGGGTAAAGGATGGGTAAAGACTACTTTCTGTCAAGGAAGAGTCCTTTCTTCCTAAGGAAAAGCCCTGAACAGGAAAATGAGTAGGAATTCATAGAATTAATTACACTTTTCTGCCTTGACCCTTTGCATAACATGGGACAAAGTCTTTCAGACATATTTTAAAGCAATTGTGTTACATTAACTGAATAGTTTAAGAAAAAGTCTTTTCTTTCCATTTATTTTAATGTCTACGATCTCCATTGCTAATAGCCTGGGTTTTATGAGTTTACTTGCAGGGACAGGTGATTTAATGCTGTTATATGGTGTAAGTCCCTTTTACAGGATGGAAAGAATCCCCAGGGAATAAAGTAAAATTCCCTTCCTTTTTTCCTGTTTGTCCTATCTTGTTCCTGCAGCAATATAAAGTTTCACTTTTCAAAAGTATGTCTGAGAATACCTATGCTATGATCACATAAGAAATTAATTCAGATTACATGCTCATATATGCTTTAGCAATCATGTATTTCCAGTACTTGAGCACTTATATCTTCCTGGGGCATACTGAATAGCCCACTGGAAAAGTAATCTAGACAAGAAAGTGTTTTGAGAATCTAACATACCCCCCCATATCAGAAAATGGATTTTCTTCTCTATCTACAGAAGCAAGTCTTGATTAAGGCATTTAAAGTTTGATTTTAATAATCTTTCTGGCAATAAATTGAGTTATATTCTACAGGTGGTTCCACTGAAGTGGAGTAAAATATTATATCCTCAGTCCTAAGAGAACAAGCTCTAAGGCCTTCCCCCTACCTCAAATTTAGAGTAACTTAAGAAAGGATATTAAATATGAGTACTCTTATGCAAAGGAAGGCTAAAGAGTCACAACAGAATGCAAAGTAATCAGTTCGGCTTTTTCACTAACAGCATTAATAAGTAATTAGTATAACAGATTTTCAGATGACGTACCCTTCTGAACGGTTTCCAGCTTCAGAGATTATACCGAGTGGCTCATGTAAAAGGCCCAAATTAAACATCTATTACAATACACTTCTCATGTTTGGTCAGTCACTATGTCAAACAAAATATTGTTCAGGTTTCTAAGCCTGAAATTTTAAAAAAAGAAGTACTTATATTACAAGTTGGAATTTTGCCACGAGTAATAAATTAAGATCCATGAACTGTTTCAAGCAGTGTTGCGGTAATTTGCAGGAGCACATTAAAAGCAATGAAGATACTTGAACGTTTCCTTTTAAACAACAGTAGAAAGGGAAGTTACAAAATGTGAATTAAAACATTTCTAGAAAGATCTAAACGGTTTGCATTTCTGCACCCTATTGAGAAACTGCATGACAAATCACATTCTCAATCCATTTTCAAATAATCACTAGAAGGGTTAACTCATGAAAGTCGTATCCTGTGCATGATGTAAACCAGATGCAGGTGTATTACTGCCTTATTTCAAAAGAAGAACTGGGTTTTTCATATTATCTAAAGTTTTCTAAAAATGATGTAGAATTTAAAAGATACAAGTGAATCCAAAGTGGGACTGGTAAAGCTTCTTTTGCTTCTTAGTTACCTGCTTGTTATGCAATTTCTGTGAATCCCATTAGACACTTGTTTATACTTCTAGGTTCCCAAGGGCTCTTGCAAATCTGGTCTTTTATTGTCAGAAATGCCTGGCTGAGATGTCAATGATTAGGCTCTTTCTAAGTGAACATTTGCTCCTTAACAAAATTACTGTATTCAGACAGGAGGTATTACTCTGTGAAATTACTGCTTTTTGATTCTCAAAAAGCCCACCATATGAAGAATAGTCCCATTACTTTCTCAAAAGTCCTATCTCACAGGTCAAAGAGGATGGATTATATGTCATACAGCATTGCTTCTGAATCTTTGGCTGCCTGAATCGATCGTGTGAAATCAGAAAATTAGCAAGAATTACTTCAGTGACATCTCAGAGGACAGCAGGAGGCATGACGTGCTCCTTCTCCTCCTACTTGTGGGGCTGTAGCAGAAGCGAGGGGAGGCAAAGCACACCTTTATACCTCTTGCGTGCACTCACGGGTCTTGGGAAGGATGAGCCCCCGGGTTGCGGTAGCTCCATATGCATAAAGGAAAGTCAGCCCTTCCCTGGCAGCCACCAAAAGCATCAGGTCATCTCTTTCCACATAGAAATATTCTAGGCAGGGAGAGATGCAATTAGCTGAAGCCAGGCTGGTTTGGTAGGTCCTCCAGGTTCAGATAGCCGAGATAAGCATCTTGGTGCTCATTCCCCACTCTCCTGCTGTAGCCTCCCCCAGCCCATGGTTCCCCGTGTGTTGGCTGCCGTGCAGCATTTTTTCGGTGATGGTGTGGCTGGTGCCTTTCCAGGCCTGCTGCAGAGGGGTGGCAGCGTTTGGGTGGCTGGGTGCTGGTGGGAGGCACAGCTGGCTCCGTATCTGCACCTACATCGCAGGAGTCACCAAACGCTACCCCGCTGGCTTCCAGCTTCCTTTGATTCAGTTACCTCAAAATTCAAATTAGAAGCAGCTTTCCATATGCTGACATACCACGCAGGGAGTGAGATCTTCCAGGGCAAGGACTGGTGGCAAAGACATACTATTCAAAACATGTGAGGAATGAAGTAATATGGGCTATTCCACCAACTCCTTGCAGCCTTTCATCAGAACTGCAGCCAGCTGAAGCCATTGATCTCAGGCTGCAGTCTTCTTGGAAGGTAGTCCAAAGAGCGGGGAATTCATTTACAGAAGAATTAAAGCCTGTTTCAAACCTCAGCGCTCTCCAGTCCAAGCGCTTTTTACTTTTTTTTGGCAGCCTTTGCTTCCTAGAGCCACACAACCAAAATAAGCTCAGATATTTTCCCCTGAGGAATGCAGAGGGAGACACTCATTACAGATGTTATCATGTAGTTTTACCGTCTATTGAAATACAATAATTTACCACAGGTATGGGTGTACAAGAAAGTAAATAAAATTGACGTCCACTGGTTAGCCTGCTAATGAATGAGGGAAGAGCCATGACTGAGGTGCTATGGTAGGACTGCACTATTTTGCCCTTCCACTTACTAGAAAATTCAGGTCAATGGTAACCAATCATTTGGCACCATGCTTTACCATTTACAGCAATGAATACAGCCGCTTTCAAAATCCTATTGTGGTATCAAGCATACCTCATATGCCTTTTAGTCCACTTGACATGATTATAGAATCATAGAATGGTTTGAGTTGGAAGGGACATTAAAGATCATTTAGTGATCATCATCTGGAAGGGACACCTCCCACTAGACCAGGTTGCTCAAAGCCCCATCCTACCTGGCCTTGAACACCTCCAGGGATGGGGCAGCCACAGCTTCCCGGGCAGCCTGTTCAGTGCCTCACCACCCTCGGAGTAAAGAATTTCTTCTTCCTAATATCGAATCTAAATCACCCCTCTTTCAGTTTAAAACCGTTACCCGTCATCCTATCCTTACACTCCCTGATAAAGAGTCACTCCCCATCTTTCCTGTAGGTCCACTTTAGGTACTGGAAGGGGCTATAAGGTCTCCCCGGAGCCTTCTCTTCTCCAGGCTGAACAACCCCAACTCTCTCAGCCTGTCCTCGTAGGAGAGGTGCTCCAGCCCTTGGATCATCTTTGTGGCCCTCCTCTGGACCCGCTCCATCAAGTCCGTGATGTCTGACAACTACTTTTCATTTATCTGCTTTCAACAGGACAAGTATTTCAAAGGCAGTTAAATGGCTACATTCACATGAATAAGTGTAACATCTCAAAAAATGCAGATTATACAGCAACAAGACTGCTGCAGCAGTAAATATGCAGCATAACTATCGAGACTCCAAAACTCTTCTTAATCACACTCCCCCCTTACTCATATACAACGCTGCGTCAGCTCTGCTGCATGAAAGAGTTCATCCATTGTTTACAGAAACATCATCCCAAAATTATGAGTTCCAGGTTTAATACTCATGTTTTAAAAACCACAAAATATTTTAATTTCTAAATCTCTGTGACTCCTTTTCAGAAAGTGTTCCTGATGATGTCCCATTGATAGTGTTTTATATTAGGAACATCTTGAAAGAAAACAATATTTGCAATACACTTTCTGCATGTTTTTGTCTGTGTCCTAATCAACCATCTGCATCCACAATCTAGATATTTTATCTCTCAAATTCTTTTATCATGTCTTATGGTTTATTCAGGTGAACAAATGATAACATTCACCTCTGAATCTTGCTTCTTTTCTATGAGACCTAGCAAAGCATTATACCTGCATGAAGTTTTAAATAATTCTTAGCATGATTCACCAGTTCATGACATCCATAGATCATTACTTCTTAAAACAATTTATAGCTGTAAGATGATTTTTGTTCCACACTAGCAAATGCAAGTCAAAGGAAAAGAAAACAAAACACACACAGAATGAAAAAGATCTTAAAGCTACATATTTTCCAGACAGAAGATTGGAAGATCTCCAGTGGAATCTTGATTTAATTCAAGTACTGGAGACTGCACAACTTGGGTTGCTATTTCTCTCTTTCATAC
The DNA here is from genome assembly GCF_000708025.1 of Charadrius vociferus. NCBI lineage: Eukaryota > Metazoa > Chordata > Aves > Charadriiformes > Charadriidae > Charadrius > Charadrius vociferus. The sequence continues at coordinate 982,317 of NW_009646428.1, read as the reverse complement.
AAAGTAAAGCCTTCAGCCTGACCTTGGAAAAAACATCTAAAGAGGCTTTTGTCCTTTAGAATATAAACGAACAAGATTTTGTAAGTTGTGATTATTTTTCTCATTAGTCAGTCTTGCATTTAAAAATAATCAACAAAGCCATAACTTTTCCTTTGATGCTTTGGAGTGAGAATAGTAATGGTATCAACAATAATTTGATCTTGTACTTGTCAACGTTTGTCTTTATGTGGTTTGAATTTGCCTTCAACACACTCCAAAGATGAGATCCAAAGAGTCACTACTAGGAGCTGCAGAATTCAAACAATGTACAGATTCCAGAAAGCTCTTCCTCATGCCATTAAATAAGTAGGTTTTTTCCAAATAAGCAAATGGCACACAGCTATTCACTTGGAAGATCTGCCAGGTTTCAAGTAGAAAAATTAGACTATACCCTGAACATCAGGAAGACTTTGCTCTGATAGAAGCTTTTTTTATAAGGTCTTTTTTTTAAGGAGCCACCCTAATTTATGAAGTCAGACATTAGTTCCTCAAAAAAGCTTCACAAAATAAGTTGTAATTGTACTCTTCAAGCTGGAATTGTCTATTGTATAAACAAAGCCATATTAAAAAGAAGGACACCAATTTACATCCTGTCAGCACGTATGATTCCACCACCGTCTAATTAGCATTTAGTTTTAGTATATCTTCAACCATCCTTCCTGAAATCCTAAACCTGGGAAGTCTTGCAAGCCGATCTTATGCAAACAGGAATTTTAAAGAAACCCTGGCTGGTTCAGATGTGTTGCCCCTCTAAGCCTGAAAGACCTCTCAGTAGCACGCTGGGATTGCATCATGGCCTAGAGTTTGCCACTTGCTGTAAAAGAATAGCAAATCTTCGATCCAAACGTGAAGTGCCACTGGTCCCCGTACCAATTCCAGTTGCTGGGACTTACCCACATAAGGGACAGAACTGGCAGCAAGTTCCTTGTTTCCTGAAGGAGCTGAGAACTGATGCACCACCGTCACACCCAGAGGGCAAACTCAGGAGCTTCCAGAGACAAGATATTCACTACGCAGCTCTAGGAGCACCAAGCACTAATTTGGGAAGAGCCCTGGGAGCAGGCACCACTGTAGTACTGGTCAAACCAGGACCGGGGCTGGGGCTGGGCTGAAATACCCCCAGGGGCAGGGTGGGGGTCCCAGGTGAGGCTTTTTGGCCAATTAAGGCCTATTAGTGCCCTCAAGGCACCAACACTTGGTGCCAAAGCTTTCTAGGATGAAGAAGGTGTTCTTTTACTTATATGAACTGTATAAACTTGATGAAGTGATCCATTCTAATTTTTATTTTAAGTTTTGGATCGTTCTTCACACAGTGCTGTGGTCTTTGCTGTGTCCCGTGGGTCTGCTCTGGCCCATCCAGGAGGCAATCACAAGAAATAAACCATATTTCCACTGAGTTGCTCATCAGCCCTAAGCGTGTAGAAGCTGTGGAAAGGAGAGTAAAACACAAACTGCGCCTGTAACATGAATTTGGTGTCTCAGCCCTCGTTCTGCCAGACAAGCAGCGGCTCACTGAGGCTCCAAGGCAATCCCACGCATTTGTTTTTCCCCCTTCCGAAATATTCTGGACTTTTCTGACCATTCTTTTCTGGAGAGTGGTGTGACCTATATATAGATAGCAAAGCCGCTATGCGGTCTTGAGAGGTGTGAGGCAGCTCAAAAAGGATAGTACTTTATTTACCGTTATCTATTTATTTATCATTAGTCTTCAGGAAAACCTCTTTGTGCTCCCATGAATTAAGCAGAGGTATTCTTTGCGTTTGGCAAAATGTGTAAGGAAATTCCCGTCCAAACTTTCCACAGGTCTAAGTATCCCTCTTAAAACTGTCAGCAATTGAATTTTATTGCACAACAGAAATGCTCTTAATCTCTCTCGATTTACTGCATTGTAATTCAACTTTGTGAAAGACCCAGAAAATACAAACAGTTTAAATTTAAGTGGAATGATGGATGTATTCACACAAAAACTCTGAACTTCCAAATTTTCTTGCACAAGATGCTTACTGTCTCTATAATCTTTGGGGGTTTTGCTTCTTGTTTTGGTAGTGGCTGTTTATGTAGCAATGTTAACTGAGAGTTGATCATTCTTCTGATTTTAATTACTGATGACATATTTTGTTTTAAATTCCACACTGCTGTTGTAAGACAGTTTTACTGTAGACACTGCTTAGTGATACTTTTCCCTGATGAAAACATCACAGTTAGGGGTCTATTAAGGTCAAATATTTCCTGCTGCAGCTCTAGAAGTTCAAGAACTTCCCATCACATTTATTAGTATTTTGTTTTCAGATAGACTTCCCACAGAAAAAAATGCAGACCTTAAAAATTAACTCATGATATGTCATCAAATAAATCTTAAGGGATAATTTAATGAGGAAAATTGGCAGTTTCATTTTACTTTTTTTACTTGTTAGCAGAATGTGTAATCTTTTTAGGTTAATTTATTTCCGTACTCCAGTTTCAGAGGACCATAGAATAAAATAGCATGCAGCTGGAAAAGGTGATGTGAGTTACTGAATCAAATATCATATTACAAATAATCCCATCATATATCTTTCATCCACTTCGCATGCTGAGGCGCATTTCTGTGCGGATGCAAGAGTGCACAGAGGGACAGTTTTGTGTAGGCTCTGCAATACGAAGGCTTTCAAGTTTCTCAATATTTTCAATGGTCTTAAGGGCACCTAGGACCATTCATTTAATCCAAGGTCCTATGAGGATGCTTCACTGTATTTATAATACAGAAAGAACTTTTATTAAAGGAGCTCGTTGCTTCTGCTTTCCAAAGCAAATCTATTTTCATTTCAGTGGACATTCTGCATTTTATATAGCTCACAACAGCCATGGAAGGCATTACCGTAGCATCTTGACAATGATCCTACTGGTTTGGTTCAGTTTAGTTTTCCCATACAAAATTTAAAAAGTGGAGTCAAAAGAAATACAGTAGCTTTTAAGTGTTGCCTGTCTTCTGTTTCATCCATTCAGATGCATCTCTGTACTACTCATTGATAGTAAGGATCTCAAATGAACAATAGAAAGGACTGAAGATGGCTGAATGACTATAAGAAATGTTGAAAAACATCACTGTATTCCTGCCCTATACAGGCTCCTGCTTTTTCTTTTTTTTAAACAAATTTTGTCTTTTTTTTTTATGTTACTTACCTAATTCGTGCAAAAATGTTTGATGTGGTGATGTCAGATTTACTATACTCATGTCTAATTTTCTTAGTAGTCTCTTTCTTCTTATGGTTTGGTGACGAGAGTCACTAGCATGCCACTCCAATTCTATGTGCATAGATGTTTTTTTCCATGGACTTTCCTCTGGGCAAAATATCAGTTAAGTGGATGAAGTTACTATTACCAGAAAAGTAATTTTTTTTACTAATAAATAATGTCAATAAACTCTTCATATTTGACCAAATAATCAGTGGGGTGGTCGGGGTGGTTTTTTTTAAGCTTTTCCAAAGAAACGTTCATGGTCTTCATATGTAAAAAATTTAAGAAGCCTTAGTTTTGGCTGGATAAATACATCTATTCTTATTCTGGTCAAAAAATAAGTTAATAGTGCTTTTCCTTCTGTTTCGTTTTGAGAAGCAGAAATAGCGCCCTAGTAGAAAGAACTTAAAACTTGGACTTTTACATTACCTGTCTTCTCTGAAGACAGCCCACAAATATGGGCTAGCTAAACCCACGATTCACTGAAAATACACATGCTAGTGAGCTCATGTCACTGTTGTTTCCCAAAGAGTTTATAGACCATCTTCCTTCATTAGGCACACTGTAACATAGTTTAGTGATGTAAACAGATTTTCTACTCTCATGTTCTAAAGTTTAGTTAAATCAGTAGGAGTCTTCCCATGGATTTCAATGGGTTTGAGATCAGGCTATGATAGAGAACCTCTTTATTCTGATTTCTTCCGTGTTTATTTTCTATGCCATGTGGCATAATCCTCTGGGCTACACTACAAGAGAAAATAGGAAGAAGAATACATGTTTGCATCTACTATCTGAACTAGCTTTGTAACTTAAAATTTGTTTACTGTGAAATTGTGTGGAATAAAAGTAGTTTTCCTTCTGCAGACTGTAACAACATCGTCTATTTTATCCTACTGCTGCGTCATGAATTGGGTTTGTATATTCATTTATTGAAGCAAAGGATGTTCAGAATCGAGCATATTTTACATGCTTTATTAATTTTAGGCACAGGACCACTCAGAGCCAAGTGCAGGATACATTTCAAGTCCACTTGTTTGGGAAATGGAAAAGACCTAACGTTCTCATCCTCATTCCTTAATAAATACTGTAGTGTCTGAATTGAGGATTGAAGGATGTAAAATCTCAGCTCTTCACTGTAAATGGGAATTGAAAAAAGTAAATTTTAATTATTTAAAGGTTTATGTATGCTACTGTACTATGTTTTAGGATTAAACAGCTGTGTGCCTTTAAAAAATCATGTATGTACATTTGTCAAAGAATAAAGAAAAACAACTAAACACATTATTTTTAGAGTTTATTTTGACTTTTCCTTTGGTTTTTCCTTTAATGTGCACACAAGTGTGTCTGGAATGTTATATTGCTTTGGCAGGTAGTTTTACAAGTAGCTAACTGGGTATGCTTTTCAATATTGTTTTTTATTTATATACTGTCTGCTATCCCAAAAGATCCCAGACCTGTTTTGCAAACAGCAAAAGAGAACTGCAGCTGCCCTGGGATGAAATTGGCAGACAAAAAGCGCCAAGTGTAGTGCACAGCTGAGAAGGGAAATAACAATTAATGCCATTCAGAAAAATGCTGAGTCTTTTAAAATATTCTGCTGGATGTTCTGCTGGTGGCCAAAAGACAACAAACCCAGTTGCCAGCTCCAATCGTGGGGTTTTTAGTAAAATACTTACCTAGTCTTAAAAGCAGGTCTGAAAGCCCACTGGGGGAGCTGGGGACGGCAATGGGGAGCCTTGCTGCATGGGGTGGTGGGTTACCAGGTCCTGGATTCAGAATGCGGAGTGAGATGCCAAATTCTCTCTATAACAACATATGGCGAGTCCAGCACAGGAAGCAGAACAGCACCTGCGCTGCGCAGAGAGAAACTTCGGTCGGTTTGATGTAAAATGCTGGACAGGAGAATGGCTAAAAACTTTCCTCTCTCCTCGCCTTGAGTATTTAACCATAGTTCGTTCTTATGTGCCTTTGGGAAAGTCAGTTAGAGTCTAAAATAGCTTCACAGCTGGAGCCGCCTCTCTGCTCTGGGAACTCAGCGTTTCCTTCGGAAATGCTATGGTGAGGTGGGATCCACAGGAGAGGGCCATAGTCACTGAGATACAGCTTAGACTGTCCTGCAGGAGATGGGGGACGTTCTTTATTCTTCAGCTTGGAGGTAGAAGAAAATAGCTTGCGATTTGTGGGGCAGAAGGTGAGGGGAACCATGGCTGGAGGCGCACATCTGGAGGAGGAAAGGGCTGGAGTCTGGTCTCTGCTTCCAAGATGTTTTTATGCCTTTTGCATTTAAAAAAAAAGAAAGCTCCCAGATATAGGCCTTCATATTTCTGGATAGGTAGACAGATAGATCCTATCTCGTAGATTTTTCGTTCTTATAGTCTGTCACTGAGAATGATCCTCTTTCCCCTGTACCTTTATCCACTTGAAAGGCAAGTCCCTCAGCCAAGCCAGTCATTTAGGTTCTGTCTAAAGCTGTTTGAGTTCCCTCAGTAAAGGAAAATGTCCAGGAGAGATGCATTTTACTTAGGCAATTATCTTTGGATGGGGAAAATGTCCTTTGGAGACATTTCTCTGTATGCCCTTCTAATAGCTCTGAGAAGGAGCCTGGAAAGCGAGACGTCTGTCAGGACCCCTGCGCCAGCTGATGGGTCCCCTCTCTGGAGACTGGTGGAATCTCAGCTATTTCTCTGCACTTCCTTTTTACAAGTCGGTTGTTTTATTTTTATTTTTATTTTTATTTTTATTTTTATTTTTATTTTCATGCCTTTCGGAACGTATTTCAAAGCAATTTCCTACCAGCATGATGTCTTTGTGGAATGTACGGTGATCTTCAGCAGTTTCCTTCTCCGTTCAGAAAAGGCTGACGTATCTCAGCTGGATTTCAAACTAGGCCTAGATAATGATATTCTGTATAAAAATATGTTTTCTTGTGGCTCATTTGTCTGTTCATATTTGGGTAAGCAAGTTTTATTTTCAGCTGAGGTTATGCAAAAATATTGTGATGAGAAATGCAATTTAGAAACAAAGTCTTCACACCGGTGGCATTATCTATTAGAAGTCCCCTTCGAATCTCATTTTTCCTAAGTACACTCAGGTGATTTGAATAATTAAAAAGCTTGGCATAACTTAAACTTCTACATACAAAAAGTCTTGAGGAGATTCAGTCAATCCAGTTGGTGAATAGAAACAACATTTTGTAAATTACTTCATCCACCTTACGGTGAAAATTATAATTTTGAATAATTATAGTAACCCATTATTTAGAAAGTTAAAATGCATCCTTTGGATATTCATTGATTGTTATTGGAGTCATAGCTTTTTGCAGAAACAAAAAGATCCGTTTTTTCGGACACTTATAACTGGGCAACACGATCAGCTTTGAAAAGCTACATCCACGTGCTCCGTTAGATACGTTGTTGGTGTAAGCTGTTTACTGACTGCAGCATTTGGCTTTACCTCTAAACGTAGCACTACATAGCCAATACGTTTCTACTGCCTTGGAAAATTCTTCTAAAACAAGGCAGTTGCTAAAACTGAAAAAAAAATCAATTCTCTGACCAACAAATCAATTATACTATAAGTGGAAGTGTTAACAATGAAAAAGATCTCTCAATTACAAAAGAGAGATTAATATAATAATAATAATATGGACTGCAAGACCAAGAGATTTCCATTTGCTTATGTGGTTACTATTTACGTAGTTATATTTACGTACAATAATTTAAGAAATTGTTCTCAGAGAGAAGATCAGAGGACAATTTAGTGATAATTTGGCTAGTTCCTAGAAAAATATACCGGATACGCAGTTATCAAGAGATAATTGTAAAGGCCTAACCAGTATACGTTTAAACAGATGTCACAATAGTGTCCTCAATTACAGCTTTTTATGACTTCTGAAATCGTAATAACAATCCAGAAACCCTGGAATTTTAAGTTAATTTACTATGAAAAGAAATAATGGGCTGAAACTGGTATGAGTCCCAGCAGGCAGCAAGGAAACTTTACCAATAGTAGAGTTTTGGAAGCACTGAAACAGGTCAGCTGGGCAGGGTTATAGTCCCATTGCTCAATGTCTTGAAGAAGAGGTCGAATAAACATCTAATGTAATGGACATGGACCTAATTTGCCTTCCTCAGATGGACAAGGTGGCCTCTGAAATGATGGTGTGGCACAGGAATTACACGTAGCTACTCGCTACCCACGATGTTTAGCTCCAGGTCTGAATCCAGACTTGCACAGCGGATTTAAGATGTTCAGGTATCATGTTAGGCAAGGCGTCATCTCTGATAAAGACGGGATTCTCTGTGTTACAGACTGAATTTAAGTAGCCCTGATTCGGCCCAGCCCATCAGTAGACTTCAGTTTCAGTAATAAAAAAGTCGGGGTATATTAAGTTGGTTAACATTGGCTTGTGTTCGTTTGCATGTGAGGTTCTCTGTTCTGCTTCCTATAATGAACCGATCAAAGGTACGTATTGCTTTGAATTGTGCTCATGAAATATGAGTCCCCATCTGGAAAGTTTAGAATTAGCCAAAATATGTGTGGTTGCGTGCACCTTTGACTTCAGTTCAAAGCAAAAAGGCAAGGAAAGGCCAGGTGATTTCTGATGTGAGTCGGTAAGCTCCAGCAGCAAAATGTGCTGTACAGAAATCCAGGTCTCAAACCTGTCATTCAACCCGTAATCCCACTGAGTTGTGCAGGACTACTTGTATAGGGAGCACTTGTGGAGAGTAAGGGCGGCAGAATCCCGCTCCCTAACTTCTCCTTGTGTCTTCATTTCTCTGATAGAAAAAACACACACGGCGCATGCATTAATGAGTTGGAACTAATTAATAAGTGCCTAAATTTTCATCCAGGCATCATGTCCCTGTATCTGTTTCAGAGACCCGTAATCCGCCTAGCTAACTTCGAGCTTGCTAGAACTCCCTACTGGTTAGAAAGTAAGATAGGGGGTATTTTTTTAATCAATAAACTATGAAGGCTACAACAGAGTTAACTAATACCATAAGCCATTGTTGAATTATCTTTCAAAGGAGAGCGGTAACTTATTTGAAGTAAAACGAGCAGAATGGTAGACTGCTGTGGAAGCGGCGGCCATCCACCCGTTGGTTGCATGGATTTCCCGTAACAACTAGGATTTGAGCGCATCGGCCCACCACAATTACTAACCAAGCTCCGTGACCTGTTGGCACCCCGCCTAATTATGGTTTTGATAACAAGCTGTAGATATAATTAGAAGCGTAAGTGCAATACAAAGAGATAGTAAGCTTGTTTCACACCCTCTTACAAACAGGAAAATAATTAGATTCAGGAGACTGTCACATACCATGCTGTGCGGCTGATTTCAAAAGCACTGCGTTATAGGAAAGTAGGATTGTCTGATTGACTCTGGAAAATTGTGTTCAATCCCCAGGCTCTTGGAAACGTAATTTCCTTTTTTTTTTATATGGGAAGTTTTAGCACTAACTGGGGGGAATTTCTACCCATTTGGGGAATTATGCCATTTTTACTTGGTGGAGAAATGTAAGTGTCTTGGTATCTTAGTGGTCTACCAAGAACGTGAGTAGCTTTAATCATTCCGATGTTATGAAAAGGAAAGTCTAATCAATGAATATTTATTGATTCTTCAAACCTAAGTGTCACACCAAATACCTGTCTGTGTGAAACAATCTTGGATACCAGTCCTTATGGACTCATCCTCATTTTGCTATTGCGCGTGACCAGTGCCATGCTTCATTGCTGAGCTGGGTGGCTTTGTGGTTCAAACAAATCTGCAGCTTTAGAGACTTGTTACTTAAATGTATAGAATGGGTATGAGCTGCCATTTCTCCCGAGGGAAGGAGAGTGGCTGGAGATATTGCACTTTTATTTTTCCTTTTTTACAAAGCTAACAGGTGTAGTGCTGCTCGTGATAACTTCTGAGATCATTTTGTCCCCTTGGACAGAACGGGGCTGACTGTGAAAATACCTGGGAAATTACTCCCTGAAATTCGGAGGTAATGGTTGATTGTGGAGTAAGGCCTCGGAGGGGTCCTGTAATGGAAAAAATAAAGAAAGAAAATAATGTGCTCTGATTTAAAAAAAAAAAAAGGAAGGAAAAATTTACTAAAAACATCCATAGGTATTAGCACCCTGCTCTAAAGTCAGAGTGACTTGTCCAGGGACTGTGGCGATTTGCAGGGTTAGAGTATCCAGTCCTTGAATTAAACTGACAAAAACCGCCTAGATACCGATACGTAATAGTCCTTTTCAGCATGGAGATTTAACCAGAAATGACAGCTTTCAAATGCTTATAGCATCATTATCTGCGCCCAGAAATCATCTTGGGGGAAAAGACATGCAAATCCCCACCAAAGGCATTTGGAAGCAAAAGAATTGAAAAGCAATTTCGCATTGCTAAATTCTACAGAAAAAATGCTTTGTCGTATATTCGGCAATTATGTGTGACCTGCACACGGTGCCTATGCAGTAGATCCATTGGTCACAAGCAAATCTCCTCGCTATCATGTTTCCTGCTAGATCAATAAAAAAAGATGGGAAGAACCAGACAGGCTACTCTAAACAAGCATTCTCCCAGGAACCGTAAGGATGAGGTATTTGATGAAAAATTCCCATCTATCATCTAATATAAATTATGCCCCAAATATATTTGTTTGCCTTGTGTAGGTGATATAGTCCCGTGCCATTTCTATATGTCTTACTAGTCTCTGAGCGTGTCTGGCAGAATGTGATTGCATGGCATGGTAAAATTAAGGACAGCAAATCCGCTGTGCCTCGTAGCATCTGACGTATGATATTAAGGAATTCATCCGCCTCAGAAATGAATAATTTATGATCATTTGTACTTCCTCTCTTTGTCACAATATTCAAAAGCATTCAGCAACCAGGCAGACGTGTCAGGATGCCTTTCATTGCTCTTGGTGCTGAGCAGGAATAGAGCCCAGCCGTCAGAAAGCCGTCACGCAGTGCTGCTCCTCTCTCTGCTCCCTGCGGTACTGAGCAAGCCGTAGCACGCGTTGGCAGCTCTTTGTGTCATTTTTTGTCTGATAAGTTAGTTTACCAGGCCCTGCTGCCTCCTTATACCTTCAGAAACTGTATTTTTCTACCTGCAGTCACTAGCTGAGATGATTCTCTGTGTGCCAGAACGGATTCCTGATGTAGCCTGGAAGCGGCTACGCGATACAGTGGGGACACAGTCAGAAGGAGAGGAAAAAAAAGAGTTCCTCAGGGACAAAGGTAGAAATGGTAAAACTATCGACCCGTGAGCTTTGTACCACGTTCTTGAAGTGTCCTACCACGCTAGAAGTTTACTACAGTGTCCCTTCATCATGATAATGTAGCCCAGGTGTTTCTTCTGCCAGACCTTGGTGTCAGGGCAAGACTCAATGGTTTGGGATGGCGGTCCCATACCAAGGCACGTGGCAGGGAGCGATCCTCCCACTGCACACGCCATTTGCCTTTCTCAGTCCAGAAGGAGGAGCTTTGGGCTGGTTTTAATTGGGATGAGGTCATGGTGTGGCGAGGCGAGGGGTGAGGCAGGGGAGCTGTGCGTGGGGTAACAAGTCCCTCGGGGGCAGGCTGCAGCCATGGCCACGTCTGTGGGACCTGCTGTGGGCACAGGGGTTTCTGTAATTAGCCCCAGGGCTGCTTGACATTCAGTGAGACTTCGTCCGGACCCTGCAAGAGAGCTTTTACTTTCTGGTGCAGCCATACCAGCATGAGCACGTGCAAATTTTTGCACCTGCAGAATTGCTCATACATCCATTGGAGGTCTTTCTGTGACCATGTAGGGATGGTAGTGGCAATATTGATGGCAGTGGGACAATGGGAACTTGCAATAGCAGAGAATCTGAAAAAAAACGCTCCAAAATTGGTAATCATGCGTTAGCTCTTCCAGTTATATTTTCAGCTTGCACGGTCTTATGTTCATAGGACATCAGCATTATTACTGTATCTCCAGACAAGGGGTTAGCTAGCAAACTTATACATTTTAAACCTTCCACTCAGCAATTCTGTAAGATCATTTTTATGGTGAAATGTGAGCACAGGTTCCCTTTTATTTTTGTGTTGCTGGCTTCTGTGGGAATGTATAGCATTTTATTAAGGAGATTAATGCCTCGGGAAACTGCGTATAAGAACTCAAGCTGGCACATATTTAAATAAGTTAACAGATAAATAGGTTCAAAAATACTGCCAGGCGTCGACTTTGTGCTATAATACCCCTGCATTGCATGTATTATTTTTATTACGCTGGACTTTTTCTGGCCTGGATTCCAGAAGAACTCTGCTCCTCAAGTTATGTCAGCCCCGCAAAGTTCCACGCTGTGGAGCTCCGTCTGTACCTTTCCATCCATAGGTCTTTGGTGACGGTGATCCGCAGAGCAATCAAGAAACCAGTGATTTGATCAGATCATCTATCCCAGTTCTAAAAATCCTAACAGAGCTAAATACAGGACCAGCTTTCATACAAGAAAACCAAACCAGCAATAATTCCTGATCCCCCTATCAATTATGCTATGCATTTCTGGATGCCTCCCACAAACGTTTTATGTTGGCTCCCGATTCCCCGTCTTATTCTTAACTGACAGAGCCAAAAAATAAATGCCTGTAACTAAATGATATACGTATCTATAAAAGTGTCTTTATCAAGATTAAGGAGCTGTTTGAGTATGTTAGAAGATGCTTTGCCATATCCCTTGAGTAAAGCTGATGTCATTTTATTCTAATAGTCCCGCTGAAATTTGACAGTGTCTTGGAAGAGAAGATGTTTTATTTGTTTTCATTCACTGGTGGCAATGGGTAATTCAGAAACAGAGAGACTCCCGTACAGAATCAGTGTATCAAACTACAGCCAGATACATGAGAACATGTAGAAAACATCTGAGAGGGATTATGAGTGTTTGGGATGCTCTTGTCTTCGTCATCCTGCTATTTGGAGATTGCCACAAACTTTGAAGTGCTTGTATTTTTTCCAGTGCTTAAAAAAACCCAGCCAAATCTCTGTTATCAAAATTTGCAATATTTGTTTAACCTATGTCACTAGCAATCCACCGTGCCAGATTCAACTTTCCAATGTCCTCTTTTATGCAATTTGAATTTTCTGCTTTCCATTTTCATAAATTGTCATAGCTTTGAATAATCACAGAAAAAAAGTTTCTCATGTACTTCTTTGCCTACTCCCCTGACTTCAAATGTTTCTATTATTGTGTCCAGTGTTGTTAAACTTCTTTAAGGGAAACAGTCCCAAAGGTTTTAAAGTCATTCTGAACGAGGGTTTTTTCAATGCCACTGACCATTCTTATTGCCCCGCTCAGAACGTCTTACATGTTTCATCTGCAATAGCTTTTCTAAAATGACCTAATGAATATTCTACTCATCTTTTTTAGCTGGAGTCTCACTCTGAATTCTGCTCTCATTATTTTTCCCTGCGTACTTCATCGTCTGGCCCATTTGTTGAATTATTTCACTTTTGGATGGGTATGTCCATGTATAGGAAGGAAAGGATACTCGTGTGTCATTAACCACAGCTGTACAGTGATTATCAGGTCCCTTTCTTAAACTGAAGCCTTTGGACGTAGGCAAGTAAACATTTCCCTCCGGCACTGAACTTTGTTACTTCTCATGTAATAACTTTCCGTCATCAGCAAGTAGTCTTGCTTCGCTGCTCACCTTCCATTCAGATGATCAGTAAATATATTAAGTGTTGAATCGAACACAGAACTTTGTACTACCAGCTTCTGATTCCTGAAAACACTTTGCCTTTACTGTGATAAACACTTCAGGACAGGTTTTTTTGGTAAACCTGAGAAGATTGTGTCAACCAGTTCTTCTTTTATGATTTATTTGCTTTTTCCAGTTTGAAGCTTCTGATAAAAAATGAGATGCTTTTTTCGTTGCAAAGACTATGGCTTTAACTCACTTCTACTACAGTACCAGACAATTTGTTATTCCGTTTTATCAGTAACGTTTCAAACAGATTCTCAAAGGTACAGAGGTAAGGGTTACCCACGCTAATGCTTTTGATTACCTCTGAATTTTTTTTTTTAAACATTAGCTCTCCACCAGTCCTTCGAAACAGTAGTTGCTTTTAATGAGAGACTGTGTACCTTTGCAATCAGCTTGTCTTTATTTCTGAACTCCTTCAGAACTCATAAATGTACGACATCTGGGTATCCAGAGTGATAGCAGAAGACAGCTTGAAAAAATAAAAATGAGCCTTGTTTGTAAATCAGTCTGGCAAAGCGCCACCACCTCAGTCGTTCTGGAAGGCCAGGCTTTTAGAAACCTTGCAGTTTGAATTTTTCTTCCCCCAGTGTGTTCCAGACAGTCATAGCTGCTAAACTAGGCTATATTCTAACCCAGAATCTGATAATATGTGTGTTATTATATAATAGAATTTTTATATATATTCATTAGCAGTTAAATCTTTGTATAGGGGTATATATATATATATATAAAAAGAGAAAATAGAGGGAGGAGTATATTCTATACATTTTTAGATCTCCACTTCTGTAATACTGGTCATCTACTGAGAGGAAGTGTGAGTACTTTTATCCCTGAAATGGAAATGAACGTTTTAGCTTTGCATGTTTCTAGGAGGAAGCTTTTTATTTCTCAAGATAAAAAAACAAACAAACAAAAAATAACCAAACAAAAAAATCCCCTGTCAAATGACACATGTATTTCCTGCTTTTAGTAATGCCAGGTGCTCAGTTTGAGAAAGTCTCTCTGTATAGAGACATAGATTTTTTTAAAGAAAAGGTCAATATAAGATCACAATGCAAACACCACTCCGCCCTGTGCATTGTTGAAAAAAATATTTTTTTTGTTTTAAAAAAAAATAAATTCCAAAACAAAAATTGTTTTGGAAAAAAATTGGAAAAAATTGGAAAAGGTGTATGATTTTACCCATTAATTAAAGACAAGTGGTTTATTTTCTTTCTCTAAGCTTTCCTATATCCACAGATGCAGTTTCAAGGAGCTGAAGCTGGTTTTTATCCCCTTCACTTTTCTCCTCCTGTATCGTTGCAGAATGTGGGGTGACGATGTACCGGCCACCAGGAGAGGGGTGGCAGTTCCCACATCGGTGGGGAAGGTGGCTGAGGACAGAAATATATATAAAAATATATAAAAAATAAATAATGAATAAACAAGTGTAGCACTTGCATGGCAAAAATGGTGAAAAATCATTCAAGAATGCAGAAGTGTGCCTAAAGATACGCTCTGTGCAAGGCAGGACAAAAATTGAAAGCAACACCTGAATTAGTGGACCACAGTTTTCTGCCAGGGTTGTTTTTTTCTATCAGAAAAAGATATTTCCACTAGAAATTCTCATTATTTCCATTAAACTACCATCTTCTTCTCAAAAGTACTAGATACTAGTCTAGAGACTCACTTTGAGTGGGGTCAGCATTAAACTGAAGAGGAGAGATCATTGTTCCAGCTGCCTCCTGCGTTGGAACCAAGAAAACGTCGAAATGCTAAAATTTCCTGAGGCTCACAAGTTTTAATTTCACTCATTTTTTACAGGAAGCAGCTCTATGCGGTCAACCAGATGTCTGCAGGCATGCATGGTATGATCACATGGTGATTAGAAGGTCACATTTTTCTCATGTTTCCAAGGCAGAACTTCCAAGTCTTTCATAAGTCCACACAGCTCCGAGAGCTCTCAGGTTAACCTGTAGATTATTTTGTGGTGCTATTCCATTTGGAAGAAGGGATAATTCATTGCTCTGTGTAGTTGAGAATGAACTTTCAGCCGAGCATCTGCACTCGAGCAGGAAACGGTCTTTTGCTGAGAATATCTTGGGGATGCGTTCAGGGGATGGGTTTGGAAGGATACAGTGCAGCGCACAACGAGGAGCAGACGGCAGCTCGAGGCTTTGGTGCCAAAAAAATTGCAGTTTGTACAACAAGGTCAGTTCAAGGCTGGATTTAAGTGCTCTCTAAACGCAGATAATTTAAACAAAGCTGCTATAAAGCCCTGCATTTCAGAGCAGAAATCCAAAGTTAGGAGATGAAGACCATTAGGTTTTTAAGGCTTATAAGTAAAGCTTGTGGACTGTTTAGATAGAGTATTTTACCAAAGTTTAAGCGACTGGATCGTGCATAACAAGTTAAATTGAAATGGACGGGGAGATGTGCTGTCTTCACCTCCTCTGAATTAGAACTAATATTAATGATTGCAATAAATTACCCCTAAATAAATAGCTTTATTTCTGCCAAAGTTTGAACTGTTTAAGTAATAAGACACCCCTCCCCTGAAATGCCAGACCCTTTTCTTGAGTGACCACAGAGCTTGTTTACGCCTTTGCGGTGGGAATGGCGGGTCACAGCGTTGCATGCGCTATTTCCGATCAAGCCCTGGAGCCTGTGATGGAGATGTTAAAAACCTTCAGAGAAACACCATTTATTTTAGACAGCAGTTCACGAGGCCAAGGCTTAGCTGGAAGCTGTTAACCATCGCTGCCAGCAGCTACCCACATGTCTAGTGATAGCGCGCTTCTTCCTCGTGCCGGCGATGCTGCGGGACACTGACCGTGAGAGGCTGGAGCTAGTTCCCATCCCAGGAAAATTCTGCAGTGAGCAGAGTATTGAGAATACCTTCTTGTCCTGCATCTGGCTTCCTAACCAGAGCTTCCTGCGGGGTGTGCTATGGGGAACAAGCTACGACAACAGTGCTTCGCTGGGGACGGGGCTAATACCTGAGCTGGGCCTGTGCAAACCTCATGAATTTCAACACGACCAAGTGCAAGGTCCTGCACATGGGTTAGAGTAATCCCAAGGACAAATACAGGCTGGGTGGAGAATGGATTGAGAGCAGCCCTGAGGAGAAGGACTTGGGGTGTTGGTGGATAAGAAGCTCAACATGAGCCGGCAATGTGCACTGGCAGCCCAGAAAGCCAACTGCATCCCCTCTACTCCACTCTGGTGAGACCCCACCTGCAATATTGCATCCAGCTGCAGGGCCCTCACCATAAGAACAACATGGTCCTGTTGGAGCGAGTCCAGAGGAGTGCCACAAAGATGACCAGAGGGCTGGAACACTTCTGTGAGGACAGGCTGAGAGGGTTGGGGTTGTCCATCCTGGAGAAGAGAAGGCTCTGGGAAGACCTTATAGCCGCTTCCAGTACCTAAAGGGGCTACGGGAAAGATGGGGAGGGACTCTTCATCAGGGAGAGAAGCGATAGGATGAGGGGAAATGGTTTTAAGTTGCAAGAGGGGAGATTTTGATTAGATATTGGGAAGAAAATCTTTACTGTGAGTGTGGTGAGACACTGGCAGAGGTTTCCCAGAGAAACTGGAGACAAAGGCAACTTATTTTAGGGGATGCTGATTCTCAATGTTGCCCAGAAAATCAAGGTCCGTTAAATTCTCTCCAATTGGGCAACCTCATCTGGAGGTAGCTGAAATCATTCATTACTTCTGACAGCTTTGTCCGAAGTAATTTGCTCATGGAAACACAAACTCTCTTGTGATACTCGGGAACCGAACTTTCATCCTCTTAAGTGTGCAGCCAGTTTCTTAACCACGGACTATCCTTCATCCCTGCCAGAAGGCAGTCCACTGCAGGAAATCAAACAAAGTCTAGTTAATTTTTTCCCTTTAATTCCAGGGTGCCCAAAGTGTTGCTGTACAGCTGCATAAAACTAAAATTTGATCCTCGGCTGCTTTTTTCCTGTAACCACAGAGCCACAAGATTGAAGACTTGCTCCTGAACTCAGCCACAACATAGCTAGCTACCAAAGGAAAGTCAAGAGCGAGCAAATATAACAATGCTTTAAATAGATTGTGCCTGTATTTTTAGGTATGGCGCTCCATAACTCTCCCGGTAAGAACTAATACAATCTTGGAGCACCTCGTCTTTCTGTTTGTCTTGTCTGCAATGCCCTCAAGCTGCCTACAAAGTTTCAGTTTTAAAATTAAATGGTGCTTAAAGTGAATTGAAAAGAGATGAGTCATAAAAGATGGATGTGTTCCTAAGAAAAAGAGTCTTTCCAGGGTATTTAACCCTGTCCTGCGGTTCCCCAGTATCCAACAGACTGTGGAGTTCTGCTAGGGGAAGCTGACAAAAAACTTTGTGACTTTTGCAACAAAGCTGTGGCACTACACTGTAAAAACAAGTCTCAGGGAGCGAGATCAGAACCCCCTGCGTGGCAAAGTGGTGGTGTTATTCCACATTTCACATCTCCTCGGGATTACTCCATTGCCCTCGTTCGAGAACAAGTAAGGAAACATGAAAAGGTTGTGGCTGTAGGATCTCGTGCCTTGAGTTTACCCTAGAAAATGACAACAGTGACGTTATTTAGTTGCCCCCCCCCCCTTTTTTTTTTTTGACATCATCTTTGATTTTTGCTGAGCTATGGATACAAGCCTGGATCATGGTTGTGTGTTACCGTTGCGAGGGCCACTTGCTTTTCGTTTCTCCGCTTGTTCAGCGTGGGTTGCAGTTTATAGCAGTTAACAAGTCCATTAGAGGTGCCTTGGAGAAAGCAGTCACCAGACATTTGTATGGGGTTATGAATGCACTCAGTGTCTGAACATGCTCCTTGGCTTCTACATAATAAACCTGAAGAAAAATAAAAGCTCCGTGTTACTATAGTAACCTATATTGATATATACTGGGTAGATAGTTTCCTTTATGAATGACAGATGCAGGACACTGGTAGCTTAGCCTGCGTCACACTGCCTGATTGTGCATATGCCATACTGTGCATTTCTGTCAGCAGTACTTCACATTTAAAAAATAAATATTTTAGTGCAACATGGCTAGTTTCTTCATAGTTTTTTTTTTTTTTGGAGTTCACATAACTCAAAGCACCGTTTAGAAAAACAGAAAACCAAATACAGTTGAGACTTACCCATGGCAACTAAAGCCAGCATAAATATATGTCTATTTTTAAACCATAGTACTAAGCAGCTCTGCGACATATGCTCATCTGGTTAGACTCAGTAATAACCATCCATGTGTTGCAACTGTCCTTTCACTCCTCCCTAGCCAAATAATATACGAGGCGTTGTACAGTTTGCCCGTGCGGTTGTGTAACTGAGAGGGACCGCAGGAGCGGGAGCTGGACCAGCTCCAGGGATGCTCGAGCTCCCCCGGCATTCGGTGAAGCAGAATGGGGTGAGGGGGCTGAGCAGCCCCCCTGCCGCCCGCTTCGGCTGCACTTTTGGACCACGGGTCTGAGTGCTGAGTTGCCGCGTCTCAGCTGGGGAGCCTGCCAGGGGACTGCGAGCGGCTGCTTCTCAGCATCAGCCTCGCGCTACGATTGACACAGCCACAGCGTTTCAGGGTGTCCGTCTCTCTCTGTGTCTGTCTGTCCGTCTCCAGTGTTGATTCAACGAAGCACGTGCAGACTCAAGTACAGCTAAGGCAAAATGTTAAGTGAAAGTACCGAAAAGGGGAGTTTAGAGACAAACCACAAGAGAGAGAAAAGATGCTTTGAGTACAAACCCTTCAGTATATTAACTGCTTTGAGCGGGTTCTCAAGCCAGTGCTTAACTTCTTTGCTGTTTTGAGGCTGACGTGTTCCATCTGGTGCTTAGGACACCACTGGGCTCCTGGAAAAATAACCATCTAAAACTGCATCAATATCTGAATTCAGGTTTTCTTTTTTGTATGGTGGGGAAGGATGAAGGAAAGTGAAGAGCGCCGTTAAACTCATTCCTCTGGAGAGTTTATCTTCCTGGAATTTGTTGGTTCACTTTTCATCAGAAATGATGAGAAAGTTGCATGTAATGCTAAAAATTGCCGCGACACTAGGCAGCAGTCACTCTCACAAGTAACAGCTGACAATTGTTGTCAACATACATGTTTAACTACAAGAGCATCCTACCGTGGCAGGAGTCACGGATGAAGTGAAGGTAGGTCTCTAGAAACATTGCAATGCGTGTGGGAGGAAGCCCAGTAATTTAACTAGTGTACTTGGTGCCTCAAATTGTGTCAAAGCAATCAGCTGGAATTAGTGGAGGTTACAATGTTCGGCAATGTTAGGTATGACTTGTGTGTTACTTCCAGTCAATCTCCAGCTCATGGCATTGCTGCCCACTGTCACAGCGTCCTTTCTCGGCATAAGGATGCTGAACGGAGAGTAACTACCTTTACTGATATTAAGCAGGCTACAGAAGGGCTTGGCGTTTTCAAATTGAGCTCATGGATAAGCTGTGCTTCATTTGTGTTCTTAATAGCCTTTTTTTTTTTTAGGTTAAAACTTGAGAAGAAAAAAATGAAAGGGAGTTCAGAGAGAAAACCACAACAGAAGGAGAAGGTAAATAAATAAGAGCCCTGCTTAATTTAAGGCCCTGACTTTGTAATATCATGACATAGCATACTTCAGTATCCCACATCAGAGAACTTTCTTACGTATCTTTTTGGGGTAGCTGTTCCAATGGATATAACACGGAGCCGAGGTAAGGTTTTAAACAGGAATTATTTCTTTTTTTGTGGTTTTATTTTGAAATATTGTTTTATTTTAATATAGTTCCCCTATTTAGTTTTTTTCCTGTTTTTTTTTTCGAGCAACTACCATGAGACACCTTCTTGTCATAGTAAAGATATTACAGCTATTTGCTTTTCTAAGCATAAAAAAAGAAAGAAACATGTAGAATCGAATTATAATCAAACAACATCCTCTTTAACTAGTATGTTAGGTCATAATACAGATATTATTTTAAGTAATTAAAATTCCTGCCATTTACAGTGTCAGATTCAATTAAACTCACAGCAACACACAAAGTACAAGTTTGTTATGCTATAGTATAGACATTTGCATTACAAATTTTGCTTTACAGTTAAGCCTACGCGATGAAAATTATTACTGTTGTTTATGTATGCTATGAAAAACAGTAATCCTCTTTTTCAAACACTTTTGAATTGTTTCTCCCCTTAAAGTAACACAATGAAGTCTTAGTGCTGTGTATTTGAGAAAGCCCAGGCAAAATAAGACCTTGTTCTTATAAACATGTGAATGTTTAACTTCATGCACATGAGCATACCCATAGGGTCTTAAGAAACTACTCATGAATGTAAAACTAACCATGGATAGATGAGTTTATAGGACAGGTCCTTGCCATTAGGATAAATTAAGTAATAAAAAAGATTGGTCAGAGAAGCTCTTGTTAAAGTCTCCTCAATCTGAACCAGAAAAGCAATAATGAAATTAAAAACGGATTATATTTTTAAAGAAGTATAAAGAACTGACTGTTATGAAAATATACATGAGTGCACATATATCTATAAAAATATATATAAAATTCTAGCCTAAGTCAAGTAAATGGCTACATAGTAAAAAGCTTAATCCTGAAAAAAGTTCTGAATTAATATTGACTGTATATCTGCTACCAAAACTATAAAACTAAGTAGAATTAATTCTCTCTGCACAGTTAATAGTTAAGGAGGAAAAAAAATATAGTTTGTCCTCTTAGGTGCTGAAGCAGCAGTCTGTTTTATATACCAATGCACAGAAAATTGATAGGAGGAGAGGGAAGCGCATTGCTTTTATATCACAATAATTTCCAATAATTGCTGTAATTTTCTGGCTGCCTTGCAAATGCCAACTGAAATCTGTACAGCACATGAAACATAATGGAAGATAATTTAAAATGCAATGCATATCATAATCGTTGTTCAAGTACGCAGTTAAAAAATTGCATGGACAAATATATATTTCATTGTAGCATGTAATCTATCAAACGGAAGATAAGCTTTATAATAGAGGTGGCTGTGATTCCTTTCAAGAACTTGTTAAATACCTGAATGCTTTTGTACAGCAGCAATACCCAGCGGCTGAAGGGCTGTGCGCGTTACAGAAAACTTGCTCAGTGCTTTAAATTCCAGAGAGCACAAGGGAGCCCTGAATATCCCTGATGAGCAGGTTAAAATGTGGCTTATGTCCAACTGTTACATGGACCTGAGCTCTTAACTTGAGCAAACTTCCAAAACAGTCTTTTTTTTTTTTCCTAAACCAGGCAATCTACTATACTTACTGATCACTTTAGTGTAGCCAGTGGTGTTTCCCCTTAGCTTCAATGCCTTGCTGGCCTGAATACATGAAACTTTGCCGTGCTCACTGTTTCCCATCAAATCCTCTATGGAACGGAGGTGTCAAATAATCCTTTATTGTTAAGTAACTGCGAAACATGGTAGAGTAAAAGTAATCATCCACGGGTGATGTGGGAAGCCAGGGTACTGGCATTTTTGGCAGTGACTGTTATTTTTGATGCTTGTATCAAAAGTAAGATGACAAAGAAGACAAAATTCCCATAATCACATGCAAAACTATTCGGCTGTGTCACACAAACTGTCATTCTTCAAGCCGTTCCCAAACACCGAGCTTGTCAAAGATTCTTGTCAGGTAGTTTAAAGTTACTGTGCAGTAGTGGTTCCTGAAAAATGAGGATTTTTAGTAACTCAAAAGAGCAGAATTTGCAAAGTCATTTTCTCTAAAAGGGGTAGTTTTTACCAACTGTCATTTTTGGCAGTCTGTTTTTGCTACAGACATAGTAATTGCCTGAAATGGAGTGCAGGAAAGAAAGTGATGGGTGACTCTCAAGGCAGAAATAATTAGTTCAGAACAAGGCAAGAGTTCCCGCACCAATAAAAATTGCTGATTGTGTTTGAATTACTGAAAACCATATCATTTTTTTTGTTAGTAAATCAATGGTTATTATTAGTTGTTGTGCTGTTATTTGAACAATTGTAATTGTACGGCAATTACTGCAGATTCTTCCCGTACAAAATAGTTTTAAAACAGTTTGTCTTTAGGTACACTCACTGGTGCCACTGTGCTTATTTTTCTCAACCGGACATGGCAAGCATACTTTTGGTTGTGTATCTGGTGAAGTTTGAAGCCTCCGTAATTTCATTAGTTTCTCAAACAGATAAAAGTAGTGACAAGCATATCCCGAGCACTCCAGATTGCATAAGAAGTTAGCTGGGAAAAAATATTATCGTGAGTCTTTTTCATATGTTGGAAGTTAAAAAAAAACCCCATGGCTGCCTAAAACCAAATAGGTGTCGTTATTGTATGAGCCTATGGAGCAGAGCTCTGAAGCCACAAAAGCTTTAACTAGTCACTTGGTGTATTAAACTTTATTCCTCGTGCTTTGAATCAGAATTTAAAATCTAGATGGCAATTCCTTACATTTTCTGCGTGAAGTATGTGACATCTATTGCTCAGGGTCAAGAGAGAATCTGTTAGCTGGTATGTTCAACTCTGATCTTTCAGCAGCAACAAAAATTAACATCAGAAAATACTCTTAGAAAGAAGAATTTTCAGTCCAATCCACCTAACCAGAGCAGAATAGAGAACGTGGGTTATTTGTTAAAAGCTGCGCCTCTCCATTTCCACATGGACATTTGCTGAATACAAGGAGTTGTGTAAAATGCTGTCTCACGGTGAAACAATTAATTTTCTAGTACTAATTCTCTCCCTGTCTGACTGCTGACTGTAGAGCACTGTCTAAACATAAAAATAAAATGTTCTGTATTCCCAAAAGGTTTACACTTTAAAAATAGCAAAATTTCTCTCTCACACAGCACAAGAACTAGAAATCTTAATGGGCACTGCACTAATACAACATGCTGGGGCAAATTTTCTTTTCTTTCCTGCTGCATGTGAGATTAATTATGGATCCAACTGTCTGTCTGCAGATCATTTTGACTTCTTTGAGACTGCAAGGACCAAGCAGGCGTCCAGGTAGTCTAACTGAAGGGGGGGAGTAAACCCATTATATTTTTCTTTTGTTCTTGCATTGCTAACATCTAATGTCACTTCGATGTCACCTTTTCAGGCACCGTTTTGAGACAATGGCTAAACAATAAGAGATGTGAAGTCATAGGTAGTTGAACGCAGATGGTTTTTATGGCTATGCTGTAAGCGAGCGCAAGATACGATGTCTTCTTAGTATGGGAAAGGGGCTGGTAAAATCAGTCACTGGCTTTGGTTGCCGATGCTCATTGCCAGTTGAATTTTGTGGTGCGTTGCAGCCTCATCCCCACTCCTGAAACAATAAAACTTCATTTCTGCCTCCTCTTTCCTCCTGCCTTCAAATCCCAAATCTATTTCTGTATGATCTTGGCCTTTGCTGCCCACACAGGCTGCTCTCTGCTCACCCGTCAGCTGCCTCTGCCCCCTCATCCTCCTTTCTTATGAATAGTTTCATAGGCTGTTATTGAACAGAAAGTACAACCAGCAGGTAAAAAAGGTGGAAAAAAGAGGGAGAGTCAAATCGACTGTCAATGTAGGCTGCAAATGGGAGAGAAATTGGTGAAAGTGTAATTGATTGGTTTAGGGCAAAAGGTGACTATATGGGTCTGAAGGAAAGAGGGAAGAAAAGAGACGATATTTGTGAAATGCAGTTGAGCATTGTCACGTCCAAGTACAGCCTGGGGTCCTTTTCACAGTTCATTGCATGACTCCTGGCTTATTTTAGCTCACTTAAGGAGCAATTAATGAGCTTCAATGTAGATCCTAGGTATCCAAGACATCTGCAGGAGGCTGGCAAATATAACCGTGAAGCCAGAACGTAACCCTGGGAAACCCAGGAGTCCTGGAGCATCACTGTGAAGCTTCTAAAATAGTACTGGATGCTTACATTTAGACAACCAAACCACCCTTGCTGCCTCTGTCATCCCACATATAAACCAGGGATAACAGTCCTTCTCTATCACAAAAGAATATTATGAGGTCACTTGACTACTTTATGTGGGGTATTCAAATGAGTTTTACCCATAAATATTCTGGTTCTTTTGCAGTGAAGCTGTCCAAAAAATATCTGCTCATTTCTCTGCCGTCCATGACAACAAAATCTGTCTGTGTCATAACCTCTTTTAGCTTCTAATGGGCATTTTGCCATCAGCGCGGTGCAGGGGCTGCTGTTGGCTAGGAGCGAGGCGTCTCTAGATCATGTTCTCTGGTGTCTCTCATCTTCCATGTGAATCACCACATCAGCAAACCTCTGTTTTCAACCCGTAATTTCTGCAAGCAGAAGGGCAACGGTTTTGGGCTGACCTCACGTCCTAGGTGGGAGGCACCAGACTGGACTGCTGGGCTCCTGCTTGTGCCTCTTCCACCGAAAAGTTGTGGAATTTTTAGTGAGGCAATCTACTCTTCTGGGCTAGTTTTTCTTCTTGAGAAGTTAAATTTTGTTCGACTTGTTTAATTAGGTGGTGAATGCTTGATGGCAGGAACTGTCTCTTGCTATGCTTTAATTTATCTCAGTGCGATGAGACCCTAATGCCGTTTGTAGGGATATTGCGTGACTACTGTGTGACATAAATGCAACATTCATCCTCAGAAATAGTGGCAGTGTTTGGTTTAGTCAAGGGACAGTAACTGCCGCCTGCTATATCAAATTTTGGCCCTGTGAAAATCAATATCCCACAAGACAACCCAGGCAAATTCTGACACCTACCATGCTCTGTGGTATCATAGAATTGACTATATTATAAGGTACTTATCATCCTGATTTACTCTCCTTCAGTAATTCTCAAGTTGAGATCATGCAGTGGCTAAAAGATATCAAACCTCTTGATATATAACCCCAGAAATATTAGCTCATTATTGGCATTAACATATAAATTAACACTCCAGGTTAAAGAGTTGAATAAAGCGTCAATGCCCCTTGAAATAGAACTTACAGGCCTCCAATCTGTAATAAAATAACTCTCGTAACACAGATCCTTATCAGGTTTCTAAATGGCTGTATAGGATTGCTGCAAATGAGTAAAAATTTCCAAGGTGGTGTTGCCACTGAGCTAACATCTGTCTTTTTAAAGCCTGCTTTGAAATATTTTGGCTGCCCTTTAGCGTGTAGGACCCTAATTTGACAAGGCGGATGGTGCTCAGCCCTTTGGCTCCCAGCTCACGCACACTCTGGTGTTTGGGAAGTGCTGGAAAATGAATCTTGAGGAGGGTAAAGTTCTAATAGCAATGTGGTGACCAGATACGCTGTATACTTATGCCAGACTTCCTCAGCTTTAAGATCTCATAAGTGAATGAAGCAGAAACAAAAAGCGCCTGAGGGAGCCAGTTTAGACTGACTTGTCTGTAGTGTGTTGGCCAAACAGCACAGTAGCCTGAAATGAAGGCAGTCCTCACCAGCGTGCTGGATCCTGCTTGTATCAAGGAGATACAGGAGCACCTTTCTGCCAGCGCCCCCGTAGCCCGTTCCCCACGTGCATGGGGAATGGTCGCTCTGCTGCCAGACATCCTGCAACGTCTCCTGAAGGGAAACCATGTGAGGCAATTCCCAAACTACCGGGGGGGAGAAATTAATTCGGCCTCACTGAACCATCTCTTGCTTGAACATTTGTCTACCCAGGAGGACTGTGAAGTGCTGGGTCTTGCCTCTTCCGAATGAAGAGGGACGAGGTCACACGAGTCAGTACCACGGCCCTCAGTGACCTCCGGGGGGGGCTGATAACCATTTCTCCGGTTGCTACAGTGACTGTGCAGCATAATCTCTAATGACAGAACACAAGGCTGTCATTTCGGCTAGAGACAAAAGACACGTTAATTTTAAATATCCCCGTTTACTGCAAGGGCTGTGGCTGGCATCGAATCAGAGTGAGTGGTGTCCCTAACACAGCCTTCTGCCATTGATTGCCAATGGATAAACCTGCCTAAACCGATCGTTAAGCATCATCATACTCAGCGTGATGCCCTGAGGAATTCTTGATGCAGCAGCCAGCAATTCATTCTACTTACAAAGAAGCGGACGTTTAGAAAAATAATTCACGATAAGGCTTGTTTAATCGTAAGCTTCTTTAAAGACCCAGAGGCAAAGGAGAGCTGTTGCTGTTTTGGTATATCGGAACGGTATCTTTAAAATCCACTATATAGTCTTTAAAATCCAGTATATAGTCTTTGTATAAAGGTGCCAGACTAATAAAATTTAGTCTCTATGACTTTATAAAAAAATTAGTACAGACTGAGCAATCACTTCAGCAGTGTGCCTCACCCCTAAACCGAACGGTCATCTTCAGGGTGAGAAAACAGATTAGTGCCTGCCCATTGTTTCTCTGGAAAAAAATCATTACCAACTTTTTCCAATTTCTGGGTGGATGTTTTTTTTTAATTATGCTGTCGTGGATATATAAGGACACCATTTCTGGATGCATAACAACAGTGAACTAAGCCAAATGGGATATATGAGAGCAGAATGTCATTACACATGATAAAGCAGTGGCACATCACCATTTTGCAGACAGCATTAAAATTTCAGTCATGTCCTGTGACTGAAAAAAGAGAGAAGAATTTTAAACAGATCCAGAAATGAGCATGATTAAAGACACAGGGGTCTTCTATGTTGGAAGTAATTTAAAACATTAATATTAATTACATTTGGAGAGGAGGAGAAATATAAACTAAAGGATGATATCAAAAAAGTGAGTCATGAACTATTTTGCTTAATAGGAAACTATTAAATTTAAGCAATTAATTTAGAAGAGAGATGGGAAATTTTTCTTTATATAGCATATCACACTACAATGTATCACTCTAATGTATGTAAACTGGGCAAATATCTTAGCAGAGCAAAATGAATTATCATTGATTTGATTAAGAATGAATGTTGCTTTTACCTTAGCTGGGTTAAAACAATATTACCCAAGCCACAAATCACCACATTTCACACACAGAGATTGTTTTCCAATGTAAACAAAAAGGAAAAAAAACCACCAAGCCCCCCCCAAATCTCCTCACCAAGTTCTGTTTTTATAGCTTGGGTTAACACTGAGGGGTTGTTATCCTACATACCTTCATACTGCAGATGGATGAGAAAAGGCAGTGTATTCCTATCAGTATCTTAACCTTGCGGTGAAACCTGTGTCCGAGGGGACCAATTCTGGCCAGGCTGATATGAACGGGAGTTTTACCTTTCCATGAGGGAGAGGGAGTAGGATCCAGTTGGAAACCGGGTGGAGGCTGCAAAATAATCACCGTACGTTCCCTCTTGTTGGCAGCTGCCAGCTAGGGTCAAGGGGAAAGCAAGAGAAGCCGAATGGGTAATGCTAAAAGGTAGTTTCTTTATTAGTCAGTTGAACAGTTGAGTTAGAAAAGACACTGACGCGTCATTTGTAGGCATCTAGTTCAATAATACACACCCAAGATTTTCTTTCACTTGGATTTAAAATCAAATGCAGGAACTGAATATAATTTCCCAGAATGTCTCTAAGGAACATCTTCATAACTGCATATAGGCTGTGCAAAACTTTGAGCGTGGAATACTCCGGATAATGCAACAGAATATATTTACAGCTAACAAACTGAATTTTAACAAAACTGACTATTCAGAAATGAGCATTTGTTATTTGTTATTGGGAAGCTTTAATTGATCATAGGT
This sequence comes from Charadrius vociferus, assembly GCF_000708025.1. Taxonomy (NCBI): domain Eukaryota; kingdom Metazoa; phylum Chordata; class Aves; order Charadriiformes; family Charadriidae; genus Charadrius; species Charadrius vociferus. The sequence goes on along the minus strand of NW_009646428.1, from coordinate 954,717 downwards.
AGACTTGCAAGAGAAGTGTTGGAAGTTGTTGTGCCTAGTGGTCACGTAAAATGGACACAAACTGAAAAAAGGCACTAACAAAACAGCAGGCACATCCCTCTGCTGCTGGGATGGGGAGTAGGTGACCCAACAGTTCTGTTCCACCTCTCGTTGCTGTGATTTATTCTCTGCAATGACTTCACGTTGGCAGCGATTGCGCTGAGCTTCATTTTCATCATCTGTCTTCTCTGACAATAATTTTTGACTACATGCTACAATGACCTGATTTTGAGCTGAAAGACTACTGGGTGGTTTTTTTTAGGGTTGCTTTTTTTTTAGGGGGCTATTAGTGTCTAGCCCAACTTCATGCATTTTGAAACTATCAACTTGCTCATCAGTCTGAATTCTCTCCTTATCTGTTTCTTTCTTTGACTCTTATTCATTTCAGCATCTTTTATGACCTCATTACTATTTATATTTCAAAGTATATTATATCTAGCTTCTACATAAGAGAAAAAAATAGAAAAGTCAACCCACCCTCAAATCTATCTATATGAAGAAATTCACAGAAACTGATACTACATGGAGACAGTTTGTTACTTAGATATTAGTGCTCTATCCTTACTGATTTCTTTGATGTTATTTATAGCCTTGTTATGAATCAGGGTTTAAATAAAAATATGGTTATGTTTTATTTTCACTACATGATCGGGACTTCAGAACTTAGCATAATTGCATAGGAATAATTAGTCTCCAGCTGAGATTTGTTAAGCATGAGTGAAAAGGAAAAGGTGTCTGATTGCTACCTTTTTTGCTTTTCTCATCTTAGGAGTGTCTGGAGTGTAGGGTCGCCTCTGGAATATTTATGCACTGCCTTGGGGCTGTTGTAAATTGGGCTTACCTGCCTGCATCTTCAGGGACTGCATGCAGTGTGAGAAGCTGTGAAGGATGGATAGAGATCGAGCTATAACCCCTTCTGTCTGGCTGCCACCCTCTGCTAGAGCCAAGCCGAGATGATGTAGGTAGACCTCATCTGTTTAGGGAATTCCCCCATGTTGGGCAGACCCCTAGAAAATTGGAATCTATTGGAGTTTGAGGTCTACAGAGCTATAGAGAGGCTATTCCTATGAGCTTTTGCTTGAGGTCTTAGCAACGATGAAAGTGGTTTTATTAGACCTTGGATATAAATTGTTGAGTAAGCTGTGATACTCTGTAGTGCTTAATGACAGCCAAAACGAGAAGAGATGACCCCAAAGTCAGAGGTGGAAGAGCTCAGTTAGTCCCTGCCTTGCCCAGGCGGTGTTGTTTGTTCACCAGAAGTTATCTGAGCGACTGGGTTTCTAGTGCTCTTGTACCACCTGGGAGACTTTACATTTAGGAGATACCATAATATTCAGGTTCATAGGATTACACTGAACAGGTGTGCACGGGGATCTCTGTGCATCCTGAAAGCTACAAAATTATGTTGTCAAATTTTCTTCGTGCTGTGCTGGAACAGCAGTGGGAAGTTCTGTGGTGGGTTTAAGCTAAAGCTGCTGGAAAAATTTCCATCTAGGAGTTTTGGGGACAAGGTTTTCTATTGATGATGTTGTCAGAATGCTTGCTTTTCCTTAATGACGTTTCCTTGTGAAGAAATAATACCAGCTTTTGAAATCTGGACATACTTTGGCTGAAAAGTAATAACTCTCTTCTACAACAATAGATTTAGGAAGGTTTCGTTTGCTTTTTTTTTAATTTCAGGATCAAAATTAGAAAGTTCCTTCAAAGTAGGTAGGATGATGCTTTTCAGGAGGCTGAGGCGGGATGCCATCACCCGGGAAAAATGAAGATAATCCTTAAAATCCATGTTGAAAGCAACTACTGTTTGTTTGTCTTGTCCAGTTAATTTTAATCCAGATCAGTTTCCTGATCCAATTGCATGGCCACCACAAATGTTTATGGTAATAAATGATAATTCATCTCAGAAATGGGAGCCTGGGGGAGGGACTACTTCATTCTGAAGCAGTTGTTTTCCTGTTATTTTAAAAGTGCTGTATTTATTATGTATTACAATTTTTATGCTGCAAGGAGTACATCATGAGTTGATATACTTGTAATAGAGTTACCTGAAATTACCAAGTTGTCTGTAAAACTGTTTTGTTAGACAGTAAGAATAGGGATTACTAGAGATGAGCAAGTGATCCAAGAGATAAACATCCTTAATTAGTCTTGTCTGTTTGTTCACAGATAGCCTGTCTAGCTGACTATCATGATCTTTTAATCAACAGATTGTTCGTGAACAAATCTACTCTGAATATTTGGTTCTTCACAGCCGAACTAATACTTGAGTTGTGTAACTGAGATTATCCGATAGGATACAGTATATGTCCTGCAGTCTAGTGATGTTAAATTTATTATCACAAGAGTTTAGGAAAAAAAATCTCTCAGGAAAGGTAGCGTGAAAGAAAGGAATATCGGATGCTTCTGTTGTCAAAAGTTGTTTTATGATAGAGAGATAGATGAGCAGATTGATCGATCGATCTCAGAGAAATACACAGCTTCTTGCAGAGGTCCAGCTCTGTTTAAAAAATGCTTATACCATCAGTAAAGTCTGTTACCTTTTGGGGTCTGCTTTATTTCAGGAATTTCAACAAGAAGTTGTTAAATTGCACTAAATAGAGAAGGGGACACCATTTACTTGTTAACTTTTCTGGTTAAAATGTTTACCAGACTCCACTTGGTAGAATTTCCAGGGACATCTCAGGCTTTTAAAGTATCTTCAGATTGCATGATCCTAGTTATGTTTTTCCTCTCTCTGCATTCACAGAAAGTGAACATATGCAGGTGGTTTTGATGCCGTTTGTTCAAATTAGCAGCTAAATTTTTGAACAACCTCTTTATCCGAGCTCAGGTAGGAGATTATGGGAATCATGTTCTCTTTCTATTCTTTGCAGTCAAACATTTCATAAAGCGTCTTTGATACTGCAAGTTATCATCCCAATCATTGGCAAAAAGTAAATGAGTGTGTTTTCGTGATCCAAGCTGAGAAATACATGCTCAGTGGCTTGTCTTGCTGTCTGAGTAAAACACCTCTTCTTCCTGGAAATGTTTATAGTCTTGTACAACTAAAGACTGAAACACGCAGTAAAGGGAATAGCTGGTATTTGTATTAAGTCAAGGTTTTGTTCAGAAAATCACAAGAATAATTCTTTTTTTTTTTTTTGATAATTGATGCTGTGGTTGTCTTATTAAGATGTCTGTTCTTGCCTTCATTTTGCATTATTCTTGATACGACACATCTCATTAGATACTATTTTGCTGGCATTAATGAGAACACTACACCGAACTCTGAAGCTGCTGCCTTTGTCACAGCTTCTCTTGTAATATTAATGCCCGTTAAAAATAACTAGTTCTGTTTTATCTGTTTTCTCTGCATCGCCTCCTGTGTGTGCTGTCTGCATTTTTATTTGTGTCTGTGGCAGACTGTATAGGTCTCCTATAGCGATGAATTCACCCACTGGATATTCTGCTCTTTCAAATAAAACCCTCAGTTGTTCACTGCTGAGTGCGTGGTGGAGATTTTTCTTTCATTATTTATGAAAACAATCACGCCGGTGTTTTCCACTCTCTTCTCTGCGGTAAAAGAGTCATTTTGTTCCTACAGGCCCAGAATAAGCTTTAGTAAATTGAGGTTTGGTTTAAGTAGAGACGAGCCTCATTTGCTTTGTTGGGAAATCTGGGCAGCTGGGCTTTTCTAGCACCAAGGTTGCCAGAGAATGGTTTTCCAGACTCTCTACACAAATGTTTCTAGACCTCAGACTGGCCACGGGACGTGTCAGAAATGTTCACGCTCGTGTCCGGCCTGGGATCAGGATCAGCTGTCATCTCCCGTCGTGGGTCAGGAACCATGTGCAATTTCACAGCCAGGGGCATCTCCTGAGCAGTCAGAGTTCAGCTGAGGTTGTTGGAGACAAGCGTTTCCCGGTAGTGCCTCCAGAAACTCTTCCATAAGTGTCAGGGTGCCATTTAGTGACAGATAAATAAACTGGCAGCGAGGCTCTTCACCTCCCAAACCTTACAGTTCACAGAAAAACCACCAGTCACCAGAAAGGATGTATGAAATACATGGAAATGAGTGATTTTGAGAAGGACATTTTGATGATGGTATTTCCGCATGCAGAACTGAAATCATAAAATAAATGCTGGAAGCCTAGCCATAATATGACTCTCTACAATCATTTTTGTGAGGGAGAAGATACACCATCTGTGAACAGAGGTGTGTTGTGGCAGAACTGGTGCAGTTCAGCAGCTTTCTTCATGTTAGGGCTCCTTTAACCAGAGCAGCTCAAATAATGGCCACAGGATGTACTATGCTGAATTGGGCAAGACCCTTACAGTCTTTCTGCCGTTCATATTTCAAAGACCTCATGATTATTTTGTGGGTATGCATTGCCATTGAAAGACAATATATTTAGAGACTGCGTCTGCTTTATTTTGCTACTTCAGCCAGAAGCACACCGGATGGCCTCGGTGTGTGTCCCTAATCTACAGCTGTAGGTGTCTGCAAAATGACTTGAATATTTCATTTTGCTTCTTCAGACTAAAGCCTAAAGTCATATTTTCCCCTCTTATATCTTTCCTTTCCTCCCTCAAAATACCCTTCCTATAATTTTTTCTAGAGCAGAAATTTTTTAATTGATCTGCTAGAGTTTTTTGCTTCACGTTTCAGCAAAGGAAGCCCTTAGCGGCATATGCAGTCATTAAGCCCTTTAATTCTGTCTGCTATCGTGCTGCACACAGCTTCACATTGCCATTTGTGGAATAATCAGCACTGAAGCAAACTAAAGGAGGAGGGGGAAGGGTGAGCTAAAGTCTGACACCGGTGACAGAAGACAAGATCAAATATAAATAGATGTGAATTGCCACTGTGGCATCACTATTGGAGAAGCATGTCGTTTTTTTGTTGCAGAAGACACTGCAGCTGCACATGGGAGGGGGATTTATAGCAAATACAAGTCCCTCCTTGGCCAAAAAAAAAGAAAAAAAAAGATTGTTTCTTCATTCTCCAGGTGTGGTCTTCGTATTCTTTATAATTAATATGAACATTACACACATACGTACACATATATATATATAAATATGAATGCAAATATATATAAACTTATATAACACACACACATATAAAAAATCCGTAATATATATAAACTCCTTAATCCCATGCACTATAGAAAATTTATATCAGTTGGAGATGGAAACACCAAAGCCGTTTTGGTGACACAGACTAAAGCTGAAAAAGAACATACCGCAATTAAAATGGGGGTGGTCTCAGGAAAGAAAATTGTATTCATCTTCCACAGAGACTGAATGTATAAACATTAGACAGAGACAGGAAAAATGCTCTGCATGCTGAAAGGAGCTCGAGTTTATATGAGAAATTTTAATTAGAGAGCAAATTCAATGTTTCAGTGGGCTGCAATTGCAATTTTGGAATTTTCTTGCTTCAGCAATTCCAAGTATAGCCCTCAAGACATCCAGTTTCTCTATAATAAGCTTATGGTGAAAGCTAACGACGAATACATATAGTAAAGCCACAGAGCATCTAGGAATAGAGCCTAATAGTCAGCATTTCACCCAGTCGCCCCAAATCCCTCTCGCTTTTCCTTCGGCTTTCTCTGTCTCCGTGGGATAAGTGGGAGGGTTGGGGCAGAGGGGAGAGCCTCAAAGCCATCATTTGGGCAATTCCCAGATGGATGGTGTCATATAAGGGGAAAGTGGTCTGGCGGGGAAGGATGGGGTGATAACAGCTTGCTCCTGTCCCTCCATC
>NW_009646428.1:946392-948903 GCF_000708025.1 Charadrius vociferus | reverse complement strand
TCTCATTCCCAGTTTTCCCAAAAAGTCTGTTCCAAAAAAGCGGCATATTTACCCTAAGATGGTTTATGCAAAGTTGGCAATATGTTTTTCGCTTTGCACAGTGAAGTTGCTATTAGGAAAGCAAATGTAATTAATGGCTCATTTTCATAAGAGGTAATTTGCAGCAAAGAGACGATGTTATTTCAAAATTCTTGAAGACTTCACTTCTGTGCGTTTCTTAAAAAGTGCACTTGTGTCTGATGAACCCCCTTTTCAAAAGCAGGTGATAAGTGAGCACTGAATTTTGCAGCAAAGCTTATGTTTAAATGCATTTTTTTGGTCACAGTAAGCATTACTCCTTCAGTCTGGGTTTCCCCTGGATGGGAACTCATAGTCTGACTCCTTGGTTATGCGGGGGAAAGTCACTGGTCCCTCCTGGACGTTCAGTGGCAGACTGGACACTGCAGCTCCAGTGCGGTGATGGCGAGCTGGACTAGGCTGGATAAAGGATGAGAGGAAAAGAAGAAGAAAGAGGAGATAGTCAGTTATCTGAGGTCTGCTGGAAGCTAGTACCGTCTGTCCAGGGTAGTGTTGTGAGCTGTGCCTGGGGTCTGATCCCAGATTTCATTAGTGGGCACACCTTCCCAACCAGATGTTGTGGCGCAACCCTATAGGAACAGGACGGGAGTTAGTTCAGCCCAGAGGCAAAAAAGGGCTACAAGGGGCATCTAACTACTGTCTTCAGCTTCCCAATGTGGATGGAAGAAAAGATGTAGCCAGTCTTTTCTCAAGTGTGCACTGCAGAAGGATGAGAAGCAACAGTGGGCCGTGGTGCTGCAAGGACAATGCCAACTGGATTTCATGAGGACAATTTTCACAGTGGTGGTGATCTAGCGCTGGAAGGGATCTCCATCCTTGGAGACCTTCAAAACTCTTCTGGACAGGTCCTGAGTGACCTGACCTAACTTCAAAATTGGCCCTGCTTTGAGCAGGCGGTTGGACCAATGGAGCTGCAGCAGTCCCTGCCAACCCGAACTATTTTATAATTTTGTTATTTTAAACACCATGGAGCCACATGGCCCTTCCTTCTGCTGGGGTCATGCCCAGTTTTCTGCATTAGAGGGAATAACATTGCTACGCATCCTTATCTCTCAGGCGGTGGAGAAGAAAGAACAGCGTACCAAGGAGACAGTACCTTTTGTGCAGCTATCGCACTGGCACGCTATAGCACCTTTCCGCCTCATTTCAGGAGCAATAAATGTTGTTACAAAAGTAGTCTGCCTTTTTTCCTTATCCACAACCAACCTGTCAACACCATATTTAATTTACGTTGCTCTGAATGTAGCGTTTCATCTTAATGAGTTCTCTTCCCTCATATCTTCTCTTTATACTTTATGGGAGAAATGATTTTGAACCATTGCCATTTTCTCGCTCACTGTCGGTGTCTGTTGTCGCTTAAATGGTGTGGGACAAGGTAAATTTCAATCCAACCCAGCAAATGGCTGTCATCAACGCATTACAGCCTCAAAGTCATTTAGAGGATTCAGAGCAGCATAACAACAAGCGATGTTTAGAATAAGAATCGAGAAGAAACCAAGTTAAAAATAGCATGTTTTGTGAAGCCACTAAATGTGACCATGCGTAGGTCACCCCATTTTCGTGTGCACCAGCTCTGCTAACAGAGGGGAGGGATTTTAAATAGACTATCGACCAGGATGCTGCGTACTTATTGCAACAGGCTGGCTGCCACTTTATAGACTGTATGCTTGTATTGTATATTGATTGCATTTTGCATGGAATGTGGTAAGCTCTGTGGGGTTATTTCTTATTTAAACCGGCAGGAGAAAGCCAGGAAACCTTTAGAGCACCCAGCAATTTATCGACTGGTACCTTTTTTTGGAAGAGGGCCACTACTTGTGTGATTCATCTGCACAGCCCAGACACAACGTGAGGTGCGATTGTTCTGCTGCACTGGGCAGGACGAGGGAAGGCTGATACAGCAGTGTAAATGTACGACAAGGAAATTAGAATTTTAACACACTGGTTACCTAGACTGAGAAAGATGGAAGAGTTATTGTCAAACAAGATTACTTTTTAATCTGGAATGGTACACAGTGTCCAACATAATTTGAAACAATTTAATTGTGGCTTTTTTCCCCCTTCTGACTCAAAGCGCATCCAAAATAAACTAAAAAAAAATAAAATGCTGAAGGAATTTTAAAAGCTTATTTAATGTAGACAATGCCAGTCAGAGGCTTCCTGAGTCTTCATCTTCTCCCATGTGTCTGAGTTAGAGTAGTAATATTTTTGTAACCTTGCCTCTGGTTGCTGTATCTCCAGTGCAGCTTTTCACCACCTCTTTGAATTCACTATACTGAGATGAATGTGCTTCCATGAAACGTAAAAAGCAATTAATACCCAGCCAGGTCAGTAGGGCACCGACACATTACATTCAGATTTACTTTGGGGACCCTCCAGGAGAGGTTTGGGACTGAAGCAACATATATCTGGGTGAGGAACTGCCAGTGCAGG
>NW_009646428.1:909941-946375 GCF_000708025.1 Charadrius vociferus | reverse complement strand
ATGGCTCTGCCGCTGGCTAGTGCTGTATGTCAGCTCTGCAGCGCTAACCGTAAGTGTGCTATTTGGGCACACGTTTCTCATCCCGTCGTGGTGCACATATGCAAGATGTACAGGCATGGGCATGCTCTGGGACTCTCCTAAATTTAGAGTTTGGCAGACTTTAAAGTTCTCTTCTGCACGCTGGACTATATTTAGAAGCTGTGCCTCCAATAGCAACTCCTTTCCCCTCTATTTCCTGCTTTTATAACTTTTGAGACATATTTATACTTTGGGCTGTACTACTTATTGACTAAACACATGGAGGTATACTGCTTTCACGGTATTTTTTACAGCAAACTAAATCTTCAGGGATGAAATTACAACTGCTCTTATACCCACTAGCATAAATATATCACCGAGATCTTCTCTTGGTGTTTGGTCCATTAATCCATTGCAAAGACCAAGAGGTCTTCGAAACAACTTTGGACTTTGACTTTCCAGTTAACGTAGCTTAGGTAGGACACTTTCTGCATGTCCAGGTTGTTTTTCTCAATACTGCTCCTCATGTAGTAATGGCGCAAAAGGTTTCACGGCCAGCTGAAGTCCATCCCCGATCCATGCCTTCCCCGGGTGCCACAGCTATTTACTTGATCCAGTGACAGCAGAAAGTGTTTAGACCACTGAGAAGAGAGCCGGGGGAGCAGCTTCAAGCCATTTCCCAGGACAGATTCTGGTGCCTGTGGTTGCAAGTTCACTCCTTTCACATCACGCTTTTCCCTTCCCTGGGACTTGAGTTGTTTCCTCTGCTCAAACGTGAAATGCTTTCACAGATTTTGACTAGAAATAACTGCCATTCACAGATATATTCTGCAGGACTATGAAAAATAGTGTTTTGTTTAGTTTAATTCTTTTAATGGAGTCAGAGGACCACCTTTACATCTTTAACCTCCTTTAAAGACTGTCAGGAAAACTTGGCTCACATACTTCTAGAGCACCGTGGAGCTCCTTATGGCATCTGTTTTTCTCAGGAAGACAGGTAACAACCGCTGGGAAAGTCTGTGCATGCCAGAGGAGAGTGCCGGGCATGTTTCTGAGGAGTCCCTACCCCGCAAGCTGGGAACAGCACGCGCTGTGTCCATCATCGCCCCAGGTCCCCTCCGAAAACCAGTGTGCCAGAAGAGCCTGCACAGCCAGCCTCTGGTTCTTCTTTAAAGCTCGAGCAGACTGAGCTGGGGCGGTTCTGCAGGGAAGCTGCTGTCTGGTGTGGCCAAGGCACTCTCCTTTCCCCCTCTCTTCTTCTCTCTGGGATTATCTCATCAGGGAATAATAAAGAGGAGGGTGCCAGCAGGCTGTTGTTACATGGTTCGGGCATGTTGCTCAGCCTTGTGCCTCAGGTACCAGCGAAGGGTGCCAAACCCTTACTAATGTTCATCTCAGATTAGGTACTGTTAGCGTGAAATAGCTGATTAAAGTTATACCTCATTCCTTTCTCATTCAACATTTCCTTCCCTGAGGAAAGGAGTCTGTGTTGATATACGACTCAATGGGAAAAGCTACTCTTCTTTTCCTTAGATATCTTAAAATATTTAGTTCATTTTTCTCCTCTCATTTTTCTTCCCCTTCAAACTCCCAGGGCTGTATGGAGCCCCACAACGTGCGTAGCTCTTGTCTGCTTCCATGGGGATCCAGAAACCCTTTAAACGGCGGTTGGAGCTTTAAGAACTCACAGCAGAGCAGAGGAGGGCAATTTAACACAGCAAACGGATCGGGCTGGAAATCTGTGAAAAGCTGGCTTGCCTTTTTTTCTTCCGCTGCCCCTGGTCCGTCTTTCTGCCTTCCTTTCTCTTGCCCACAAAACGGTGGCCATATGGGAGGTGCCCGTTTTGGAGATTGATATGGAAGAGCTCTGGAGGATAAATACCAGGTAGAGATGTAATCTTAATGCAAGTATTTTTTGAACTTCTAAGCAAAGCCTTAGTCCTTCACACAGGAGAAACAGCATCCATAGGCTTTGTCAGAGCAGCTTTCACTGGAGTCAGGGGACACCACTGCAGAAGTGGGTGCTACTGCCTCCAGGTTGGTGTTTCCCCATACCCAGGACTGCTCAGGGGTCCCAGCTGGTCCTTGTCCCAGTCTCTCGTGCACCACCTGGGAAACACAAATAAACCCGCAGGTTTTCAGGCTGGGTCACGGTGAGAAGTTCCCTTGCTTACAGCTGACATGGGAAATGGAGCTTTTGCTTTTCTCAAGCAATACATGTCCCTGTACACAGAGGAAAGGCTTGCAAGGAGGGCATCTGAGCTTGCTTGGAGAGAGGTGAGAGGACCTCCCGCCCCGTGCCACGGCTCTCCCACCAGCACTGCCGAGGCAGGTAGTAACGTGTTGGGACACTCAGTGTCTAGCAGGCTTCTCAGCTCTTCCCAGTCCAACCAGCACCAGAAAATTCCTTCTGCTGCCACCCTCCTTGCTTTTGAGCAGATGACCTTGATGAGGCAGAGGGAGCGCAGGCTCCATGCTTGCTACTGAAAAGCTGTGGCTGAGGGTGGTCCGGAGGGCATGCTGCACATGTTCCAGGGAGAGAATGAAGGATTTATTTTCTTCTGTCTCTAGCCCAGAAGTTTTGCAACTAATAAATTAAATGAATACTTCCAAAAATGAAAAATAAAAATCTCTGGCCCGCAGAGCTCTGAAAAAGAATCACATAATCTTTCAAAAGCTTTTTTTCATAGTCATTTATTCAGATAGCACCCAATAAAAATGCAAAGCTGGATTGTTTTGAGTGGTGGGAAAAGTTTTAGCTTAGAATAACGTTAAACAATCAAAACTCAGTAAAAGATAAATACCTGGAGTGCAATTACATTTTACCAAATGCAGACATGGTCATATATATATATCTGACACCTATAGCCGTTTGGAATTGTATGATCCTGTAATATTTCCCAGGTAATTAAATACAGCTAAGATTTGTGCACTACACAGCAACCTGAGTCCAGTTGCTGCTCGTGTACTCCTGGATGTGTGTTTTCACAACGAATGCGTCACTCAGTAATCATAGTGGTCAATGAAAATCTGAAGATAAAGATACAAAAAAGTCAAGAGAATGCCAACTTAAGTTGGCACTTAAATGGTCATCTCTAAAGTTTTTTCTCCTTAGAATAAAGGAGATAAGGAAAAGAAAAATAGGTAGGATAGTTTACACCTTTGAGATTTACTTTTTCAGGGTGTCTTCAAGTTCAGAGGGGAAAAAAAACCCCAAACCCTGCATGGATCTTTCAGTTCTTCAAAGACCTAAGTCCTGATACCACGAAACACATAGACCTGGACATGACATGACATGACATGACATGACATGACATGAGGATTTGTGCATTCTGCCTAGGTCCCGAACCTGAAATTCAGAAAAATCTTTATTGTCTGGGAAGGGGAGTCTCTCTGGTTAGAGGATGGTTTCTGTGTTCAATGTGTAGCAGCCACTCTATTTGAATTGCCCTTTGAGCGAGGACTGCATTTCGGGTCTTCCTGTTTTATCCGCTAGCTAAGAGCTCTAATGACTTAGCTGCAGAGTCATGCTTTCTCTGTGAAGAATAAGGAGCAAAGACAACAAGCAATGCACTTACATTATAGTAAGGGAGATTAAACATTAGCAAACCCTTTTAAAAGATAAGGCGGGTAAAGCACTGGAATAGACTGCCTCAGGATGTTGGGAGACCTCCAACATGAACAATCTTGGAGAGCATCTGCTGGAAACCCTGGTGGCATATTTGGTCCTGTGCCAGGGTGGGCCACGAGAGGGTGTGGAGAAGGGTAGCTTGGTACATTAACAACAGTTGTCTCAAAGAAATGGTCTGTGTAAAGTTTGTTGTGTGCCTTGTCACTGTTGTTTGTAAACTTTATTGTGCAGTCTTTGCATTACTAAGGATGGAAGAAAATTGCCTGAAACAATGGGTTGTGCTTTCAGATTCTGTTACAAAATTGTTCCTCCGCTCTTAAGTGTTGTCTCGATATGTTTATATTTGTGTGTTACACATTGAGAGATGGCACCTCTAAATACTTTCAAATGTTACTCCTGAAATATACATTCATTTCCTCAGAAAGCGGCTGTCATCAAAGGTGCAATTTTTGACAATGATTTCCACAAAGTGGCTATTTTCCATACCGAAGCTTGATGCAAGCTGCTAGCTTGGTTGGCACAGGCTGTCAAATTGCTACCGAATGTTTAGTTACTACTGAGCTGCGCTGAATTAGATGCTGTGAGCTAGAGGTAAAAGCTCTCTTTCCAATCACCCCTCTGTCTTCCAGAAGACAGGTAAAAAGCACAGAGTGCTTCAGAGCGAGCCAGGAGATTTTTCTGTTAAAAATATTTCTCACGAAATGTGGAGATGACACCATCATTTTCGTGAGAACATATCTTATCCTGTGGGAACACATCTTACCCTGACGTTTCCTAAAACTTTTCCATAAAGCTCCTATTAGGAAGGTGGAGATGAATGAAAGTGAGGAGTAAGGAAGGAGTCTGTTGACAGATGAAAGCATTAACTACAGAGGAAAGCTAAACAGGCTTTGCTGTGTTGGCCCATGGAGAGAGCAGAGATGTGTCTCTCTCTCTGTTCTTTTTAGCTTGTAGACATTTACTACCCTTCGGTCTGATTTCAGTACTCCACCTTACAAGGGTGGAACTTCATTGGCTTCAATTAAATTATTACTGGTTTAGATATTGTTATGCTTTTGGTGACCCTCCAAACTCAGTTTAAACCACTGGGTTTTACATGGCTTCTACTCAAAACCATTAACTGGCACCAATTCAGTTGAAACTTGGTCAAAGCTTGACATCACCTTCGCGTACATTTGTGAATTTGCAAAATATGAGTGTTGGGTGATACATGTCCTCATCATTTCCATTACTTCCTCGTGGTAGGTTTATAACAAGCCAAACCTTCTGCATATAAGTCAAAATAAATATATTAAACCAATTTACATTTGATGCTATCCTCGTACATTTTTTTCAGACTATGCTATTGGTCTGAGTTCATTTTAAGGCACGGGAGCATTGTGCCTATGTTTTAAGAGTGCTTACTGACCAAATACAGGTCAACAGATGCTTAGCAAACAGCTTTTGTCATCTTTCTCCAATGAACAATGTTCAGTTAGCTAGAGTTTTCCAGAAATAATGACACTAAACTATATATCTTTGAGACTTCAGACCTCTAAAGGAGGAGAACATTTGGCAAAAAGAAAGAGAAGAGCTCTTCTTGTAAATGTATCCATTTAAAAAATGGAGGTGAGACAGCTGAAATGTGCTTGAGGAGCTTGCCTTCTGGATTTCTCTTTGGCTATTTGTGCGTACATCAAAGATCGTACCCACCATGAAATACATAACAAAAAAACGCAACAGCAGAACAACCACCCTGGATGTTTGGAGGATTACACCCTATTGTTTGTTCAGTATGTTGCAACTCTTTTTTCCTGAAGGGCTTGGGAATCTTTATGGAAAATTCAGTCATTTGGTGGATTAATAACCCTTCTCAGAGATTCCTTGACATTTGTAGGAATACAGGAAGGACAGAACTAAAATCCCAGAAGAGTAAATGTTTCTGGTTTCAGTCACTATGGGATAAGAGAATTTCTACTATGTCATATGGAATACATAGTACTGCAGATTAAGAAAAATGGCATTTATCAACTCCACTCTTGCTTTGATTGAATACGGCCAACAACCTGCTTCCACTTGGCTGAAAAGCCAGCAGCACGCAAGCAGGAATGTGGTGGAGGAGAAGGACAGTGAGGCTGTAAACAAAGAGAAAATGCTAATAAACTTCAGAAATATGACTCAAGGGAAGCAGATGTGGGGGAGAAGTTCTATTAAAGAGAGAGAAAAAATAAAATAGACAGGAAAATGCCAATTGGGAGTCCGGAATGAGAGCACAGGACCCTGAATGGCTGTCCGAGTGACAGGGCTGCCTGGCAGCTTTTTGGGCTAAGTTCAGGACCTTCTGTCACTGCAAATTGTAGCAGTTTTCTTATTTAGTGCCTGGCTACTTGTTTATTTCTCCTGCTCTATGATTGTTAATTTAGTGATTTTTTCCTCCAGTCTACTTTGAAAAGCTATGGAATACATCAGCCTTGTTTGAAGAGGAGGATTATCAGAAGGATTTCCCTGAAGCACTCCAGTTCTCCACGTGGTGCTAATAACCCTTCTGCAACATGCAGCCTTGCAAAGTATTTCAGAAGTGCATATCGTTAATATGGCAAAGTTAGCAAATATACAAAGAGAACAAATATCTTTTCCTTTCCCCTCTTCCTTTTTTCCCAACACTTGCTTTAAAGACGGGTCAAGAATTTTGCAGGTGGGGTCATAAACTTAATGTGAAGCTTTAATCTAGAATATAACGTATGGAAATATGCTTTTAATATGCGTGTGTGGAGGCTGTTTTTATCAGAGGAAGTATTCTTCTGCCCTGGGGTTTTTGTTTGTTGCTTCGACTGAAGAAAATGAGGCTGTGAATTTTGAAAGCTTTAAATGACAGCTTAAGCCAAGCCTAACTTGATGAGGAAAAACTTTGTGCTGCTGCTAGCCTTTCTCCCACAGAATTTAACGATAAAAATAATTAAAGGAATAATACAAAATGCAAGCAGGCAGCGGCATCCTTGTCAGCTGTTTTTATGAAGAAGTCAGAAAGCCTTGAAAGGAGAACAGCAGAGACGGCCCTGCTCTGTGCGAGGCGAGGGATTTAAGCCTCGCTTTTCATCAGTTCATACCAGCAGCTGGTTTCATCTCCAAAACCCAGAAATTTTGGTGTCGTGAACCTGATTTCTAGGTACTCGGAGCCTTTAATGGAAGTCTTGTCCTTTTGATGGAAGCTATGGTGCTTTGAAAAGTGTAACTCAGCCATGTCTAATGCTGCTCTGCTTTTATGGTAAACTAAATAAAGATGATCTGGTTTAACAATCACTTTCTTTCTGCTTAGTGGTTTGCGCCCAATATTAAAAAGCGTTAGTTTTGTACGACTGCGTTCCCCTGGACTCATGAAGAATCGCATGGCTTTTGCACACTCTGTTTTACTAGCAAGAGACACGGCTGTAGGTGATCTGAACATTTTACTTAGCATATACAAAGTTTAAATCCATTGCTTTTTTTTTTTTCCCCCCATGCTTAGCCAAATTTTTGGCTGTGTCAGAGCTTGGCTTGTGGGTTGAAGAGTATGTGCCTGGCATGCTGGGGAGTGCTGGGGGAAGGGGGGACAGCTGAGAAACATATGGCTTCAAACCACCTTTTTGCTTTCCTTATCCTCAAGAATTGCAGGGGCTGTAAGTTTGGAGCACCCCCTGAGGGCTTCTTTAAATTGCATCCAGCTGCAGTGACCTCTAATGGGAATAGTCCATCACAGCGGTCAGCAACATCAACACCGCTCCCAGCCGCAGTTCCAAAATACGTGGGCTGTCGACTGGATTATGGCCATCCCCAGTGGCTGTAGGTATTATTATTTCTCCAAACATATTGCTGAATGTTGCGCTAGTGTAATAAAAATGAAATGAGAGAGTACTGCGAGCACCCCGTGTTGGTGAACCCTGCAAGGTGACAGAAAATGACAAACTAGACCGTAATCACAGTGTTGTAAAGAGACCTCACTTCATAAAGGGGCTTTAACTGTGTTTACAGTGCACTCCAGAATATATTCTTAACACGATTAAGGTCACCCAGGTGATACGTGTATGACAGAAAGCAGCAAGCAAACCTATTGCGTGGTGTGTCAATAACAATTAAACAACATGGGAATTATTCAATCACTTTCAAGAACAAGTTAGCAATCAGGGAACCGTCGCTCATTAAACCACTTATAGACTCGAAATAACAGCTTCTCAGCCTACTGTAAACATGGATTTTTTATTTTTTTATTTTTTTCCTAAACTGTTGTAAACCATGAACAGTAACATAGACATTATATGATAACTCAGGAAAGACATAATAAATGCTGTACTTAAACGAAAAGGAGCAAATTGAAAAGGCTTGGGTTCTTGAAGCACCATCATCTAAATCTAGCACGGGATCTGAATTAAAGATGTTACAGCAGGAAAGGTCAAAATCATCCAGCAGCTTCTTGAAAGACTTGTTCCGTATGGAATACGAATTCTCTTATGGGAGCCGGGAACATCTTTCCCTCCATCACTTCCTCCCCCAAATCCTAGGAATATTAAGAAATGCACAAACCAAATGACTTGTGCAGAAAGATGAATGAAGCTATTTTAAAGAGACGATGGTCTGCAGATGGGGGACAGTCACCCTTATTATTGCTTCCCCCTCACTGTAAAATCTAGGGATGAAATTGTGATCCTGTTAAAGTCAAAGTGGATGTAGCCAAAGAAATGATGGGTCAGGATTTTCACCGTTGACCTCTGTATGCCAAAACTTGAGAATCTCTCTTGACAAACCCAAATAGGTCTATGTACTTTCATTATTCCTGAGCTTGCAGATGTTGCGATAGCTCAGGCAATTCTCTTCACTGTCCACATCTTTGAAGGCATCTGTCCATAACAGACCCTGGGCTCGCCCCTGTGATCCCGTTCCCTGCTTGTGTGACTGGTCACCCACCTTCCACACCGCGCCTGTCGAAGGGCAGAGCGAGCGTGCCCTGACGTAACAAGGGTTGGTTAAGTCCCCAGCCTTTTCCCACCTCTCTTCCCTCAAAACCAGTCTAATTTTAAACTCTTCCTCCCTCAGAATTCATTACTCATCCCACCAGACCTCTGGCTCATAAGACGTTTTCTGCCTCCTGAGTCCTGGCTGGAGGCTATATTGGAAGGCATATGGATGAGTAAAAGGACAATTAAGAATTCATCTCTGTAATAAATTATTTCACATGGGTAGGCTTGACAGATAGACTTTTTCCGACTACTGCTGAGTTGAAATTCATTTGAAAAGGACTTTTGATCATCAGAAGTTGCAAGTGATTAAAAGGAAATAACCTAACAACACACTGATTTATATACAGAACAAACTGAAATGGAAATACAGCAATATAATCAGTGGTCCCTGGGGTAACACAAACTAATCCTGAACGAGTGTTGCCTGGAAATGTCACACATGGCCCTCTCACAGGTTTCAGGATGCAGGGAGAAACTCCGAGGCTGCAATATAGGCAGACTCCTTGAGATTTCTTCTCCAGAAAATTGCTGATTTCATACCGGAGCCTCAGCAACCGCGAGCAGGTTTTACCTGCGGTCTCACATCTGTCTCGGCAGCTGTGGGAAGGATCTACCAGGCATCAGTCCTTCACTGCATCACGAGATGTCACAGGGTTTTCTGCGTACTCAGTGCATTCCATGTGGACTATCCCAGGGCCTGTGCTGCTGCTGAAGGCTTCCAGGATTGTGCCGTAATTCACTTGTATTAAAACAGACCTTTTTTAAGATAACAGCCTGACCTCATGCCTCATGTTTGCCGGCGGGGGAATAACTGCATCAGATGCAGTAGGGGCAACGAGCACTGGTGTTGCTTGTATGTAAACAATACTATTATAGTATGTATAAAATAATTATGCTTCTGACATTAATCGCTCACTGCTATTTATGAGGAAGAACCACCAGTCCCTGTGAAGAGGTAAGTCCCTTAATCCAGTTGGGCTCAGCTGAAATACAGTATCACGGGGTGTTGATACCACTGAAGAAGAGGCACAGAAATGATGAGCACGTTGGAAAGAAAACCTGACAAGCAACCTTTGGGAGTCATCCCTGACTCCCCCCAGAGAGCTTCCCATCCATGTAGTGCCTGATTTGGAAGGTGGACTTCAAGGTGGGCCTCCTGTATCTTAGATAAATGCCTGCCTGAATCACCAGGGGACCTGCTTACTGGCTTTCCAGCTCGCTTTCTGCCTCTTGTATTTTTTTCACCAGATGCTTTTGGAAGGTAAAATAAAACAATATGTGACATTATGAAAAAAAAAGAATAAAAAAATGTTTCCCACCCAGTACTCAGGGATGAGAGCGTGCAGCTGATGGGAAATAGCTGAATAAATGTATCGTCTTTGATCTGCATATTTCTGTGCCCTTTCTGTGTTTGTGCTTCTTCAGCAAATGGGGTTGAAAACACTCTGGATGTTTTATTTTTTGTTAAATATTTACACTGCAAACACAACATGAAAGCATTTTGTTTGAGACTACAGTCATTCCAGAAATACCAAATTCAGCCCGGTTCACCTAAATTGTAGGCTTTAAGCCCAATGGGCGAGACCAGCTCAGATTTGACTCTCCAGCGTATTCTTCAATCATAAATTGAAGCGAGAGCAGACTTCGACCCTGTTTTCTTAAATTGCTTATGATTTCGAAAACTCATCAAGGATTAGTGCAAAGTTTTGCTTTTGCTGATGATCCTCATTTTGTGGAGTCTTCTGTAAAATGAAACGAAATGAAACAAAAAAAAAATATCTTCAGTGGTTCAGCTCCCAATATAAGAGTCAGCCGTAGTCTGATTAAAGATTATCTCCTTACCTTGGTTTCTAACTAACCTCGTCTTAAACTTCGTTCTAGACAACGCACAGCTGTGTGAGATGTGGTTCCCTCTATCTCTTCTAACAGCACTTCAGGGCTTAGGAGGTCTGACCAGTCTTTCCACTTCTTCTTTGAGTTGCTCTGGCATCACACTGCTGGGTGCCATCAGTTCCTAATTTTTTGTCTGTGCCTGGAAAATCACTCAGACTTCTGACTTTGGACATACCTCCTTGTGAGAAAGCAAGGGACTGCCCAATTTAAGGAGAATCCAGACTTTTAGCTCAAGTTAAAGAGCTGAGGAGCAGTCTCTCCAAACTTGAATTGCTCTTGGAGCTCAGAGGGGGACTTGCAGGCTTTTGTGTATTTTCACCCAGGTGGGTGATTTCATAACTGAAACACTGAAGAGTAGGAAGTCACAGTGATGCTACGGGTGAAAGAACCAAGGCAGATTGATAGATGAGGGTGGTTACCGAAGCGGGCTGAGGGAGACGTACAGTCTATCCACATTGATGCAACATTCCCGCTTAAAACCCAGAGTGAAGTTCCTCTTGAGGGGAAAGCAATAAAGATGAAGATCAAGAATGAGACTCTGAGGACCTCTGGAGTGGGTGTGAAGGGCACAGTATGTGGAGGCGTTTGCAGAAACCAGAAATCACAGGAGGACCGGAATTTGGATCCAGCCCAGAGAAGATGCTTTGAAATGAAAGTTATTATTAAACATACTCAGAGAGATCGGAGTAAGGCAAAAGGAAAGTTGTGTGTTCCCTGAAATGAAGCAAGTCACTGGCTGCCTTGAAGAGGCTTCACAGGGAGCAGAAGGTGCAGGAAATCAGAGAGGAAATGCTATTTTAATGTCCCCGGTTTATTTTTATATACAGTACAAGAATCGGTCACTTACATTGTTAAATGCACTAAAAGTTAAAGTTTCAGCTTCTTTTTCTTCAAAAAGGTGATTCATGGAGTTCTGTGGTGCCAAGATAAACTCTTTTATTCTCCTCCATTGAGCATTTCACTTTTGCTGCAGTGTACCCTGCAGGAAACCAGAGAGTTATTGGGACTGTCGGGATTTCTCTGTTATGATCGATCCATTTCTATTACTTCTTTCTGTAAACTTTAATTGTTTTTCCCTTTTCTGTGTTACTTAAATAACACGAGCTATAGAAAAGAGAGCACAATACTATGATCGGAAAGGGAAAAACAATGTATTTCCTGCATAGCCCATAGGAAATACCAGTCACTGCAGCTCTTAGTTACCAAGAGGCACATAGCATTCTCCTGACTGCAGCATCTGCCCGTGTCCAGAGCTCCCCATAAAGAAGAAAAAATGTCTTCCTGGTCGTGGGCGATCAAATGGAAGTAATCCATCCCAAATTATTTACTGCTGTGTATAAGGAAATGCACATGCAGCGAAACAGGAATAATAGTGCATAGTGTCAGAATATAAAATGTTGGAAAGTGAGTTTTTGAATCAATGAAATGTTTATACAGGATGTTGAATTTCACATTAGCGTGTCAGCTAAGTTTTCTGAATCAACAGAAATTTTTTCTTCAATGGGTTGGAGATGTAAGAAAGAAAGGATGCAGTGGTGTAAGGTATAACGATGAACAGGCTACTTCATATAGCAAATCTGACGTGCCAGGATCACCGTCCACAAATGCATGGCTATCTATTTCCTGAGGATTATAAACCCAGACTACTGTTTAACTAACGTCCTGGTTTCTGTGAAAAAAAACACCCAACAGAAGCAATAAAATTTATCTCTCCTAGTTAAGTAAGACAAATGTTCTCTCACGGAAGGCTGAGCTTTCTGAGGACGCGCATGCTTGTGGGGGTATGTATATCTACGTGTTTGTATATGATGCCATGGTTAGCTGCTGGATTACCTCCTACAGAACCAGTAACGCAAGAGGATGGAAAGACTGACATGAAACAAAGCCGAGGTTGTACGTTACTTCAATATTAGAAATAAGCACATTTTCTATGATGGATTATGAACCTTCATATCCAGATCATTGACTCTTACAGTCCAAGCGAGGAACAACACTCTGCTTTATATATAAATAATTAGATATTCCCCAGGTTAGAAAGAACAAGCTCCTTTCTGCCATACTGGACGAGTGCTCTAATTGCTGGCCCTCGGGGCCAGGCACTTACTTTCCATCTTTGGCTCTTGTGGGAGCTTTGTGAGAATGGGTCAATATTTGAGAGGCGAAAAAGAGACAGCCCATGGCCTGACCAGCAAGGTAGTCGTCAGAGAGTTGGGGAGGAGATCAGGTCAAGAAGGGTAAGGTTGGGTTTTCCACTGGCTTTTTTGTAGAAATGTGAATTTTGGCACATTGCTGTGTCCAGCCCAGGAGGATATTCTTCTTAAAGCAAAAGAGGGTCACCCCAGAGAAGCCCCTTATTTCTCACTTCCGATCAAGTGAGTGGCCAAGGCACTTCTCTGCCGGATTTAGGACAGCCTGCAGGTCTCAGGAGCTACCTGACTTGTTTTGCTGTTTTATTTGAACAGAAATTCCCTGCTGGACCTGAGAAATCTGTCATACAATGTCTGTTTCTGTGTAATTAATTGAAATTGCTGTTGGCCACCTTCTCTGAAGACGTACAGAACGCCTTCAATTAACTTTTATAAATTCTTTACTACTATTTTGTTATAATATAAATATATGGGGGAGTGGCACTTGATTTCTGTTATTTTATGAAGAATACATTATTCTAATACACCTGTGTATAGGATGATGCATTAAGCCGCATTTTTTCAGGCTTATAAATATCTATGTATTGGCATACAGCTAGTTACAGTATTTTTGCATGTCCTTCTCCACAATATATTTTGTTCCAAATTACAGATCGCTATCTTGTGTCTCTAAGCAAATCGTTTGTAGTAATAAACACTCTGCTGTCTATTTATAATAGATGGTAGGAACAAGCTGGCTTGCTAATCCTCTGCTAAAATCCTTAGTTACTTTGCTCAAGATTTCACCCTCAGCAGCGGCTCTCACAATTTCTGCTCATATCTTAGCTGCTCTCAGACTCATAACTAATATGTTATTTGTTTGTCCTAATCAGACTCATACGTATTTAAACTTTTTCAACAGAATTTCCTATGCTTAAATTGTGTATAAATGCTCAGTTTGAATTACATTGAAAAAATAATAATTTATATCTGAAAACAGCCCTAAATATGTTTTTTTTTTTTTCCCACGTGGGAGTTCAGTAAATCAAGATGTTTAAAGACAGGTTCATTCAGCGCAGACCTCCTATACATCCATGGTCTGAGGCTAAAGCCTTTGTGAACCTTATGGGCTGGTTGTGAATTCCGGGAGCCCGAAGCCTTTCGCGTGCCCTGATTCTGGGGAAATTAAAGCAGAGATCAGCGCTTGGAGGGAAGCCACAGCATCTTTCAGCTGGGGGACCAGGACTGCAGGGTGGCACTGGTTTGTGGTGCAAGCAGCTAGATTGGTCACAGATTTCTCACAGTTCACCACTGTGATGGATTTTAGTTCCCTTTCCTTGTTTCTTGAAGCAGGTCCGCTGGGGATGTCAGCTGTTTTACTGGGCTCTACCTGTCCCACCTCTCATTTGTTTGTATCAGTTTGGTTAGCATAAACTCAGTTATTTACAAAACAGTTTTTACTTTACTAACACTTTACAAAGTACTTTACAAATATTTTACAAATTTTACAATTACAAATATTTTTAAAGTACTTTACAACAGTTTTCTTACAGTCTTCTATTTGTGGTGATGTTTTTTTCCTTACAAACCAAAGAATCTCTTACAGTGGCTGTGATTATACACTAAAAAACACATCTGTCTTTTCCTGAGAGGTATTTTAGGCACCAAACTCAACCCACGTGGCAGCCTTCTCTCTTTAGGGGTGCTGGCTGTGCACAAATGGCTCCTCTCTTTCTAGGGGCTTCAGTCAGAACTTTACTGATGCATCGAAAAAAGAAAAAAACTTGACAAGAAACACCCACCTGTAGATAAGTATAAAATCATAGAAAAATTTAGGCTGGAAAGGAACTCTGGAGGTTGTCTGGCCCAGCCACACATTCAAAGCAGGACCAGCTTGAAAGTTACATCACATAGAAAAGTTTCCATCTCTAAATGTTCATCTAATTAGACATAAATTAAAGAGCACTGCCTTTGAGTGGGTGTATTGTGTTTCATCTTCCAGCAAAAGGTTCATCCACATCCTCTCCTAGCATCCTGCCGGAGGGCAAGCAGAGTGTCCCTCCCAGCATGGCTCAGCTGGCTTCGGCACCCCCCTTTCTCTCAGGGCTCTTATCACTTTCTGTGGCACTACGTTGGCATTTGCACCGTGTTCAATTTACAAATAATAAATGTGCCGTTTACTTTCAAGATGACAGTCAATTCATCTTCTGCAGCAACATTGTTTTGAGCACCTATAAGAAATTCTCGTGACAGTGCTGCTGCGTCCTCCTTGTGTAGAGCGTCTTTACTGGTGGTGGCAAACTGTTGAAAAGTGCTGTTAGTCTCGGTTCTCACATCTTAGCTTCAATTGATTTTTGCAATAAATGAGGATCATTGTCCTGCTTCTGGGAGGCTCCAGACTGAGCTCCGTGTGACCTCCATCTCTCGATCTGAGAAAGATCTCTGAATTTTCCCTGCAGGTCCAGGAATCTGCAGCTGTAAAATGAATTTTAAAAAGTGATTTATTTCCCATCATCTGCTCAGTAATGCCATTTTAGCACCCACAGCAAACTACGGGAGATGCTGGCATATAGATCTGGTTCCTACAACGGTGTCAGGTCAACCAAGGAACCGCCACAGTGTTTCAGCATCTTTCATAGCCAGAAAAGGAAGACTGCTGCTGTCACTAATGTCTGGGTGATTTTGCTTTTACCGCTAGCATCTATCTTGAAAGCTGTCCGCAGAAGCAATAGAGGAGGAAAATCAGGATATTGTCATTCCTGAGTCTGGATTTGGGTTTTCAGGTTGGCAAGTATTTAAACTAGCAATGTTCCACAGATAACGAGGGATAGCACTTACAATTAGCATTTCACTCTGTGACCAGTGATGAGCTACGCCCCCCATGTTCCCAGAGTTCAGAGGAACTTCAAGTTTCAGCCTGGCAAGTGGATATCTCCAACAGACTAAGAAAAGCGTGCCAGCTGGCAACTGGGGCTTTGGGCCCTGGTCACAGCAACATCTGCTCTCCTTATCGCGTGCTTCAGTTCTCGTGTAATCGTGCATGGCTTTCTCTCAGTTCAGAAATTGTTCGAGCGTGTAATACATAGAAATCAGTGCGTTGGAACCTGCTGCGTGGGCTGATACCTTGTCAAGAAGTCGTTGAGTCGCTTCAAGTCACTGAAGATTTCTTTCCTGACAGTGACTAAATCACACAGCATCTTTTCAGGTGTGTGTCCTTACTAGTGAGAAGTGGAACAACAGAAAGTGTCTCCTGTTTGCTATTTCATATATCCTGTTGCTATTTTTATTGTCAGTATGAGCGAACTGTTGTTATTGTTGGATTTGTTGGGGTTTTTTTGTTGTTTGTTTTGTCTCGTTTTTTAAATCTGTCCAGTGCTGCACCTTGCTCTTCTTATACCAGGTGTAAGATTTGGGAGAAAACAGTACTTTAGGTGCTGTAGGTGCAGATAAAATTACATCTGATCAAAGCACTAATACTCTTTTTCTTTTCTATTTAAAATATTATTACCCAAACAGGCAAAGGTGATAAATCTGAGAAGAAAAAACATGCTTTTTTTTTTTTCAGTGAAAAATAGAAAATAAAAAACTGTTGCCAAGTTCTAGAGCAAAACTGCAGTACAGCACGTCTGACTCTGTCCAGACTCACATCCCAGCTGTTTTCCTCCTGTTGAGGACATTTGTTTTCTGTGGAAAAGACCCTCAGAAATATAATCTGTAAAGGGGACGAGGGAATTCAGTCAGTTTCCTGATCAGGATGTTTGAAAGCCCAGACCATGGAAGTATCTAATGTAACTCCTGACTGTCTTATCCTTTGTAGCCTATATATACATGGCTGATCATATAATGCAACGTATTTCCCCTTATATGAGCCTGTATAAGAACTGTCAGAAGAACTTGTTCTGTGGACAAAATGAAAAATCTTTTTCTAAAAAGTGGTTCAGCTGGATTCAGATATGTTTTTCAGGTTTTCTTTTGGCTTGAAAAAAAGGAATTTGTTTTACTCTATTTCTAAAAAAAAAAAAGATATTATCATTTTAAATTATGACCTTTAAGTTTTCTGCTAATACAGTTAGGAAGAAATGTATCAATACTAAAAGTGGTGGATAATAACATTTTACTTCAAATATGCCAAAGTTTAATTCCTTGACTTTTCTGCTTAAATAATGTCACCTGACTTATCAAGTATCATTTTTGTAGGAACTTTCTAGGCAAGCCTTGAGGAACTGGTTCAACCCTATTTTTGCCCACATCAGTTTCCTACTGGTTGTCCCATTTCTTCCGCCACAGATATTGCAGAACTACTTTGCTTCTGCCAGATTTTTTTTTTTCAATAGTTTCATTATTAGTGTGGGAATCAGCTAAAATGACTAAGTGTGTGCAAACAGGCTGCTCGTACCGTTTTGCCACATGCCAGACAGCCCTCCTTCCTTCTGGAAAGGAATGAGCAGGATCACTGTGAGGAACTTGTTAAATGGAGAGTCAGCAAATCTCACCTAAAGCATTTAAGGAGAATTTTTGATTCATTATTATCATTCATACAGGCAGTAATTACATTCCACTGTTCATCATTTCCACAGTGCTTGTGAAATCACTCCTCATGATTTTAGGGTAGCACTTAGACCGAGCGTAAGCTGTGGGATAAGGATATGGATAACAATGGAATTTCAGGGAAGATTTAAACAAATCCTCCAAGCGGGCTTAGAGTTGTATGACCTTTGAGGACTTTACCCTCTGCTGACCTTAAACTCATCATCCCTAAAGGGATAACTGCAGAGATATCAGCACGCTAGCAAATCTGGTGGCATCGGACTTTTACAGTTAGAGTCACTACTAGTCACTGAGGAATTAAGTAATTTGGTCAACTCACTCAACCTTGTCTTTGATTTCTATTTGCAATGAATTGGGGGTTTATGGCAATAAATCTCTGCCAAAAAAGGTTTAAGTTTGCATTAAGGCTTTAGGGCAACACAGCGAAAACAGGAATAAAATAAAATCCTTAACGGTTTAATATATCTCTAAAATCAAAACACACCAAAACAAATGTTAAATAATTCTGGATGGAGGATGCGTCTGGAGAAGCTTTTTAGATTTTAGCATTTTTCTTAAAAAATAATAATGCAAAACCAAAACTAGAGAGTGGTAATATATTCCTACAGATATAGCTGCTGTGGTCAGCACTGGAGGAAGCCAATCTGAGCGATATTTCAGTGGAAGACGGCTGGAAACAAGCACTTCCCTTGCACATTTCCACTTGTGCTTATCTGTAGGCAGTAGCCGAGAGCAGGCAACTGGTACTACTTCATCCTGGGCTAACACGGTTGCCCACGCGACCTCGCTAGCATTGTCTGAAGGAGCCTAGGCTGCTCGGCACGTACGTGAGGGTACGTGTGAAGAGCTAGCGTGTTATCTGCTCTTTCACCATGAGACAGCCCTGAGCGCATGCTGCGAGGGGAATGGGGCTCACCCAACACAGGGGTGGATACGATAGAGATGATAGACAAGATTTAGATAGAGAAAATATTCGTTGCTGGCAGGCCAGGCAGCAAATGGAATTAGAAATACCTATATGTGACACATACATACTCACATCTCTCCTCAGATTGTTGTTCTAACGATAGAAACTGCTTGTATTTGAGATCGGGTGTGGGTAAAGCTAAAACAACGTTCAAAAAACACATCCCAAAAGGCCCTTCATGCGGTTTTTCCTTTTCCTCGGGAAAGGGAAAATACAGCTTCTCCAGAGGCATTACATCAATGGTGCTAAATGTGATACACTAATGAGTCACGTATGGCAGCCTTTCCCCGGGCAGCCACGTAGACATTAAACAGACACCTCTTGCATCCATTAGCTTGGGTTCCCTGATTAGCCGAGGGTGCATGGAAGTATCAGAGATTTGAGCCACAGCCAAAACACGCTAGTCAACGAGCGTCCAGTTTTTAAGGAGCTCCTCCAAAAGCGTGCTGCTATATTACGTAGAGGTGGTATGTACAGATTTTGTACCTGTAAATGCTTCTCTTATCAAAGTAGAGAAGCTGTGGAAGTACAGTAAATGTAAATACACCTTTTTGTGGCCAGCATCCCTTCATGAGGGCAAAACTTACAGAGCAAATGGTACCAGGCTGGTTTCTGTTTTCAGGTGATATTTGGTTGCGTGGGCCACTGTAGCCACCTACACTGATCACCAGAGTAATACCTGTATTCGAATCCCATTCTGGGATTCCTGCTACTGAACATGTCATGTAAAGAGATATTCAGCTTTACTCCTTGTCTGTCCACTTGAGGTTAAGAGTCTAAGAAAGATATCTAAGGAAGCATGTAAGATTTCTGATAGTGCTGTGAAACTCACATACCAGACTTAAAAAGTGTATGTGTTCTGATCCTTGACTTTGTCTTTCATATGTCTTCACTTTCCAAGATATAAAGCCACTGTATAGATGTTTTAGCAAAACTGTTAAAAAGATGTATGTGATTGAAGAACTGAGCATGTGCTATATTGCGTAATACTGTACAATTTCTCCCTTTTTTTTTTTTGGAAAATCATTGGCACACTTGAAAAAACACAAGATTTTTCCTCATATTGTAGATAGAAAATATTTTAGATTTGTCATTACAGAATCTGAAACACTGTTTTCGCATATGTTTTTTTCAGTAGGGAGGGACCACTTTGGGCCATAGACTGAAGATACTGAACAAAGTGCCTGATTGAAAAATGCACAATCTTCACTTTTTGAAGTCAAAACATAAAAAAAAAGTGATGCAACTATCTGATATGAAATCCAACTTCTAGAATAGATCTCAAAGCACAAAACTTCATCACCAGAAGTAGGAAAAAGTGATTTTTGTTTGTGTGTGTTTTTCATAAGTGTGTCCCACAATTATGTTAATAAATTAAACAGAAATAGCATCAAACAAGTAGAAAAATGCTAAGAATGTCTTTAGTGCTATACTGCACTCTTGGCTGTCTTCACAATGGAAGAATTCTCATTAATTCTCATTATATGAGATGAGTTAATGTAATTAACAGTAATGTTGTTGTGTCGTGATACCCTAAGGATATATCGAGGCAGTTTGAAAGGAGAGGTAGGAGAGTATTTTGAGTGAAACGATACAGCTGCAAAAACCAGACAAGCCTTTTTCACACATAAGCTCTTCCTCAGGCCTAAAGGGAAATACCAACAAAATTGGGCCATTTTTTTCCTAACCTCCAGAAAGGCTCCTGTGCCCAGAAGTTCATCTTTTTTTTTCCCTATTTTAGCTGGCAGAATGCAAGTGGTTACCTCTCCCTACCAGCTTTACCAGGCTTACTAGGTTGGTAAAGGCACTGAACACAGATATTGCTGATACCAACCACAAGAAGAGAAAAAAACAGTATTTCTTGCTGTGAAATCTCCGTTCTTATATCTTCGCTGTCAGGTATGGACTGCATCGTAACTCCCACCTTATTAAAGAGAAGGAATCGAAGTAAAGAGATAATAGACTCAGGTTTCTATCTGCCAAGGCCCACTCATTCAGATGATACTGTAGCAGAGTTAGTAAACACTTCACAGTAAAGATATTTCCAAACAGTAGATTATCTCTTCTGGCTGGCCGTGCTTATGGATATGCATTGCTTATCACCTGCTCAGCTGAGAGCGCCTGCTGTGAAAAACAGTTTATACATTATTCAGGCTTAGTCGACTGATAGAGTAGATTGACCTTGTCTCCTGTGAAAAGAAGCAACTTTTTCTTTCTGGTGGCTTGCAGAAGAATAATGGCTGTGATGATAATGAATAGCTTATTCATATTTGAGATGTGAAATTCCAACAGCATGCTAATTAGAGAAGGTCAGAGCACATGGGAATACAACGTGAACCTCTTAACCTTGAAGAATGATTAAGGAACTTTTATCTTTTGTTAAGAAATTCTAATCATCCTCGGAACGGGCCGCTTGATGTTCTCCTCTACGCACCATCCCCCAAATCCTTTTCTAGGTCACAGCTACTTCTTCGCCTTGCTGGAGCGCAGCTGGACCCAAGGGCCACATGTGCTCTCAGGTGGCCCGAGAGCCCCTCAGACAGCTTAAATATTTGTAAAAATGAACCAGATCAAAGAAGGAATATCTCGGTGCCCCTGGGAAGAGAGAGACTAGGAAGACCAAAGAAAGGACTTAAAGTCCTGGCGCACTGGGCATCAGCTCTGCCGTTCCCAGCATGTTCTTCGTCCCATATGGGGCAGAGCTGTTTGTATGGGGAAGCCCAGCCCAGAGCTGGAGTCCTTTCCCAGCCTGGGGAGGACAAGATAATGCATTGTCACTGGCAACAAGCTCTCCCCTCCTGAGGGTGATGGAGCAGGCTTGAACTGGCTCCCTCTAGGATATAACTCTGAGTTGCGACCATTGAGGCAGAAATGTTGCCATCCATTCAGGGGAAGCCCAAAAGCCATCCAGCTCATGACAGATAAGACAAATTACAATTTTTAATTACTAGTGTCACCTGCTTTGACTTGCTTATTAGTTATGCCAAAAGAAAAGCTAGTTTCCCTGAAATGCTCCAGCAGATATTATACTTGGTGGCTTATTTAGCTATTTTCATTGAAAGGCATTCAAAGGTTTGAGGAGGTCTTTTATTCAAGTGTCAGAGTCCCATATCTGACTATCTACATAGTAATTTCATATTTTCAGTCTAGGGCTTTATCGTTTTCAAAAGCTGAAACAAATCTGCTATTTTGGAATCGTCTGAGCATGAAAATTGTAATCTTCACACTCCGGGAGGTCTGATCCAACCTCCATTAAAATTGACTGGAAAACTCCCGTTGATTTTAGTGGGAGCTGGACTGCGTCCCCACAAAATGTGTCTGATACCTTTTTGTATTTCGATGGCTCAAAAGTGGCATGGATTTAAGTTTCAGAGACAGCAAATGGTATATATAGCTCTCAGTCTTCACGCAGTAATGTAAAGGGGCCAGTCTGGAAATGACAGGCGTGCAAAATCAGGAGCTACCAGCTTGTGAGGGAGAAGTGACAAAGGTTTTTTTTTCTTTTTTCCTAGGATATTAAAGAAGCTGAAGCGGTGAACCGAGGAGGCCCGTTAAATGGTACTGGACATGGGAGATGGCAGTAGGAGAAGGAGGCACCCCGTGCCCGGAGGGGTGGGTGGAAGGAAGGAGGTACATATTTCCCACCCTCTCTATTTCTTCTGCCTCTAAATCAGGTGTGGGGTGGTGGTGGGCGGGTTACGGTGGGAGCGAGAACTGCTTCATTCTGTCAATAAGTGAAATAAGTTACCTGTTGGCTGCAGAAAGTGCAGAAGTTAATTAAAATTGTAATTGCCGTAGCCTTGGCAAGCAGGTCACAGCTTTCAATCAGGCGCATGGCTGCGGGCCGGTCGTTTATGTCCCTGCTGTGGGCTTGTGTGAGCAGCGGGCAGAAATGCCTGACCAGCGGGTCCCCTCAGGTAGTCTCCGGGAGGGAGACAAGCCGACGGCTTAAAGCGAGAATTGAAGAAAATTGGT
Source organism: Charadrius vociferus (assembly GCF_000708025.1). NCBI lineage: Eukaryota > Metazoa > Chordata > Aves > Charadriiformes > Charadriidae > Charadrius > Charadrius vociferus. Next base: position 924,247 of record NW_009646428.1, on the reverse strand, counting down.
TTGTGACCCACTGTAAAAGGATCATCATAAAGGGAATAGAGGGGAGCCGGGTCAGCCGGCAGACGTGGTCTCTGCAGCAGGCTGTTCACTCCAGCCTCTACAAGATTGTTGCTCCTTTCTCTGAAAGTTGGCCCTGGCCAGAGGGAAGAGGAGTGGGGCAAGAAACAAAGGTGGGGATGCCAGACACACCGCTCCCTCACTGTTTCTTCATCGACTGGGAGATCCTTGGGACCTCTAGCTATGAATGAGTCAATGTTGCCTTAAAGAGAGTTAATTTTCACAGGATGCATTGCTTCCCTCTCCCCACACTTACAACACTGCAACCAAAAATCTGGGCGCGTGGTTGGACGTCCATGTGAGCCCACTCACCGTCTCAGCCTTGAGCTTGCTTTTAATGGCTGTGAAAACCACCACTGGCAGGGCACCGTCACTTGGAGATGCGGTGATGGGAAAGGTGTTGAGAAATCTCAGGTCATTCCTGGCTAATAAGTGAGAAATATTTCACTACGTAAAAATGTGAGCTCTCCTTCCCTCTCACATACTACACAATGTGCTGTCCCTTATCACCTGGATCCTGACTAGATTAGCCTGGCCATAGGTCTGACCTTCTCAGAAATGAAAATGATTTTTGGAAGTAAACAAATTTCACTGCCATAGAGGTTATTTATCCATATCAGAAGTATTTTTGGCAGAGTTAAGTGAAGAAGTTCAGGTTTTTCCTTTCAGCAGAAAGGAAAAAAACGTTAAAATGTTGAGAGCCATTCAGAAAGAACAAAAGGATATTTAAGAAAAACGGGAAGCTTTTGAACTGCATTTTCAAAGTGGCCTGAGCCAGGCATAGAGGCCGCTGAGCTTTGTTACTCGTGGACAGAAAAATGCAAGAGGATCCACATACAGAATCACAGAATGGTGTTGAATCGCAGAACCATTGCGGCTGTGTCACAACACTGATTTTCACTTGAAGGGTACAACGTAGTGCACAAAGGCTTGATCAAAAAAAAGAAAAGTCTACCATTTAGGTGCACAAAGAATAGCAGCAAACCACTGCGTTTGAGTGTGAGGGTGTAGGTACAGAAAAATGAAGGAAACATTTTGTAAATTTGAAGTTTGGAAGCAAGTGGGAAAACACATACTAACCCATGGGATGAGTATATGCTGGAGTGTGGTTTCAATTAAATTTTGGTTTATGTTAAAAAATAAATTACCCCACTACTGCTAAAAACAAAAGATATCCGGTAAAACAGTACTTATTATTTATTACACCTCCATAAAAATGACTTTTCTTAAGTGGCGAAATTTGATAACAGCTTCAACCTTTGTTACCGGCAGACTATAATTATATATTTTTGTTATAATTCATTTACTGACCAGCTGGCAATGAAAGATGTTATTTCGAGTAAAATGAAAAGCTCTTTGGTTGAACAGAATGGTTTGGAATAAAACGTTTCTCCCACAATAGGTCGTGAACCTTCCCGAGGGTCAAGGTCTAATTGCGGTAAACAGTTGCTTAGACAGCCAAGGGCATAAAGTATAATCATGGGACCCAGTTTCTCCTCGTGAAAGGTCCTTGGTCTCTGCAGCATCCTAAGGAGGGGGGGCAAAAAAAAAGGTGTACACAGCCTATGTTTGCCATGCAGATGTTACGGTATTAACAACAGGTCATTTACAGCCCCCAAGTGAATGTCAGAGCTTTTGTTTGCATGCAGTGAGCGCTCGACATCAGTGGAGCTGCCAAAAGCAATCTGTAAGGAGCTAGGAACGTCACTGACACCCGGTGCAACGCCGGCACTGGGATCGATACCCACGCGGCAGCTTTTGTGGCTCCGCGCTTGTATTAAAGCCTCCTTCTGTGACTTTCCTTTGCTGTAAACAGGAGTAGAGGAAAGCATATTGTTTTTGCAAGTCATATCGCAAAACCTTTCTCCTTGGAGCAACAAAATGAGTCAATCAATATGTTGCTTTTCCCCTGCCTGGTGAATGCTCGCTCTTCAATATTTAATAGGCTCCTGGCAGTTGTGCATCTGGTGTCCTCAGCCAGGAGACCGTGACCGCCAGGCTCCTTTCCCCTCCCGGCGTCTCTCGTGTCGCGGCACGGCATCCACCAGCAATTCCCTTCTGACAAACCTCTCTTTCGCTGCCTGCTTTGGGTTCACCTGCGCCTCTCGTTTCCCCTCAAACCCCGGCTGCTGCCAGATGAGGGGTCCCAGGCTGTTGAGATGCCACCTTTCCTCACCACGCTGTACAGAGGTTTCAGCAGCTGTTTCACAAGGCTGAAAGCCCAGCTGTGGTTCCCCCCGTGCCAGCCTCAGCAGCCAAACCCCCCTCCAGATGTAATTGTTCCCAGGCCACAGATGTTTGCCTATAACTGGTGGGGTCATGAGCTGAAGTGTGAAGTTGGAAACAAATAGAAAGAAAAAAAGAGATTTGGACAGAGAGGAGGTTCTTGAACCAGTTTTGCTGCTCAGGTCAATGTCTCATACAACTTCTGTACTGGTACGGTCGGTAGAAAAAATCCTATTGACATAACTGGCTACAGATCAGATCTTACGTATTTGAAGGAAACAAAATACATTTTATGTGATCTTAGTAAATTCCTCAAGTACCTGGGCTGAGTTGTTCCTGTAATATTTTACTAATAAAACCTCTGTGCATATTTCTCAGAAAAAAATATAGTATCAATGCTTGCACATACACCAATTAGCTGTGGAGTTTGTTCACCATATATGCATGTTTATGAGAAAAATTTATGACATGCTTAGGAATTCCCTTAAAGAAATTATGTGCAAAACCCCCACGTTACTCTCAAGTGAAAAGCATAAAAGCTACAGAGTATGTATACAGCTCCAGACGTGTTTAATTTTACTGAAATCAATGGACTGACTGTGGATTTGCAGCAGTGTAACTTAGCAAAATTCAATGTGTGGAGCTTATACAGTCTGTGAAATATTCTGGAATACTGCAGAACAAAAGATGTTGAATTATCTCCGCTACATGCAAAATGTGTGCTAGAAAGCTGTTTTTCTAGAGAGCCACAGATCTAACGGAGAAAACAAAGTACCTGTCCACTTGGAACCAGGAGCTAACCTGAGATTCATCAGTTATTGTAATCCTCTACTCAGCGACAAGATTGGATATGTATGAGGATGGATTTATTGCCACTGATGAGATCTCAGCCAGAGCATCGTCAAAGTTCAGGCAACAGATGGTTCTCAAAGGAGCTTTCCCTAAGAAAGCAGTATATATAAGTAAACAGTGCCTATGTGTGTATGTATGTTTATTCACACACACATATATATACATATATCTCATTTAGTGTTGGTTTTTTTATCACTTATGAGTCTTTGAATTTTAAATAAACTGGGGACTAGCGGTTTGATGGCTAAAACATACCTATGCAATCGCATGAAATTTTGCCTTTTTCTTGTACCCAAGTTGGTCTGCCATAGTAACTTTTCCCCTGAGTTTTCCCCTCATTTGCCTAGTTTTCTGGTAGAGAGGAGAAGCTGCTTTTGACCTGTATAACTTTGCATGTCTTTTCTGACCCATTGGTCCCATGTGGTTCCTTCAACCTGGTACGTAGCTGAGACCTACACCATCCTCCCACACTGGTACGCTGAGGTTTCTCCGTGCCTGTTTTTCTCTAACCTCAGTGACAACAGCCTCTGTTGGTCTCTGCCACTTCTGTTTGGAATAATTTTCCCAGAAATGCTCCAAATCTAAAGCGCTGACGTCAGACTGCTTTAAGAACATCAGCTCCTGCCTCTGCCCTCTGTAATATTACCTGTAACTCCCTTCATCCGCAATTATTGCTGCCATAAGTCTCATGCAACTGCTTAGGGTATTTCCTCCATAGTTTGTAAAAGTAATCCCGTGCTTTAGCATGTGCCCATACTATGCTGATTTTATCTGTGAATATAAGCTCTATTTTTTAGCCAGTGGCTTTTAAAGTCATTAAAATGGCACTAAAATGGCATTAAAAGGGCATTAATGCCATGAGCTGGTTCTTCAGCTCTTCACATTTTGCTGTGCCTGGTGTGGAATTGTTCTGGTCAGCCTTCTCTTCTGCCCTAGACCAGGTGCTTTAGGTCCTGACTATTTGGACATCCTCTGCCTGAACTTTGATATTTGCCGTACATTTTTTTCAGCAGGGTGAAGTCATTCAGTCATGTGCAACACTCGGGAAAAACACATAACAGGAGAATTGTGCAGAAGTTACAAATTAAGCTTTCTTCGAGGCGGACTTTTTCAGTTGCAGGCTGCCCTTTTTTTTTTTTTTTTTTTGGCAAACCTTGAAACTTTTTCATCCTTCTGTTGCCCCTACAGGACATTACAAAGAAAACCTACAGTCAGGTGCTTGCTCCCAAAGACGTTATCTCCTCTGAATAACCCCCGTCCATATCAGACTGACTGCGATCTTGTGGTGGTCAGCAGAGCTGCTGTCTGCTCGGTTCCCTCTGGCTCTCAGCTGTGCTGGAGCTGATAAACACCGTTTCAGCTAAAATGGCATGGCTGCTGGAGACAGATTACACGATTCCTGATACTGTGCTGGAATAATGCTCAATTCTCAGTGCTCTTCACATCAGTTACGTGCCACCCTGGCATTACTTGGTGGCAGAAGCGGGTTGAAATAGCCAGATGAGTTCACACCTACCTGAGTGGTGGCTCTGTGTGCAGAGTAGTGTACAGCCCCAAAATCCGTGTCCAGGTGCAGTTCAGTCACTGCAGTCATCGTTGCTCTTTGTGTTGCTCATGGGCAGCATCCAAGAGCTGAGATTAAATTATTACTCTATTATTTGGTTCTGGACCATTGTTTCTATAATATGGGAACAGGCTGTAAGCAATTATATGGTTGCTGGGTTTTAGATGTGCATAAAACTCATGGGTGGGTGGTCTAGCAGCAGCAAAGAAGGGGTTTATGTACTTTTCTTACTGCTGGAGAGCAGAGGAGCTCTTTTGGTCTCTGTAATGCTGCTAGTTCAAATGGAAGTGGTGCGTTTGGTGTTGCGTGCCTGATGAGTTTTCAAGGTATAATGCAGCTAGTTTTATATTTAAAGAAAATTGGAAGATGTTTCCACATTCTGCTGAATTTTTTCGTTATTAAATATTAATTCCCAACCAACCTGCCTAAGCCATACCATAAAGGACTCTTTCTTCAGCATAAGAGCTGCCCTAAGACCAACATGAGCTGCCCTGTCCCTGTCTGACAGGTCTATGGAGAGCTTGATACCAAGAGCAAATGCGGTAAGAGAAGCAGGTGTCCTCTCTGGGTGCTCAGTACCGGAAGGGTTGAGGGTGGGTGGGCAGCCTGGGTGAGACGTCTCTGGCTTAGGACAGGTGAAGGAATCAATCTCACATTGCTTGGGTGGCTGCTGTGGAGTCCCCAGGAAGCATTTTCTTTTCTCCTGTAAATCTGTTTGTAATTGCAAGCTCCCTCAATTGTCTCTTCTTTGTGAGTTTTGGATCTAACGTTTATTTTGGATATATTTTACTTAAATGACGTCTCAATATAGAGAAGATAAGAACACTTTGTACTTGTTGGTACCTTGTCCATGGTGGGAGAGGGAGAGAGAGAGGTGATGAGGTGTCAGTGACATTTGGGTTTGTTTTCCAGTCAATGGGTATACAGGTTTGCAGAAAGCACACTGAAAAAAAATCTTTCCAGGGAATTGTTACAAAATATTACAACAGTGAGGTGAAACTTTTAATGGGAAAAAATAAAGTTGTGCCATATTATCATTATTTGACAGAGAAAAGCAAAAAAAAAGGTCATCTGTACCTCACAAAGTATTACAGAAGTAGTGTTACATTTTCTTTTCCCATCTAGTACTGTCTGCACTGTTCCACGCTTATGGTAAATCAAAATCAAAACCTGATCCTATGGAAAAAGGATTGGGTGGATGGGAGGAGAAAAAGAAAGGCTTTTCTTCCTTTACCTGAGGTTGTGTGTGGTCAGGTCGGCACGGTGTGGCTCAGCGGTAGGGGTGGAACTGGTGACATCCAGGCAGCCCTCGTCGTTACGTTGACACAGTGTTGACCATAGATACATTTCCTCTACAAAAAGGACGGTGCTGCTGGAAAACCGAGTTACATCAAGCCCCTGCTCATCATCCTTGATGCAGACATCAAAGACGGCCTTTCCACCTGGAGGCCTCTCCCCTCCGAAGGGCAGCTCCGCCAGCCGCCCCCCGCCTGCCCCAACTGGGGCTCGTGTCTTCCTGGCCCCTCCGCACACCCATGCGTGCCACAGCAGCATCTTGACCTGAGACCCGGGGGGATCCCCTCCGCTCTCCCCGGCTCTGACTCACCTGGGATCAGGCCAGACTGGTTCCCAGGTGCGGACAATCCTCCCTGTGGGACCAGACAAGCAACATCGCATTCATTTAATTTTGGCGATAACTCAGACCTCTGGGCTGTTTGCGTTATCTCTCTGTGTTGTCAAAACTCAATGAATCTTTTCCCAAAAGTCTCAGGGCTGTATTTTTCAATCTCTTTCCAAACCTGCTTGCGCTGTCTGCTGCATTTCTTCTCCTGTAAAAATGGACCCATATGTTAAAAACAGTTGAGCAACCATTCTCACGCACAGCAATTACTTCTTGTTTTTTTGAAGCCACCCACCGTAGCAGCTCAGACTGGTCTTAGCTCTACTGCCTCAGCAGAGGAAGGAGGAAGACCACAAAGCTGAGATATTGGCATTCCTCTCCTCAGCGTATTGCACGTGTGACTGCATCATATGTCGCACATCCTTCGTCTCGCACGCGCTCGGTTGTCTGTGCTCAGCCAGTGCCACACCACAGCCCTGTGCAGGTCACAGGTTTCTGCATTTCCCTCATCCCTGATCTCAGGGCGATGGCATTTGCTTGATGCAAACGGGAAATGCATCTCTTCTCAGCATAGGTGATAAGATGGAACTTCTTTAAAATGGAGAATTTCCGACTGTAATCACTTTATAATGGCCATGCAGTTCTCGCTTGGGAGATCCAGTTGCCAATTTGCAACTGTCTTTATTATATCGGTATTTATGGAGCCCGAATAGTTTGGCTCTTCAGCACTTTCTTGACAGTTTGGAAAGAATATCCCACTGTGCAAGGAGAGACTTGGCATAGGTGCTGACACACAGTGAGTATCTTTTTTTTAAATCTTCGTACCTACAAATCATTAAGGGCTTTGGTGCTGAGGCTGTGACAACTGGGAAACAGAGAACTCGGTGTATAATTAAAAATCTCTTTTTACTTCCAACCAGCATCACGTGCCAAGCACTGAATAATCACTATAGTACCAATGATTTTTTTTTTTTTGGTATTGTTTCTATTAGAAATAAAATTTCTCCTGGGTAATCAGCACTCTGCTATCACCTCTTTCTTCCTGTGATACTGCAAACCCTTATTTGTGCCACTGATGTCACTCTGGCAGGAATGAATGCTCTGCGCCAGATAACAGCAAATGTTTCCAAAGTCTGTTAGAAAGGGAGAAAGTATCCCACTTTACATATCTGTGTCAAGCTCTCCACAGCCATCAGCAGCCTACAGAGAGAAATTCAGAACCCGTATCAGAAGGGGAAAAAGCGTTCAATACAAAGAGTTTTACATTTAATATATTATCGCTTCCTTCAGTTGAAGTAAAGATTTTTGTAAGCTCAGATAAAAGTGAATTCTGTCCTCTGCTTTGTTGTGGTCTTCTTTCACTGCAAGGAAACTCTTCCTGCAGAGTTTTATCTTCTGGTTTGAATAATTTTCCCATAAGATAGACATGTAATAAATTCTGCTCTGAACACATGGATAACAATGTGACCGGCGTTCCTGCAAATCCATCCAAGAGCTGCTCTCAGCCTGGCAAAACATCCTCAAATGCTCTTAGTGCTTATTGACTTAGAGGGAAAGGATTTGGCCCTGAGATGATCCTTGGGTGGATGTTTTCTGTCCACGTGGCAAAGCATCGTCGGGCTCTTGATAGGTTAGAAAAGAGATTTCCCACAGTGTGGATATTGCAAGGTCTGCCACTCTTGGCAAACAACGTATTTATTAACAAAACACTGGGTTTTGGGATAGTGTCCAGCACTTTGACCTTTCCCCCTCTCTTTTATACAGTCATTTTTCATCTCCTTTTCTTCTTGCCAAGCGGGAGATACTTTCATGGATTTTCTAATTCTGTGTAACAACTGATCTGCGCAACAGAAATTGCAGTCAATGCAGCTCAGGCCTTTGGGAACGTAAAGGCATCTTCTGGATAAATAAACCAAAAATAACACACAACTCACGAGAAGGCTCCAGAGGCAGCTGGAATCTAAAACTGCGGAGAAATGCAGAGGGGAGGGGCCGGGGGGACACGCTATGAAAATAGCCAGTAGCTTTTTTTTTTATTCATACCACTCCTGTGTCTGATGTGAACTACTCACAGTTGGAGGTATGTGATAAGCTGGCACCAAGGACAATTTTCTCTATAAAACAGAAATCCAACGCTATTCACGTACCACCAGGTAAATCATGCCTATGGAGTGATGTTGCAGACTAGTTTTTTTTTCTTTGTGGGTGTTTTTTTTTGTTGTTGTTTTTTTTTGTTTTTCTCCCCGGCCTCTCTCTCCCACATGTCCACACATGCATGCTGACAGCCCAGTCCCTGGCTCAGCTGCTCTTGGGCAGGAGCGCATCGCACAGCTTGGGATTTGGGATTCTCACAGCAGGCTTTGCCCCTGCCAAGAATTCCTCAGGGCTGACCGTGAGCGTTGCTGACCCAAGTGGCACGGAAAACCCAGAAATGTCTGGGAGCACATTAATCTTTTGCCAGGAGGGAGGAGGAGGCCCTGCCAAGCGCCTATTGAGTTACAGGCATGTGCCATCTTCTGTTGCGGTCCCGCTGCTGCTAAGCGGGCAGGACAAAGCCGGATCCAAGAGGCAGTTGTCGCAGAGTCGGGCTGCGGATGCTCTGGCGGAGGTGACTGAGATGACAGATGGAAGACCATGTCTTCCAGATAAATTCGTTTTTTTCTACATCTGTGCTTTTTCTTTTTCTGAGTACCATCCCTTTATTTTCCAACTCGAGTCAGTCCAGAATAAGTAAAAGATAAGAAATCTTTTCTGTTAGAGTTGCTCCACAAACAGGGCAGGGTTTCACAGGCAGGTATGGATGCTTGTTTCACACTGAACCGGCATGTCCCAAGTACACCTATCTGCAAACATTTTTCACTGTGTGCATACAGACCAGTAACAATACCAGTCTCTATCCTACTGGAAAACTCCTCTGCCCTCCTCCCACAAGGGCAGAAAGGCATGTGAAAGCCACATTTATTATATAGATGAAAAAAAAAACAAAAAAGGAAAAAAAGTTTCTAGATACCGAAGCAGTGTTTTGGCCGTGAAAACATTTCTGTATTGAGTTTACTTCTGGGTTACATCTTAGTTGTCACTAAATACCCGAAATCACACTCTCCCTACTTCGTAACCATCAGCCCCTTTCCTGCATTTATTTCACTGCTCTTCGAGGTGGAAGTCTTCCCCCTCCACCCCTTTTTTTTCCCCTCTCTTTTCAGTTTCAACAGACCAGTCAAGAAATGCACTCACCAGTAAGGCAGATCACTCTTTAAAGTGCATCATTGCATTTCATTTAGAATTACAGTAACATTTATGGTCTCCGTGAACTAGGAACTAAAAGTAGTAAGTTTAATAACTAAGTAATAAATTAAATGATAACCAATAGCCACAAGTAACTGCTAAAAAGCGTATTTTTCCTTGTGTTAAGATTAAATCACATATAGAAAGAGAAGAATCCTGTAAGATGTTAACTGTGCTAACCTATAATATTAAAAAACGATAGAAAAATTGCAAAAACAGGTGAATGAAAATGTAAAATAGTAGCTCAAAATTATTCTTTTGTTCTGATCTTTTTTAATGTTGGCTTGGTTGTGTTTTTTAAAAAAATCATACCTCATGCCTGACAATTTTCAAGGAAAAGCAGTGCTCATAAAGGAGAAAGCCTGGGACAGGCAGCTCTGGCATTTGAATCAACTTTATCATGTAGGGACCAAACTCTGTTTCCTTTCTCTTGTGAAGAAACGGTTCTGATAGCAGAAAGACTGATTTATATGGAAACAGCCATAGAGTAGACACCAACCTGCTTCTTTTCCCACATGCTTATTTTGTTATAACAAGAGTAATTACTACATTTCGATGTTAGTGTAAGTAGCAATTTGAATCCTGCGCCATATAATTTGAGAAGGTGGAAAACGGGATTTGGAAAACATAACTGCTGGCAAAATTAATGCTGATCATTGCTAATATTATTTTACATGCCTTAGGGGTTGGGGTGCTGTTTCCTTTACTGTTTGTGTCTGATACATGGGCACATGTGGCACTTCACAATCCTGAGAAAAATCAAGTACATTATTTAGCTATATACAAAAGCCGCTTCTTCATCAGTGTAACTCTGGGATGAAACACATGCGCAGAAACTCAGGAGAGCTCCAGAGAAAATGAAAATAGGGCCCAGTATACCAACATGTTTATGCCAATATCTATACCAGCAATACCAGCATAATTTTACTTAAAATAAGGATTTGAAGAAAGTACTTAAAAACAGGAGGAAGAAGTCATGTGACAGAGAATGAATGGCAAAGAAGGGGAGAAGAATAGTGTAATTAGTCACTCAAGGTGGACTGTATTAGCAATTCTTCATATATATATATATATATATATAAAAGCTCTAGTGTTTGCCTACATATCAGCAAATATCAGTCAGAACCAAAAAGATATTTCTCTGCTGAGCTGTACAAGCATCAGGTTGCGTTTCTGAGAAGCCAACACCATCCTGATGTGCCTGGCCGGCGGATACGCGTTGGCACCCTTCTTCGGCACACTGTTCAATCTCATTTCTCCTGGCAAAGCAGTAGTTGATGTGGCCTTAGAAAAGACTTTTCAGATGTTCTGTTTTTACCTTTTCTAAGCATCTTTCATGTTGCCTGGGCTCCCAGTGAACTCTGCAAAATGAGACTTTATGTTGGCCTTACCTGAATATTTCAAAAAGACCTGATTTTCCAAAATACTGCACAGGTGGAGAGTGAGACTCTTCTACACTGATGCGATGGTTTATCAGTGTTATCCTGAGCCGGGATAAGCAGCACCCAAAGGAGCAGGAATGGAAGATGAGGTCCCAGGTGGCACAGTTGCAGTTTGCCAGCCTGCAGCCTTCTTCCTACTGGGACACGGAGGTTTTCCTTCCGTCTACTGGGGAAATGGCTGCTTTTGGTTTTGCACAGGCGGCACCTCTGGATTTCCTAGCATCCGAACTGCATGGTGTTTATAAGGTGCTGAGCGGCCAGCTGTTACAGAGCAGTGTGTGGGGAGCTGATCCTGAAGATTTATGATGCATCTTTTGGTCTCTCTCTGGTCCATTTCCCTAATCATGATGCTGATTACCAGGGCAATTGTTTTTTGTTCTTGTTTCATTTCATTTTATTTTCCTTGGAAACCATAATGAATCTTTGGGGTTTTTTTTCTTCCTTTCCAACCTTTAAATGAGCTGCTCTTCTCCCCGGCAGCCGTCGGCACAGAGAACACCTTGCAGGCACTGTTGTGTTAAGGGCACCCGAGTGTGAAGCAAAATAATTAAATGGGGCTGCCATGGCTTTCAGAGAGGTTTGCTGATCTATCCATGACAATTAGACGGCCGCTGAGCATTGCCCAGACACTTACAAGCAAGGCGAGTGTATTCAGAAAGCCGGCTGTGGAGTATCACCCAGCAGAAGACTCATTTTCCTCCCAAGTATTGTATTTTTTCGGTTTGTTTTCTGAGGAGGAAGGGGCTGGGGGCTGGCAGAAGGTCAGCTTTTGATGCCAGCCAGAGAAGGGGAGGGAAAGGTCTGAGCCAGATGTGCACTCCCAATTATTTACTTCTGCTTTTTCTTTCCAGCTTGATCTTTTCTGTGACTAATGGGTGTTTTTCAGGCCACGTAAATTGGGGCACACCCACCATGCCAGGGGGTTGTTGGGGGAGCCGCAGCAGAGCAGGGCAGGGCTGGTGCAGGGTAGCCCATGGCCGAGCTGCTGGAGAGGGTCTTGGGACAGGTGGATGGGGGACGACCGCCAACACCATCTGCCCCAGACCCCCCCCCCAGGTTTCCCCTCCCGGCCTCTCCCTGACACCTTCATCACCCACAATGGTCTGGTCCAAGCTGGGCAGCATGTTCCTGCTGTGACTGGTGCCGCTGATAGGTTTCTTCACCAGATGTTTAGGTACCACAAGCCTCCTGAGCACTGGGGATCCTGCAGAGAGGACCTGCTCATGCCGGCCAGGGAGATGTGGATGTCCTGCCAGGGGTGTGCGTGGCCCCTTCCCCATGCCGACCTACCACCCACGTGTCATGGTTAATGAGCGTTTTGCTGCGGCACTGCACCAAAATGTGAGCATGGTCCTCCCAGCACGGCAGGATCGAAGCACCTGAGGCTGCCAGCGTAGCTGCAGCTCTGCCGATCAGGACAAGGAGGCAATTAACCTGCAGCTAATTTTGCAGCAATGCTTTCACTTCATCCCCTTGTCCCCGAAAATCGGGAAACTCTTGTATGTAGCTAATGTAAGACGGCGGAAGAAAGGGTTTCTAATAGGGCTAATTAACAAGTGGGGCTGAAAAAGAATGTCATGTGCTATAAATCAAATGAAATACAGCTTTTAAGCAGCGACCATTAATTACATGCTTGAATTGAACTGCGTATGTATGTTACTCATCTGTGGGGCAAGTGAAATTGCCCGTCAGACTCTTATTGAATACAAACAAAAAAAATTTGACCTCGGGAATAAAAATAGTGTTTTGGCGAAATTCTTTATACAAGGAACTGAGTGTCGGCATCCAAAAAGGGACAAGGTACCTGCAGTTTCTGTTGGGTGGAATTTAATCTCTTTAAGCCTAAACCCAAGAGGTACGTGTATACAGATGGGGATGGATTAGATAGGGAGAGTACAGTTGTATAGCCATAGTTCTCTCTACATGGATAGCATATTTGCAAATACATATGTATATATGCATTTATTAATTTCTATTATAGTACAGCCAAAGCAGCAGTGAATTCACTGGTGTTTTACTGTGCAGCCTTGGTGTGAATCTCCTGCCCCGCTACCAGAGCCCCCCATTTCAGTGGGCAGGCAGAGCACACCCCTGCAGTCAGACGGGCCCGGGAGGCACCCCGTCTCCCACCGGCACGCCGCAGAGCTCCTCAGTGCGGCTTCGTGTCGTGATCAACCCAGGCACGGGGACGTGGTCAGTGTCTCGGCCCCCACCGACCGGCCAGGACCTGGTGGGTGCAGAGCTTCCCACAGTATCTCCGTCAAGCAGTGTTTTTACCCTAATACTAAGGAGGGGAAAAGATTGCTAATGAAGTTTGCGTTTTTGTCCCAAATCACAAATCTCAGTAAAGATTGAAAGCACCATAGACAAATTATGTACATTAGTCAGCTATTCAAAGTTGGAAAGTCCACAAAGTTGATTTAAACCAAACTTAAACTAGTATCAGTTTCTGATGGGTAATCTTCAAACAGTAACACAGTGTTGGAAGACATATCTGATATATTTGGCAGGAATTAAGCAGTTAATGTTTTATCAGCTTGGAGTTAATGATATACACACTATTACTGCTTCTGCCTGTGTTCTCATAAGATTTTCAATATATCACCCTGAAAATGTTGTCTGATTCAGTACTGTGAGAATAACTCTGTTAATTCAAGCCCCAAGAAACTTAACTAAATGTTCTTCCACTATATATGTAAGTTTTAATGATAAGCTGATGGGGGAAGTCTGCAGGACTGCAGGAGCCGGTGGGAAGAGTTTCCTCTGTTCCTTCTGTTTCGGGGCACCTTCTCTTGAAGGAAGGGAGAGCACGGAGATAAATAAGCCTCAGCTGAACTCTTTCTTCCCAGAGTTTTTCGGATGGGGCTGTGGGTGTCTCCCTGAGAGGATGCCCACACCCGGTGAAATTTCACCAGTGACAGACCACATTCAGAAAGGCTTCTGCGAGCAGTGGCTGTGAATGAAGACCAACCCTGTGAGGTCTATTACTGCTTGGTCTACTGTAAATGCAAAACTTCCTTTATTGTTGGTGGGGCAGCTGCAAAATGCACATGTCATCCTATAGATGTTCCAGTGAAGTTAATCAGGAACAGAAGGCAAGAGGAAAAGATGACCATAGCCAAGTTTCTTTGTTGTTAGGTTTCGGGTTTTTTTTACATGAAGTATCATCTTGTAACGCTTGTGTCAGAGTTTTATTTGTGGGCAGTAGGTGTAAGCGCGCCCAGAAGCCTGGATTCCCATTGAATCATTTTGGGAGAGC
>NW_009646428.1:885830-909922 GCF_000708025.1 Charadrius vociferus | reverse complement strand
ACAGGATGGATGAAAATTCAAATCTTCATTTACATGCTGAATCAAACTGCAGATCAGAATGAATGACTGATGAGATCCTGTACTTATTTACCGAGCTATTTATTCAGCCGTCAGAAGCATGGTATCCAAAATTAACTGTGCCACTATAATCTCAAGATCACTTGATAAGACAGTAGGAGTCCTGGGAGTTATTTCCCTTGCTGAATCATACACACAACTCCCACCTTCTGCAAATTTATGTTTCTTATGTGCTATGGTTCTGTTTTGACTGTACTTAAACAGACGGGGTGAACCTCACTTGGTATTAAAACCCTGACACAAGGGAAAACTAGTGAGTGTGTTCAAAATGGGCATTTGCCGATCTGTTATCCCTGAACCAGCCCAGTGATATGAAAACCTGGCAGATACGATAAGGAATGTGACCCCTTCCCTGAAACCTTTGCAATGGTAAAGGCTTTCTACAGTCAGATGGTTTAGGGACACACGTGAAACCCAGGGAGTCCAAAAGTCACCCTTTGCTTGACTCCAGAGAGGCTTGTTTGGATCAAGACCTGGGAGAGGGAATGTCAGCCTTAAGTAGATATTGGAGATATAGATGGGATTTCTTCTTGGCCTCCAGTCACAGATTTCTTTGTATGGACAATTCTGATTTTCTCTGCTCTTGAGCTGGCCGTATGCCCAGCACTAGGCAAGCTGAGGACAGAGGAACTACAGCGTTCCCATCCTTCATGCGCATTTCAGAGATGCTGGAATATTTATGTTCCCCATTACGAACTTGTGTTACGTTTAGTGGAGAAGCAAGCGCGAGCTGCAGGGAGCGTTGCATGTTGTTACTATTTTATAAAACACAGTGGCTAACGATGTCCTGCGAGCAAGCGTGACAGCTTCTTCATCTTCTGGGTTGCGTCACAGCTAGCTTTCCTGCTCTTGGTGCTTTTCTCTGCTTCACTCGCCGCTTGGTAATTAGCGCCTGCTCCTCCGAGGGGCTGCGCGGCCACAGATCCCATTTGCTTCCATTGAAATCCAGGGCATGAAGCACCCAGCACAACCGTGGTGGTTCACCATACGCCTGTTACCGCAGCTGTGCCCTGCTGGTGCAGAGTGCCACTTTTGGGGCAAAACAAACAAACGGTGATATAATAAATCATTAATAACTCAATAGGACGCAACGGTTCCTGTGAGGAGCTCGTATTTGTGCTGCCAAACCCATTCGGACGGTGCCAGACGCCCCTGCTGGCAGGTCACACTCAGCTATTAATATCAAGGTGCGTCCCAGAGCCGAGATGGGTGATGCTCTCATCTCCCAACTCAGGAAAGGGCTTTGGTGTTGGGTTCGTGGCTTTGTTCTGAGCCCACCAAGCAAAGCCGGCTCCTGAAATCGGCCAGCAATGAGGGGGGAAGCGTTGGGGCAGCTGTACAAAGCTGTTTGCCAGCACGTTAGCAAGCCAGACCGTGCCCGCACGCATACATTTCTCCTCGGTCTGCAGACAGCTGAGTAATTGTCTCACAATTGTGCGATACACATGGCTAACAAGTAATACTCTATTTAAAGAAACGGGCAATCCTCCTTCCCAGAAGCTGTTGTAATGCTGTGAGGAAATATCCAGAGGGACAATATTTTTTCTTTCTTTCCCTTTCCTTTTTATTTTAGACTAATCAGAAACACCGCAGATTCAGCCATCTATAAAAGTGTGCCTCCAAAAGGAATTTGATTTATTTTTGTGAAATGAATGTGTGGGGTTTATTATGCATGGCAGGTATGGTTGGAATCCAAGTATGAAAATTGTATTTTACGCTGTAGACCCTTGGGTAATGAATTAAATGGCAACACAAACGTATCCACCATTCAAAAACGCCACAATATGAAGGCACTTTCAAAAAAACTAAGTAAACAAACTGTAGGAGAAGAGCAGATAAGTTGTTTTTTTTTTTTTTTCCTGTTTGTACCTCTATTATTCAGTGCTATTTACATCCTTTTTTTCTATCAAGGAAGGAGATGCCTGTGTTAGAACAGAAGCTAAGTTATGGTCTGGCC
Source organism: Charadrius vociferus (assembly GCF_000708025.1). Taxonomy (NCBI): domain Eukaryota; kingdom Metazoa; phylum Chordata; class Aves; order Charadriiformes; family Charadriidae; genus Charadrius; species Charadrius vociferus. The sequence goes on along the minus strand of NW_009646428.1, from coordinate 907,887 downwards.
ACCATCCGCAGCATCCTCAGTCTCTGCTCCTTTGATTGCCCAAATGCAGCCTGGAGCAGACTGGGCTGATCTCTGATCTGATGCTGCTGGCGGTCCAGAACCTTATCCTGAAGCAACACAACCTTTGGTGCCCGGTCACCTCAGGAGGGTACTGGAGGGCACTGCTTTCACTAGAGCATCCTCACGGTGGTTAAGGTGTGACTGACAGGATGCGGCTGTCTTCCTTCCATCCACTTACGGAAGGAAAATTGTCCTCTCCCCTCTCTTACCTGTAGGCTGACCGCAGGTTATTATAACGGCAGTGTTATAGCAACATATATGTGTTTGTCCCTCTATGTGCATGTTGGCTGCCGTGGCCCGAGTTGGTGCTGTTCTTCAAAGTGCCACTTTGCTCTTAATCATTAATATCCTTTGGCAGAAAAGCAAAATTGTAGCGCTGAGGTCATACAATAAGTCATTTAATATGGAATCAACAGTGCTTTCAGGTTGGTAGACCTTTGTTTCACGCTCCAACATTGAAGACAGTGAAGAGGGAAAGAAGCAAATTAAATTACGCTTTCTAAATTGTATCTTTCCCACATTAATAATCGAGTTAGCTTTAGGAATTGAATAAATAAAGAGCAGGTAAGGGATGAGTGAGAGCTGAGACTGCACTGTGAGATACTAGACTCACTATGTAAATAAGAGAATTACCAGCTGAATCCTCCACTTTTCCCCTCATTCCCATAATCTCCATTCTCAGGCTGTTACCAAGGAGAGGGAAATGAACTAGGATTTCCCATCATAACGACTTGCCCCTTTCTGTCTGCTTATTTTGCAGGGAGCTCTGAAATAAATCTTAGATTGAATTTAATATGATAGTGCCAGTTATAAAAATTTGTGGACAATCTTACTTTCACCAACAAGCAGTGTGTGTTCTTAGCTTTGACCGTAATGGGAGCTTTTGAATTCTCTCTTGACAAAAGCAGCAATGGACTTTCTATCCGTGTCTACTCTTACGGGAATATTAAGAATACATCAGATACTTAACACTTATTAACCATACAGTGCCTTTCATCCAGGAAGCTCAAAAAGATTTTCTCTTTTTATTTCTTTTTTTCCCGCTACAGAAAATGTAAGGAACTTATCAGAACGTATGGGAAAGTAGAGAGAAAATCCTAGCCAACATTCAAGTTTAATATCTCTCTTCAAATATATGTATTTTATCTGTGTCAGCAGTGGAACACCAATATCTGGTTTGATATGTGTATGTTTGGTACCATCCATAGCAGTAATAACATTATATCTATTATATATATGTTATGTTAGTTATGATATACTTTTTAGAAAGAGAGAGAGAGAGGTATAATGGCTTACAACTTATGCAGGTCTTTTTTATCATTCAGAGAAATCGGGTAAATTAGCCGGCACGGAGCTTCACACTATGACTAGGTCATTTCCAATACCCACCCCAAAAAGCAGGGTTGACTCCCACAATTTCAGCCAGGCCTTGGCTACTATGTTTTCAAAGTCTGGGTCATGTTTTATGTCTGAGGATAAACCTCCAACAGCGTAATTGTCTGTAAACAGGGAACAGCTAGAGCATGTACTGGTGGAAGCGAGGGGCTCTCGGCACGCTCTGGTGCTCGAGTCCCTCACGTTGACTGGGGCAGTTGTAAAGGAAATCGTCCAAAATACACATTAACATGAAATCTGACATTTCTTACGTGTGATCGTGAAAAGACTGATTTCATTACATAGACAGACTAAGCCCCTGACTTTTGCTGTTTATTTTTCTTTTCAATTTTGAAACAATGAGCACAAGTTTTTGTGTGATTGCCATTGTTTCTTTCTGCCAGATATAATTATTTTGACTCCAAAGCAGACATGAGTCTGACTTTCAGACATGTCTTGGTTTTCTTTTTTACTGTTAACACTGGTCTAATTTTTATTTGGATTTTTATTTTTATTTATTTATTCAAAGGATTCAAAGGCATAATTATAATTATGTATTGCGTTAAATGATAATAAAGAATTTCTTAAAAAAGAAATGTTCAACATTAGCTGAAAGGACATTGTCAAATGTTAGTCTTGATTGTAAACCCAGAATTTCTAATTTTTACTCTGTGTTTTCAGTTTTCTCTGTAAGGGATCAGAGAACTTGGCACTATTTTAACATATATTCACACATTTAGAGCTTGCAGCTGACCTGGCCATTAAGCTCTGCTAATATTTGTTCTTCGTGCTGTGCTGAGGGAGGAGGGATTGAGAGCATAGAGAGGAGCAATAGAGGCCAACCTGTCTTTTTTCGGTATTGCCACCAAAGCTTGACAAAAGGTCTCTGGGGTCCCGGGGCCTTTCAGGAGTTAAAGAGGGCTTATAGGAAAGATGAGGCAAACTTTTTAGTGGGGCCTGTTACAATAGGACAAGGGGTAATGGCTTTAAACTAAAAGATGGTAGGTTTAGACTAGATCTAAGGAAGAAATTTTTCACACTGAGGGTGGTGCAACACTGGCCCTGGTTGTCCAGAGAGTTGGTAGATGCCCCATCCTGGGAAACATTCAAGGTCAGGTTGGACGGGGCTCTGAGCAACCTGGTCTAGTTGAAGATCATTGCAGGGGGGTGGACTAGGTGACCTTTAAAGTTCCCTTCCAACCAAAATTATTCTATGATTCTATGACCTGATCAAAAGTCCGTGTGAAGTTATCTCATTGCTTATAGTAGTTTCTTCTTTTCTCCATCATGAAATCCAAACTTTATCGGCAGTAAGACTCTGGTTTTGCAAAGAAGGGATGCTATTTTAGGATGTCTTGGTGAGTCTGCACTGTGTTCAAACAGCTGCTTGATGATTTACCTTGTAGTCGTGCACTGAGCAAACTAACACTGAGCAAATCATTCTTATCTGATTGCCTTCGTAGCTTATTTGTGTGTTAATTTGGGAATCATTTAGATACGGTAGCCATTTAATCAACAATCATATGTAACATGAATATGATGTTTTCTAATTTTGTTTTCATGTACAACTCAGATGCAATGCCTCCGATGGAGGTGAGGATTAATTACACATTAATTAATGGCTATTTATAACAAAGGTCATCAAATTAGTTTCTGTGACCTCATTACCATGTTACATGCAATCTAATTAACTAATACAAAGGTTGCTTCAAATGCCTATTATAATTTTAAAGTGATAGATTCTCTATATAGGTACATCTGACATTTCCTAGACTGTTGCTACTCTAGGGAATGGATGGAGGCAGATTAAGAGCACTTACTCCAAAAAACCCCGTACTATTCCCCTTTAGGGTGGGAACAGAAACTACGGTACAGCTGCACGACGATTCAGATTCTGAGTCTCTCAGCATATTTCTCTGAAAAAAAGAAAAATAAAACACACAATTCTTTTCTTTTAGAAATTTAGATTTTTTTTTTTCATCTTTGGATTTTCCTGGATAATTATGTATATCGCTGAAATACATAATGATGATTCTACAATTCCATGATTCATTAACAATGCCCAAAAAATAATACAAGAAAATAAGCAGCCAGCATTTTGTATGAATGGTGAGATGATACAATCTGTGTACCTGATTCTATGTATCTTGGGTGCGTGAGCTTTAATCAGAAGCTCACACCTCTTTTCCCTGTAGTTGTTGATGTCTTTTTCAACTCGTACGTGTCTGGTCTCAGGATGGCCATTTGTTAGGCCATGACAGAAGCAAAATGAAGTACGAAGAATAAGGGATATTGGTGTGTAAGTGAATGGGATGATACAATAACCATCATAAGAGAGACAAAGCTATTGCAGAGGCTTCTGCTTTACAGTGTTTAGTCAAAAAATAAAACAATATTATTTCTACTGAACACAAACAACAGTGGTCTCAGACTCTGAGAGTTGGATTTGTTGAATCTCCTTCAAGTCCCTTGGAAAGATTTTAATTCCTTTCCTTCTTAGATCTTCCTTTGTCTCTATCTCCATCTTTCTTATTTTGCCTTCTATATCAAACTTATTATTTGCACGGATATATGTTTACTGAGAGCAGGAGACAAAGGACTACAAAGTCTGTGCAAGGAAATATTTTAACTCAGAATGGAGAGGACTATTCCCCTTGTAGGCTTTCTCTGGAGGACCACAGGTCATGTTCTTTGCTTGCACTGTGCAGCCATATACCCTCTTCTGTTTTTAAAAAAAAACCAGCAATAAAACAGCATTACAAAAAAATGATACGTTATGGGCAGTACGGCACAGTAATTTAGTAATATTAAATGTCTTGAAACTTGAGTTCAAGTCTTTGCATGCAGAGTTCATGAATAAAATATATCTGTTACTCAAAACTAGCCTGTTCCCCAAAATAAACCCCGAAGAAAGGAACAGTCTTCTTATCTACATAGTCTTCTTATCTACATTGGATGATAGTTAATCTGAGGGAAAGCGTATCTATACAGGTTAAACTCTGCTGAACAGGTGGATCATTTCATTTAGAATTCAAGTAAGTTTTTTTCTTTCTTCTAAGTTACCTTATCTCAATGCAAAAACGAAGCGAGGTGATTCTTAGTGAGGGTGATTGGCATTTTGCAGGATCACAAGCCTGTGCACCTAACTAATCTTCACTGGTGCATTTTAAATGTACCCCTTCGTTGATTCTGAAGAACTTTTCTGAGTCTGGACCAATTTGGCATTTTCTGCCTATTGTTTCCAGAGACAAACAGGTCAGACCCTGTTGTGTGAATGGGGGAAGGTCCAGAGCTCCCGAGGGCTGAGCCCTTGATACCTGCATGAATCTCGAGGGCTCGTAGTGCAATTCTGCCCACACAACTCCTGCATTTCCTTCCCCACAAACATTGGAGGCTTTTGCCCAGTGAATCCCTCTCCAGCTGCGGGAAAGAGCCTTCGTGCTCGTGGTCTAGGATGCCGTTCTACACAGCGCCAAGAAATTCTTGGAAGCCAAGAAATTGTTTGCCAAAAGCTGCATTACATTTTTGCCCCCAAACTGTTCACAGACTTAAGCTTAATGCACTTAACAATTGCAGCTGGAAATGGTTTTGGCCAAGAATAATTGAGGCTGTGATCCACCAAAGGACACAATAGCAAAGGCAGGCTTTTACCCAACGACACAGTGTCTTGTGACACAGCACAGCTGCAGGAGACCACAGCACAACTTCTCCCCACGCATAAAAGGAGCCCAACTGCTTTTCCTTTCAAACAAACAAACAAACAAAAGAATATCCTAACTGTGGGTTATGAAAATTCCTGCAGCAGGTTCCTCTTGGTTCCCTCTCTTTGGGCCCTGTTGGACCTCTTTAAAAGCACTAAAATACTTATTGAGGGAGGACCTAGAAGAGGCATGGCTCCTCCAGGCGAGGAGGGTTGGTGGGGGAAGCATTGCTCGCAGCCCTCTGGCAGAAGCCAACAGAAGCCTTTGACCCTCTTCCAGACAAACCCAGACCCAGAATGGCAGAAGTGTTGTTGTTTAGATTTTAGACATATTAACAAATATGTGTAAAGGAGCTTGGAATATCCTTCATCTCTGTCATGCCCTCACTTTTATAGGCAGCGTAGGGAAGTTCACACTTGCCCCCACTTGTCTCAAGACCTAAAATCTGGAGCCCATCTTTGCTGACAGACCTCTACTGCCATCATTAGAGTTTTGCAAGCAAATAATGTATCTCATGCCATTAAGTGACTCCTATTTTTTTTTAATTTTAGTGGTAACTATTGAAAATTACTTGTAAGGATATGATTGTCCCCCAAAAGAGAGAAAATCCTGCCTTGTGTTGACTCTTCCCCCTCCATCCAAATATGAATATTGACACGCTGGGGTGTTTAGCTGATACGTGTTCCAGAGGGAACAGGAGAACTTGCTTAAGCAGTTAATCTGCTTGGCTTGGTTGCAGCAACAGCATGCAACTCACAGAAGAGCAATGGTGAAGTGACACACTTGAAAACCAGGGTTTCAAAGGAGATAGAGTTATTAAAAAATGCAGACAGCACCCAGTAGAATAATAACACCTTGGCTCGATCAGAAAGGAAGCCTGTGATGGCGGCATCTCACAAAACATACAGTACGAATGCAGCTGGGGGTTTTCTTCCTCACTTTACATTCTTCTTCTTGGCTTTTCTTCAGGGGTCATTTTTTATCATTTTTGGAAAGTCAAAATCTTAGCAAAGTGCTTGAAAAAGAAACAGTAAAAACCAGAGCATGACTGCAAATCTGGATGGCTGAAGGACTTTTTTTCATTCCACCTCCTTTACTTATCTGCATTTAGCCATAGCGTATTAACGTATTAATACATGGAAATGCATATTAATAGCGCTCAGCTTATCTGCCAGGAGCAAAAAGCAAATGAATGCAGCATATAAAGGAACAACACTAGGTGCAGAATTCAAACCCATGTGCCTAAGAAGGGAATAACAGAACCTATTCTTATATCTGTTGGTGTTGTCATATGGATGAAAGGCGAATTTAGCCCTTGCAGTTTAATCTTTCAGCAAGCCATAGACCTATCTTGGAAGCAGCCTGTGTTAAGTATTAAGAAGGTAGCCAAAAGGTTGTGCAAAACTGTAAATTATTTGGCATTCTCATGCTCGTAAGTTTTAATTTTCTAAATAAGATATTTGGGCTTGACTACCTGATTATACTTTTTTTGTTAGAAGACTCTTTTTCCCTGATAAATAACAATTAATGCATCCCTGGGATATTTGGTCTCTCTAAAAAAAAAAATCACTTTCTGATAAAATCTCACTAATTTGTCAATGTTCTTAATGGTTTGCATGAAAAAAGAAAGAGGATAATCTCACAGGAGGATAAACTCTCCAAGTCTTCATCCTGAAGATAAAAGAAACACTCAAGTATGCTGATGTTGTGCTGTTTCATTGCAGATCAATATACTGATCACAGCAACGATGGTAATTACGGGGTCTGTCTTCTGGGAGCTAAGCATCCTCAGCTCCCATGAAATCAGCAGAAGTCAAAAGCGTTTGACATCTTCCATCAAGGGGCTTTAAAACAGTGAGCAGCAAGCAAACAAGTGAGCAAACCCACAAAATCCAGCCACGTGTTTCACTTGATTTCTCCTGTTTCCATATACTCACCTTTGCTAGAGCTGAAGTGCAGCATCATGGACACAGTCTCCTTCTCTGAAGCTAATCAACGCAGAGACCTTTTTAAAAATATCCTCTTTTTTTTTCTTTTTTTTTTTTTTTTCACTTAAAGTCAGTTTAGGTCCCTGTATTGTGCTTTTTGATGGAGCAGGAAAAATAGCTCCACTCACCTATCTTTTTGGCCTTTTCCTGAAATGTTATGAGAAGCTACATTTTTCTTAGAAGTCTGAAGCTTTAATCTTTAGGAAGCATTTGGCCTTGGATGAAAATCTAAGTGGCGTTTTCATTTTCGTCCTTTATATTTAGAAACACACGAATGTTTGCGTTATAAAGAAAACACCGGATGTCTGCCGGGACCACAATATTGATATTGTGGAAACTTCTGTGTTTCCAAGTTGTTTGTTATCACCGCTCAGAATATTTTGAGTTGCTTGGGCATGGTTGTGGTGTTGTTTTCCATTTAAGAAAGTGAAGTCAGAAAAATTCTGACCGGCTCTATCACGAAAGAAATTCTTCCAAGTGGTGGGTTTCCCTGCCACGCTCTGAGGAGCCACATACCCGTCTATAGGGCTTTCCATCCACCGTGGAAACCTGTTTTCGTTTGATCTTCTGTGGTTTACATTATGGGCTCTTTGAAGCAGGGGCTGTAACGCTGAGTTTGTGCTGAGAAGGAGCCGTGATCACTTTTAGAGCTATAAAAATAAATCTGATGCAGTACTCTTAACAGCTTGTAAGCCCAAATATTTAGTCGTGGCTGGCGAGACTTTCTCCCATAGGGGAAAAAGAGTTTGTTAAACTGGTAGGTGTTGCAAGCAGGGAAGTAGTCTGATATGTCGTGCCAGTGGTTAAGTGAAAGCTATTGTAGAGGATTTATTTGTCACGCTTTTTGATCAGAAAAAGAAGAAAGTGTAGCAGAACTGGTATTTTCAAACATTTTCAGAAACTTAATTAGTTGTTTTTGATGTGAGGACAGAAAATATGAATTAAAGATAGAGCATCTATGTTCATGTAAAGAATGTTTTCCAAAATTAGCAGGAGACAAATCTGAAATGTCTGAGAGATTTCATTTTCTATAAGTTCCTCAAAGTATCTGATTTTAATCACAACTCCCTTAAACATGGTTACTTAGGAATAGGACGATGTATTCCAGAAAGCTTATCCTCCTCATGAGTCTGAGCAGAAATAAACATCCTAAAGATGGATCATACAGAAGTATATTAAAGTATGTTCTTAAAAAAATAAGGAAGGAGACATAGAATTGTGTTACAAAATGGAGAAAACATCTTGGGCTGCTTCTTGACTGGAAGGCAGATGCCTCCTCTCTCTGTCCCCAGTCTGCAGCCATTGAGACATGGACGCGCTGTTCCTCTGGTCTATGGAAACCAGGACTTGGGAGGAGAAGAGTAGCATACTTCTGCTCTGGCTCTGACACAGCATCAGCCTGTGAGTGGGGCTCAGCTACGGGAGGGGGGGTATTCCCAGGCTTGTGTAGACACAATCTAATTTATTTTACAGCCCTGAGAAGGTGTCACACTCAAAGAACATGTTATGGGTTTGATAGTTGTGCATCTTGGACCCCGTGCCACGCTGCACGCGTTCACACAATCTGTGCAGCATTTTGGGTGCCGGTCCCTTCCCCCTCCCTCCCTGCATCACTGCAGGTCACCGCAGCCCAGCAGGGACCAAGCATTTTTCTCTCGCCGCTCTCAAGATAGGTTTTCTGCCAAGGAAAATCAATGTTAGTCTCTTGCTGACGCTGTCATGAAGCTCAACGCTCAGTACGTGTTTATGGTGTGATGAAAAGCCAGGGACGTCTTGTCTGAGGCAGCTTTCCTGCTCCTCAAAACCGAGTTCTCTCTCACACCGCCGGCCTGAGTGCCCGCACACGCCACACGAGTGTGCACAGCCACGAGGGGCTGCAAACACCAGAAAATGCAGTCCTTGGCCTTCAGCTCAACGAGCGCTGAGGCTCCCCCTTCCACAGCACTCTGCAAAAGGAAGCGCATCAATCCAGATTTGACAGAGAACGTTTAAATTACGGGTGAAGGGGCTTTTAAAAATTCACAAGGTATGGGAATTTTTAGTCCCAAATTCTATTCTAAAGAAGAAAATATTTAGCCTAAGGAACTATCAGGGTTAGAGAGTAAAGGCTGGAATGGTGCGTGTGACTGCATGAAGAAGTACTGTGGTTGGAGATCCCACGTGCCGTCACTCCCCCGTGTCACGGCTGAGGCACATCATCCACATTGGCCTTCCGCTTCACCCTCTCCTTTCCTCCTTTTTCTTCCATGGATACATTCTCCCAGAGGAGCTCCAGCCTCCTCATCTATCCTAAATATTTGCAGTTGAGCAGGCAAAAATTGATTAACTGCCACACCAGGTGCAAATTGATCGCAGGCAAATGCTCATTTGTGGTGGCCTGGGAAGGTTTATATGGTTTCTCACAGGATAGCAAAATGCTGTGAAGGAAAGGGCTTTGCAAAGCAAGCCTTGACAGGGAAGTACTGGGTGGAAAAGGAGAAGGGAATATAGCATCAAGCCCAGAAGCACCCAGAGGCAGGTCAGCATCAATGTAAGGAAAGGCAGCATGAAGTGTGTCCTGCAGCACCAGGCACTCTATGTTGTCCCTCAGGTGAGCTTATGGTTAAATAAACAGTACAGTTCCTGGAATACTTTGAGATCCAAGAGAGAGACAATTAGAATCGGAGGAAAAAAACCTGGTTTTGACCAATTGTTAATGGTCTTTTCTGAGTGCTCCATTTGTGATTACTGTTTTTAAAGAAGTATTTATTTTTTTTTAAGAAAATACTAAAGATGTAATTTTTTTTTCTATCTTTGAGGAAAAAAAAAAAAACCCAGAGGATAAGGATGGGAGAGGTTGCCATATATTTACATCCTCCTGGTTGCATTTTGTAATTTCATCTTGTCCTCTTCCCATTTTTATTCATAGGAAAAAAAGAGGCATGAGGAAAAAAATTCCAGATCTGAGTGAGTAACCCCGGTGCTACAGGCATTCCCCTGTTCCCAGCAGCAGGCACAGAGCCACCAGACCACTAGGCTGCCATGTTTCTTCAGCTGCTCCTCAACTGCTGGTGGACTCCCCATGGTGCAACACTGTGGACGTGACCTCCAACACGAAGCTGCACCTACAGGTTGCAGGGGAAGAATGATTTGAACTATTATTAGTTATTTAACATCTTTCTGAGAGCTTAGACCCATTACTTTTTATACCTCTATCTATGCATAGGAGTGCCACACCCTGTAGAAGTTAATGGGGGCTGTGTTTCACGAGGAACTTCTCAAAGTCAGTCATCCTCTCTTTTTAAGAGCAGCCTGAAAAGCATTTTTCTTCCTGAAGACAACCAAAGCCTATTTCCATTTAAATGTATGTTATTAGTAGGGAAACGGTTGGGAACGTTTTTCAGGGCCTTCATCTATTGAATTACTGGCTTTTCTCTTCCCCATTAGGGTACAAGGCCATTTTGGGCAAAATGAATAGTGGAGTTTAATAAACATAGTTCTCCGCTGACTCCACTTCACGCAAACGAGCTGGCAAGAATTAAAGTCCTTAATGGATATTTAATGGCGGATGAAATGAGCGTTCTCCTTATTAGCGCAGTGGCTTATTAGCACTGGTTGCCCTCTGTAAAGTGCTCACCTGACTCAACTCTCAAGCTGGTGCTGAAAACCCCAGCTCCCATGGCTAACCTCCGATTCCCTCGTCTAGCGCTCTTACAGGAAAACTTCTTTAAGAAGAACCGCAGCGGTTGTCTTCCTGAGATTTGCGGTGTAATTCGCTATTTCATCGAGGTCGTCACGTTCTTCCCTTTGATGTCTCTTTATAGGGAGTCTTTAATGCCCCATTCTCATGATGACTCAAAGGTTAAAAAAAAAGTAGTCAGGGTTCTTTGCATTTTCCCTCTCTGACATTATGCCATGCGTGTGATGCTGAATTTTTAGGATGGGTTTCCCTGGCCATTTCTCCTTCACCTGATCAGAATGCAGCTATCTTCTTTTTCCCTCCCCTTGGCTTGAGACTGAGGTAAAGGAGATCAAGATGGGACATAAGGTTCTTCTAAACTTCTGGCTATGTTCATTGGGATTTCAGGGTTGTTGCTTTTTGCAGGAAACTGAAGCAGTGACTGATGTTCCCCCCACCGTGGTTTTCAGCAGGGATAAGGAAAACCCCTGGGGAAAGAAGCGAGGGAATCTGTGAGGCTGTTGTGACACACAGGGGGAACGGGCTACTGCTGTGGGTCCAGAAAAGTCACACTGGTGTGCAGTTCAAAGCAGCGGACAGCCAAGACCGATGCGAGTAGGTAGAGAAGGGGTGGCTGGGCTGTGAAATCAGCTGGACTCCATGGATCTGGCTCCTCTTTCCAGCTCTGCTCCGCGTTTTCTCTGCATGTGCTCATTGCTGGACCAGGCACTTGATTTTCCGTGGCTCACCTCCGTCCTGGCCAAGTTCACTTATCAGTTTTTACAAAGCCGCATCTAATCTGCTCTTAAATACTTATAGGTTTCCTCCGTTACTTGACAGACGTAAAATATTACGAACTGCGAGGGCTTTGGGAACTGCAGTGAAGACTGCCATAAAATATCTGAGTAGTATTTCACATAAAATAAGATAGCTAGAGATTAATGTGTATGGTTGTGTGAATATAATTGCAGGTCCTTATTTGGGGGTTTAAATACGAGATGTGAAAAATCATATGTTTGCCAGGACGGAAAATACCTTCTTATGCATGTGGCATGTGGAAATCTGGGAGGAGGTTTTTAGCTCCCCCTGCAGTAACTGGAATTTTAGCTATGGACTTCAGTAGATCTGGATTTTTCCTCAGCTTTTTCACTGGAGACAAAAAAATTAGGTGCAGATATGTACATAATATCGGGTGTGTAATTGGCCGGTGGTGTGTGTTATATACTCGACAGAAGTAGTTGTAGCTATGGTATAACTCACAGTTATAGCTTGTAGTCAGAGAGGCACTGAGTAAGTCTTGTCAAACGAGCCAACAATTTTCATCCTGTCAAACTGAAATTCAGAATTCAAATCTACAGTGGCTTTGGCATAGGAATTATTAAATGATGCAAAAAGAAAAGTATTTGTTAAACAAATTACCAAGGCAGAATATTGGAAATTTTCTGTGTCTCTGATTTTTAAGTGACAATTCTGGCAGAGACACTCAACAGCTTGCCTCATTTTAGAAAGGTAGCCTGGCTTATAGGATTATAAGTAATTGATCTGTCTTAACGTGTCCAAGCTTGGGAGTAACTCAGGAAGGTGCTTGCTTGTCACCGTTACCTGCGATAGCTCATCTGTACCCCTTGGGATAAATGCATGGGCATAACGACTTCTTTTCTGCAGCGAGACACAGAATACATCGTGTTTCTTGTCCATCTCCCTCCCTCCCTATGCTTAGAGCACTGAGGCAAGACTTGCAGTTGGCCTTATCTGTGGCATCAGCATCTTTGATCCGAGAGGAAGGGAAGGGGTTTACCGCAAGCGGCATAGATCTCCCGAAGCAGAAAGCTGTGGAGATGAGCAGGGGAGGCTGGAGCGAGCAGGGCAAGGGCTGGTCACACCACAGAGGAGGTGTAACTTTTGCTTGAAAGGTCCAGAATTTAAATATTGTTCTGAATATCAAGGATTTAATTTTTTAAACTCATCCCAGAACTGAAATTTATTCGGGAGACAGCATGCTACTGGAAGCACAAAGTGACTGGAAAGGGGGCAGAGGAGAGCAGAAACAGAGCTGGTGGGAAGTGTGGGGAGTCCTTTGGCTGATGGCTTGGAGGAGACGCTGGGTGCGGGGCCAAGGTGACCACATCAGCTCGCAGGCAGAGGGACAAGAGGGTCTCCCTTGAGTGAGCTGCGTGGCAAGAGTGAGGACCTTTGAAGTGCGTGGTGGTGTCATCTGCGACACTGGAAGAGCCAAACACCCATCTGTGTCCAGGCTGGATGGGGCTTTGAGCAACCTGGTCCAGTGGGAGGTGTCCCTGCCCATGGCAGGGGGTTTGGAACTCGATGATCTTTAAAGTCCCTTCCAACTCTCACCATTCTATGATTCTGTGACAGGGAGGGGTGGGGAGGAGAGAGCTCTCGTGGGTGTTTTTGGAAGGGCGCGGAGTGGGAAGCCGGCATCTTTGTGACGCTGAGATAGGGGAAGTTGCAGCAGCTGCGATGGGAAATGCTTGAGGGAGGCAAGGGGAGGGCTGCAGGGGATTTTCCTTGTCTGAGCAGACGGCAAAGGCCAGGTGTAGGAAAAAAGCTGGGGGGGAAGAAGCCACGGGCTTTGGGTATGGCATGCGCACACAGCGCGAAGTAGCCGTGGTTTATTTACCTTGGAAAGGCTTGCAGCATTTTGCCCTACTGAGAAACTTAAACAACACGAGTGTTAAGTACAAAACTGTGTACGTTACAATCGCTTCTCAGGAGGGAGCAGAAGTGGGGCAAACTCTTGGCTCTACCCTCCCCTGAGGCTGGTGTAATTCCTCCCTCCCCACCACACGCGCGCCCCTGTCTGCCCCAGCAGGCCTTCTGCAGGAGACTCCTGAGGGCTAAACATCATGGTTGCACGTGCGAGGTCCTGGTGGGAGCTGGTCCATCCACAACGTCCCGTGGTGGGCACCCATCCCTCCTCCAGCCTGCCGTGCGCCGCTCGCCCGCACTGCCGAGGGACCACCTGCTCCTGGAGGTGCCCCCCTGCTCCCCTACAGCGGTGGAGAGCAGCTCCTGCCCTGCCACATCAAAGGCTGTTTGCTCATATCAAAAGACTTTGGGGTCAATACGGACCTATACAACACTTAGGTGTTGTCTGGCAACTTCCTCCGTGGTGGCCGCCCCCCTGCTGTGACGGGGGGGGGCGGTGACAGTGGGTTTGGACTTTCATCTCCGGACCTTCTTTTGTCTCCTGGATGAATTGCGAGCTAACCTGAGACAACAGGAGAGCCTCCCCTAGGAGCGAGGTGCCAAGCTGCTGCGTTTCTATTCTTCCCACACTGTGCTTCTGTGGTGTGGTGCTGCATGCGTAATCTGGTGGGCTGCTGAACAGAGATGCTCAGTCCTTTGCTTTACTGATATAAATTTTCATTTCTCATATTCTGTTAAGCTACGCTCTAGCGACGTCCATTTGGGATTTTTTTTTTTCTTTCGTAATATTGCTTGCCAATTCATTATGAGTCTCGAAAAACAGGTAAAAAAATCCCAAACGTGACCTCTCAATCAGCACACGCGAAAAGGGCATTCGTCATGATTACCGAACTTCATAAATGACTTTATGAGACTACTGGAGATAACTCACTGAAATTACATTAATTTCTTCTACGACAATGTTATTTTCTTCCATTTTGTATGAAAGATGATTAAATGAAGGTCATCTAAGGTCAAAATGTCTATTCAGCAGATTTGAGCCCATTTCCACACACATGCTCTGTGAGCAGGGGTTAGAAACATGACATCAATTTCAATTATATATACTGATGCCTAAGAGGTAATGAGCAGATTTAAGAGGACTGTACATTGTGCTGGAACACATTTATTCTTTCATGGACTGTGCAGGAAGATTAGTGCCTCTAGAGTACTTTGGAAATTTGGAACATTTCAAGGTACAAGCAATGATACAGTACTGTAATCTTAATTATAATGGAGTTCCAATTTTGTGATGCCTTCTTAATCAATGCTATCGGTGATGTAACTTTGAACGGGCATAAAAAGTAAGGAATAATTGTAAATTTGCTTATTTATGAACAAGATATCCTCAGTTTAGGAAGACTCTTCTTCTTCTGGTTATTGGCCACTCTTATTCATGAAACAGCAGAACCAAAGAATTTCCACGTTTGTGAAAACATCAGTTTTGATGATGTAGGGTTCCCACAAACAGTGAAGAGCTGGCTGAATATGCTTAAAGCCAGCTTTTATTTGCAATAAAACAGGATTTTTCTTTATTGGTAAATCAGATGGTTAGACCTATTTTGATATATATCCTTTGAAGAACAAACAGTAGCGCTGTTCAAATAATCTTCTAGTTTATGGCGAGCATGTTTTCACCTTATATTAATTTTCATAGCTACAGACTTCTAATCTATCATAGCGGAGGATCTGCCCTGATATTTCTGAATTCATAAAAACAAAACTGGCCTTGCAAAACCAAGTTGAAGTTTGATAATGTATTTTCTTCTAAACTCTCTAATATTTAATCTGAACAGAATATACAAAATATATCTTTTTATAGATTTAAAACACCACGGTTAAAAAAAATTATAAAAAGCATGAGGAGAGAAAGAAGGTGAGGTGAGGAAGGGAATAACAGCATAACATTTTATCCCAAATTTTAGGAATGCTTCGGATATTTTTTTATCTTGTAGTAGCAGCTTCTAAAAGTGGTTTCTTTCTCTGATGAACTGTCCCAAGAACTATCTGCTGCTGCACTAAATGCGCTTTGTTAATAAAGACAGTTCCTGATGGTAGCGAGCAGATAACCTGGCCGATTGTCATCGAGCTGTTGGGACTGACTTTGCTGACTGGTGTCTCGTTCACTGGTGCAGGGGGAGAGAAAACCCCTCTCCCCTTTTGCCAGCAACCCCTAAGCCACGAAAAGATAAGAGAGAAGCAGTAGCAGTAGGTCTCTGAGGAGCCAGCAACCAGTTGGCTGCCAGTTTGTTAGATGGAAAGTATGGGAAACTCCAACTCACTGAAGAAAATAAATATTCTGAAGGCCGCTATCAACAGGAGCAATGGAATCGCTTATCCAGCTGGATTGCCCAGGTGATCTCTCTGTGTCCCTAAGTGCTGGGAAGACCACTTCTGAGGTACAAGTGAACCAGCCCGTTAAAGGTGAACGACCACCGGTCAAGGCACTGAAAGGCTGGGAGGGCTGGATGGAAAAGAAAGCAGGGAAAATGAAAACTGCTTCAAATAAACAAATTCCTTCCCAAATCCCGACAGATTTATCCCACTGAGATGCTGTGTGTCACTTGCCTGAGCATTTCACAATTTGCCTCAGTAACTATGTATTGCATTTACTATTTAAATCCCTTATTTTTAAATGCAAAAATCCAGCAAATAATTGCCTTTTAGAGCAGTTGCCTATCTGAGAGTACATAATTAGTCCCTTCCCTCAGCAACTGCTACCAGCTACTGTCAGAGACAGGGTATAGGAGAAGGTGTTTCAAAGACTTCTTCTTATGCTTTATGGATTTTATAATAGATAAAAAAAAAAAAAAGAAAATGATGATATTATTAATACCATCATATCCCTGGAGAAAGGACTGAAGAGCTCTGCCACCGTTCCTCCTGCGCTGACAGCTCGCTTGAATCAGTCCCCGTAACTGTACATCATAATTAACGAAAATGACAAGAAAACACCATGCCTGAGCCTTTCCATTTAAGAAGGAAAGTAATTGCATCCCAGTGGCCTTATTTAGTGCTGTGGAGGTGTTGGGCACATGAGGAACGCCACCTCTACCTTTTTTTGTTGGCTTCATTAGTTTTTCCAAGTTCATCTACATTCAAAGCAACAGTCTGGGTGAACAACAGTAATAAAAGAGAGAACTAAGCTAGGAGAGATCATGCTGAGGCTCAGATTACTCACTTCTCTTCCAGCAAGGATTTAATGCGCGCTTATAGCCCAAAACTGGGCTGTCCAAGAAAAAGCTAACGCTGTTCCCATGGATTTAACATAGATTTTGGCAGAATCTCTACTAGACCGATGTTTAATACTATTGTAAACCCTGCACCGAATTGTTCCTTACTCAGCTGTGATGTGCTTTCCCCTTTGAAATGGTTTACCAGTTGCACACATGCTTCCCATCGCTGCCATCAGCACGGGATTACTGCTGTACAACAGGCGTCCGTCTCGGGAGACACTGATGCTGCAGCCCAGATGTCTAATTGCTGTTGAACGAGCTGTATCCCACCTACATTTAAGCAACCTAACTGGGCACCATCAATTCCATGCGGTAACATGGAATTCAGAATAGGCTTCAAAATAGTCGGGCGATTTGCCTGCTTTGAAATCTGCGCTGTGTTGCTCTGTTACTGTACCCCGGGGAGTGAGCTTAAATATAGCCTGGTACGTCGGCACAAACTGTGGTCGTACCACTAGACTGCAAAATAGCCCTTCGTAAGTCCTAGATACAACTGATTAGGTGTGAGGAAAG
Source organism: Charadrius vociferus (assembly GCF_000708025.1). NCBI lineage: Eukaryota > Metazoa > Chordata > Aves > Charadriiformes > Charadriidae > Charadrius > Charadrius vociferus. Next base: position 890,648 of record NW_009646428.1, on the reverse strand, counting down.
GAAAACAAGAAAAATCTGAAAATTGGCTTTTTGGCTTTCAGGTTTCAGCAGCTAAATAGCATGCAGGCAATTAGAAGAAAACAAAAACCCAACCCTCACAAAAAATCATTCCAAGACAGAAGATCTATTCAGCCATGTGTCCTTGCTGCAATCAAGCAATAAAATACAGTATTTCATGTCCAGCATGCTGAAGGTGTTGTAATGTTTCCTCCTTCAAAACAGTATTGCTTTATCAAGAATGAAAGCCAGTGGGCTCTCGTGCGAGTTGACTCGGGAAGAGTGGATTGCTGGGATTTCCAGTCAGAATATAGTGTATAGGCAACCCATAATTGTCCTTTCGTTATGATTCTGACATTCCATAAGCCTTGCCTCCAACCAGCTGAACACAAAGATGACCCAGAGGAGTGTGATCCCAAACATTTTCCCCTCTGTTTTCTACCAGGCAAGTCTCAAGATAAAGATGTTGGTCTATTATTAGCAATCGTGGGCCTGTCCTTGCCAAGCGGGAACGATGGGATAAGTGCTTGGCATCTTCAGGGCCATTGGTCCTGCTTAAAAAGGAGGATTTGGAGATGCGGTCTCACCCCCTGGCCTCACCCTGGTCATTCCCTGTTTCCTGATTTGAGGGAAGGAAGAAGAAGAAGATGGAAAGTTGGATTCTGCCAGGTCCCTGCCCGGAAGAAAGCCCCTCAGAGGTTCACTGGTGCTGTTAGGAGTTGGGCAGGGATGTGATTTTGGGCCCAGTGGCTCCCCCACCCTTGCAGAGGGAAGGGATTGTCTAAGCCCAACCCTGGACGCTCCCCACTCCAGATGTCCCAGGAACTGCTTTTACCCGGTGTTTCTATTTAAAAGACATTTGAAACAAGCTTAACATTGCCAAAATAAAACTAGTTACAGGATTTTTCTCCACTTACACCCACACGAAATCTTTTCATTTGGAGGTCATTGCAGTGATTTAATGGTGCTTGATGGGTTTTTTTTTTCACCGAATGTGGAACCAATCTGATCTCAGTGCTTACTTATGTGTTACTGGGATGTATCATCATGTGGCACTGAGATAAGTTTGGCATTAGCAAAACCAGAGGATTTCTATTCTGTCAGAGAACCTGTTTTCCCCTCTTCTTTTGTTTCCCATAAAATCCTGTTAGAGCAGAGCAGAGTTCCTTAAGCAGGCTGCAAACTCTTTGAATCAACATTATTTGTGCCTAGCTTTTCTTCCTTACACTCCATTAGGAGCTGAAGCAGCCTCAGCAGAAAAGCTGGGGTACGGCAAGAAAGCAGAACATCAAGATTTTATGACCAAAGCTGATCTGCGGACGTAACTCCCGATGATCTTTGAAACTTACTGGATGGGAGGCTGCACTGAAGCCAACGCTAGAGCCGACAGCAAAGCAATAGGATTGTTTTGCCAATGTTCTCTTACTTGTGCTAAATAATTTCCTTTTGTGTGTTTTATCCTGCAGCCCAATAGCAGATTAGCTATTAGCTATGAGAGCCACGAGATCCGCTTTGAAGACCAAGCTGCAGCACTGAGCTGACATGCGATCTCAAATGTTATTTTACTGTTTCTACGTGCAAAATTTGATCAAAAGCTCCATCTTCCACAGGAGACGCTGTGTAGATTCAGTTAATTTTGACAGAGAGTTTTTATCGCAGAGAGAACTATTTCAGCAGATTCACCCTATAAATAGCATGGCCTTGTTCCACCGTAATACTTTTTCCATGCAACCATCTTTATAAGCAACTTGGAAGAAGTCTCCTGTTAGCTACCAATAAAAATAACCATCCGTTGCAATTTTGACTACGCAAGTAACGTCTAACTGCTCCATCTGTATAAAAGATGTTGTCCAGATCTCCTGATGATTTGTAGAGCTTGCCCTGATTGTAATGGCAAATCATTGGCTGATACGAAGAAGGAAGAAAAAGAAAAATTTAAAAAATTCCAGTTCTGTGACACAAAAGCTCAAAAAACAAAGGGGTTTGCCTTTTGCTTTTTCCTCTCTGGTCTCTGAGGTGTCCAGACAGCCTCAGCAACATATTAATTTCTGCTCAACTGTGACAGTGCCATAGGAGCACTTAGTGTGTGGGAAGCAGATATTTCCCAGGGATGTGGCATGGGTCTACATCTCCTGTTAGGGAGAGCAGGGTGAACCTCGCCTCGCCCTCAGATGTGCACATCTGGCCTTCTCCTGACAATGCCTTGTAAGGATGCCCTGCAGCACTGCGGGTGACCGCGGGCACACAGATCTCTACACAATATGCTCAGTATTTTCTTTTTTTCCCCTATCTTTACTGTTTAACCTAATGCCGCTGTTTCCCAGGGCAAACCAGAGAATTCTCACCAAATTTACCACAGTTCCCAGAGCTTTAAAGAGGTGAAACATAGTTTTATTGGTTGAATTATAGAAGTTACTTGTCATTGTTGTCCAGCTGTATCAATCACCTCCTTTCAATGACTCTCCAGAGAAAAACTCAAGCTATCATCCTCATTAACGAGGTAAATGCTCTTGGGGCAACTGATAGTTGAAATATGGTCGTGTATTTGTCCCGCCTCCTGTGGACATTAAGATGCGTTTCACTATGCTGATGTGAATCGTAAATACAAGTAAGCACATTCGAAGGCAACCTCATCCTATAGCTTTTTGTTTCCTAACCTCTTAAAAATGAAAACTCTTCATTTTGAGGAGAGCTTTTAATGTCTCCGGGGTCCATTTATGGCAAAGAGAGCTTGCTGAATCCACCACCTCTCAGCTGTCAACCATTTGGAATAGCCCTGGGATTTTGTAAGAGATAAAAATGCAAGTTTGTGAACATTACTTAAGATTTTGTCTCCATTATATGCCTGGTTTTCTTTCACTGTCTTTTTAACCTTTACCTGAAAGCTGCCTCATGCCGGTACTTACTCACGTTTTCTTCCCTTGGTAACTTTTCTCTCTGGCTCAGTGCTAGGCACACTTGTTGTGGCTTCCCTGCTTACTTATTTCTCCCATATAAAATAATCACTTACCCATAAAGAAAACATTGTCACAAGTTCAGCCAATCAACCGAACATGAATCTGCCTCCTTTCTCCCCATCTTCTTTAGAGCCTGGGGAGAAAGAAAAGTCAGAAGATCTCGTACGGGTTTCCTCTGTTACAGAAAAGTTGAGAAATCCACTTTTACTGAAGTAGAAGCAGAATACAAACCTCAGCTTCTGGGGTCTGGACATTCCTCCTGATACTGCTGTTGTTTTCAGATGGGATGGATAGTGGCCTCTGCCCAAAGTGCTGGCTTGTGCTCTTGGTCCTACGTTTTGTCAGGAGCACATGTCCTTCTGCAGGAAGGACGTTGGCGAGAAGCATTTCTGTGGAGTCAAGTAAATTGAAATACTTCCTTGCAAAGATTTACCTGAGCCATTTCCTTGACATCATTGCTTCCCACTCCCCTGCCACAATAGTTTTGATATATTCCAAGTGCATTTATTTTTGTTCCCTGCTTGTGTTTGTGAGGACAGGGCTCAGGGAGAGGCTGAAGAGCAGAGCGAAGTGTTATGCGCAGGGCTCCAGAACTCGCTGGTGTTCACAGGTGTCAGCTTCGTGCTGCTCCTCTAAATACTCGGGGCTGGGATATTCGCTCAAAGCTACTGAGGGTTGTTTATAAGCCAAATAATGACAAACTTCTCCTAATACTTGCATATGGTTTCATAAGGCTTGAGAGGCTTACACGGGTATAATAAATTCAAGTGTCAAGTACAAATAACCAAGTTTGACAATTTCGCTCTAATATAATGTAAAGCAGAAAAGAAGGGGAGAAAGGTAAACAGAACACCCATCCTGAGCATTTTCCCCTGGGAGAGGTATTCACCATCAGCACTCGGGTGAGAAGGTATTTATCTCCAGCCAGCACGGGGGTAAAATCTGGCCATCAGATCAACATTTAAAAACTAGCAGGGAACAAATCTCTCCGCTTAATGACTCATATGCAATTTGAAATGGAAATAGAATAATATGTTTGAAGTCTTTATTATGCATTTAAATAGATTAAAGAGAGACTAAACAATTAGTGATAATATGTGTGTGCATTAATGCAGGAGAGAATCAAGTCTTTCAAGTCTTTTAGATTGCTCAGAGGAGTCCCTGGTTTGAAGCTGGGAGGAGAGCTAGCTCACAAAAGGATTAAAATACATTATCCTACAGGGTAAATTCATTATTCTTAATGCACCGGGACATTTTTGATCCTCAGATGAAAGTTTTGCAGGCTTAGATAAGTAGATCGTTTCGGATCCCTGAGGAATTAAAAGCAGATTTGTCCTCCAAGAGAACAGAAAATGAAGCACGCACAGATCATTGATGAGCACCAAACACCTCAGCCCAACATCTGCTCAAATTGGTGTGGGGTTTTTTTGGGGGTGGTTTTTTTTTTTTTTTCAGTAGTACCTTTGACAGGAATAAATGGCATGAGCTAACCTTTGCTTTTGGAGATCCAGACCTGAGGAGGCTTTAGGCGGAGGGTCCCCTGGCCCCTGTGCTCAGAAGGAGGGGGATGTCCTGGGCATCAGCACTTACTAGAGCTTTAAAATCAGGTAGCATCTCTCTTTGGTACGGGCATTGTTAGTGGTATGAGAGATGGGGCAGGTGTCTCCAGGGCGCTGTATCCTCCCTGCCGTGGCTCTGGAGCACACGACTGAGACGTGCAATGGCTTCTTCCCATCCAGCAATCCTGACGGGAACGGGCTCTGCCCGACTTGCATCAGAGAAGTCCTGACTGAAGCAATATGGTAATTATTTACAGAGCTTTTTAGCAAGTGTTTTGCTATAAATATTTAGTTGTAACACAGCA
>NW_009646428.1:865725-885807 GCF_000708025.1 Charadrius vociferus | reverse complement strand
CTTTCCCTAGTTGCAGTGCTGCAAGCTGTAGGTAATCTTCCGTTATTGTTATTTTCCCCCTCTCTTGAGAGCTGCCCAGAATAACTCAAACCAAGTCTTTGTGAAGAAATTATTTCACTACCTAAGAGGAATGCCATAATTTTTATGCCGGGTGGACGAGAAAGCCAGGTTCTGATAATCAAGTTGTAGTTTGTAGGCATAGGAAAACAGACACTTTTCAGCTTTGGGAAACAACTGCATTAAATTCGCAAAGGTCTGATCTTTCTCAAACTGCAAACAATATACTGAAAAACTGAACTGAAGCTTTGCAAGGAGTTGCCAGATGTTTAAGCCAGGGTGCCCTAAGTTCGACACCAACCTCCGACTAAAAGGCAATGTGATTTTCAAAGGTGGCCGCGTGTGTTTGTGGGAGGGAGAGTGAAGAAAAAGGGACAAAAATTGTCTTTGGGTGCTCAATAGGCCCATCATTTTAAGAAGTATATTTGCACTTCAGCTCAAGATTTTTAAAATATCTGGGGGTCTGCATCCATACTTCGGTGAAATTACTCTGTGGTGTGTGCCAGAGGCAGACCCCTGGCATGTAGTAAGAATTTAGCCGAGGAGATGCTGGAAGATTCGGAAAAGCTGGACTGCTTTGGAGGGTGTCTAAGCAAGGTTGCTTGAGTTGCCATATATGACAACGGTATCTTACCCCCAGAAGACTTCTAGGTGGCAGGATCAGGCCATTTTAGGCTTACTGGTAATGCACCCAGCCAACTCCTGGTCTGACAGCACCTCACCTCCTCCCCGCACACCCGACACGGCCCCTCTGGGGGCACTGACATCCCCATCTCCGCCCATCTGATTTCCCTTTCCTTCCTCAGGTTATCAGAGTCCCCATCTGCCTGAGGTGTCAGTGGCGTTTCTATTAGACCTCTGCCCAACAGCATCGAAACCCAGAGAAATACATTCAAAAACAGAGCGGGGTTCACAGCCTGGGGAAGGGCAGCTGCTATAAAGGAGTGCAAACACCCAGGGAAGCAGCCTCTCCCATGTGCTAATTTAAACCCCCTCTGTAAATGGATGATAATTTCTACATTAAATATACATGTACGTACTGTTAATCTGTTTGATAAATAATTCAGTGCTATAATGCCACTGAGAAACCCAGGGCGCTAAGCACGGATTTGGTAGTGCATTGTATATTATATTCAGCTTCATCCCTCTAGATACACCACATTATCTTTCTTTTCTATTTTTCACTCTTTTTTTTTTTTTTAATAAAGAAAACTAAAGCAAATGGCTCTTGCTTTTTACTTACCCCATGATCAAATGCAAACTAGGCCACTGTGATTGCTTGCTCATCCCTCTACTATGAACGGTAGAGAACTGTCTATCAGATTAAACTTTAACGGACTTAAAGTCCTTTAAACTGATGGAGATCATATGAGACATTGTTCATAGTGCTGTGACGAGCACTTCCCTCCCTTCTCTCCCAGTCTCCCCAGTGATGAATGCGGACTGCCCTCCAAAGGCAGGATGCTCAGCCCACATGAGGCCGTGGGAGCACATCCCTTGCCTGGGACAACAGCCCCCGTCTGCCACCACAGCTGCCGAAACAACACATGGCAAAAATGAATTGCTCTGCCATTGGTCTGGGGTGGGAGCTGTCATGATGGAAATCAGGCTTTTTATATCCTGTATGGAATCTCCTTTGTTATGGGACAGCTTGTCCTGCTGCAGAAAGCTGGGAGTGAAATACATCATCAGATGAGAGAATGAGGGTAGTGTCAATTTTAGTCTGGGTTTTTAAGACCAATTGAGCTACAGTCCTCATTCAGTAGAGCAGTTTCATAGAATCATAGAATGGTTTGGGTTGGAAGGGACCTTTGAAGGTCATCTAGCTCCACCCCCTCTGCCGTGGGCAGGGACACCTCCCACTAGACCAGGTTGCTCAAAGCCCCATCCAGCCTGGCCTTGAACACCTCCAGGGATGGGGCAACCACAGCTTCTCTGGGCAACTTGGCCCAGTGCCTCACCATCCTCAGAGTGAAAAATTTCTTCCTAATATCCATTCTCAGTCTACCATCTTCCAGTTTGAAAGCATTACCCCTCATCCTATCACTATATGCCCTTGTGAAAAGTTCCACTCCAGCTTTCTTATAGGCACCCTTCAGATACTGGAAAGCTGCTATAAGGTCTCCCCAGAGTCTTCTCTTCTTCAGGCTGAACAATGCCGCCTCTCTCAGCCTGTCTTCATAGGAGAGGTGCTCCAGCCCTCTGATCATCTTCCTGGCCCTCTTTCTGGACCCGCTCCAATAGGTCCATGTCCTTCAAGTCCTTTCCTCAGGACTGAAATGGGGGAGATTGTCCTTTCCTCACCATAACAGGAGGAATATTCTTCATCGTTGGCTGATGGGGGTGGGATCACGGTTTATTGAAGTGCCCTGCTGTGCAGGAGGGTTACGTCAATCAGGGCAGCATCCTGAAGACTTCTAACGACATGTAATAGCTTCGCTTTATCCTGGCACATAGAGATTTACCTCTTGTCCTAGATATGGCAAATTTAGAGTGGCAGCAGCCAGAGATGCTGCGGCAGCGTTTTGTCAGGCGTGTAAACCCCCAAGCTTCAAAGCACCGGCAGAAATGGATGTTGTCGAACGAGGTATGTTTAGACATCAGAGAGCTGCCCCTGGGTGCTGTTTGCAGATGGAGGATGTTGACCTTTTGATGAACAGCTTCGATATTGAATCTACAAAGAGTATCATCCCTTTCTTTCTATGGGAAGATCTCTCCCAAACCCAGTGCTTGCCCTTACTTCTCACTGAACAAAATTGCACCCGTACAACTGGCAAAAGGGCAAGGCCCTCCTATGAAGAGAGCCTTGATTTATGATTATGTTCACAAATTAAAATTATGAGTGATTCAGGCATGTTGCCATTTCTCTGCGAGGACTCTAATCACGAGGGCTTTGTGAAACCTGAATATTTCACGGATTGCACTATGCGTTATTATCAGTCCCACAGTTTCTATCAGAAAGTGTAATTTATAATCAGAGCTCTCTCTTCCTTCTTCAGATGCTCCAGTCACCCAGGTGGGACAGAAACAACATACGAGGTCAATGGCTAATCACACAGCCACCTATGAGGCAGGCCTTTATCACTCCAGCATTATTCATCCAAACTGTTCTGAGCGTATTTATTAACAAATACCTGCTATCATGATCAGCTCGCTAATGACTCACTTCCAGTCTGGATAATTTTCAGAAGAAGAGGAAAGAACGATGGAAGAATCGTAATTGCAACACGATGAGTACCTCCCACCTTCCCCTCCCTTGCCACTACAGGAGCTCAAAGGCGTAATTGGATATTCATATAGGAATAGGCTGAGAAGCTAAATCAAGCTACAGGTCAGCCAAATGCTCTATCTTCTGTTCACAGCAAACTTTAAATGACTTTTGCGAGGCAATCATTTCCAAGATGGCTTTTTTGAAAACGTGTCACAGTTACTCAGATGCTTCAGAAATACTGCAAATAAACGCGCAGTGCAGGGAGTCTCTGGAAGAAAGGATTATCTGCACAGGAATTATCAGTGCAAGCGATATTTGTCCATGCATAGTACTAGGAAAGCAAAATTATGTAGCAGAAATAGGTTACAAGGAACACATGAAATTGAAAGCTTCCTCCATGGGTGGGAACATTTGGTATTACCACCCATATGAACTATGCAGCCCAGTAGTTGCCGTAGTGGGTTAATATGGGGGTTACAGCCCCCATCAAACATAAAACTTACTCAAAAGATGGAGCAATTACTGCAAAGATTTAGGTGACCTTCTGAGGTCCCTGTCAGCCCTTTATTTATTAATATATGTTTGGTTTAAAAAGTGAACTGTTTTCTTTTGTAGAATGTCAAATGTTAAAGCAACTCCCTTTTTATGTGGTATATAAGGAATACTGCAAATACTTGCTTCAATGCTAAAACATCATTTCCTGCTTTTCTATTGTGATTAACTGAAAATGCACTAGTATTTTACAGAATTGAGCTCATACTACCAGGGTGATTTTTGTTGTCTACGTCTGCATTTCCTTGTAGTTTTGTGCTGTCATTTCCAGACTTTCCTAACTGGAAGATCACTGTACCTCAATGAGTTGCGTTGCATGACAAGATTCCTGAATTTGGTTACCTGATCAGTAACAGAAACAAGTATTTTTGATGAGAGGTAGAAATCATTGGTTGCATTACAGTGCATCACCGAAACTTAACTGAAGCAATGAAGCTAGAAAGAAGAAAAGGTATAGTGGGCAAGTTTTTCATCTCTACATTTCCCTCCTTTCCTTTTAATGTCTGAGAACCCTGACAAATTATTTCACCATCTAAGTGCCAGCCAGGTACAGCATAAGCAGAAATAGGATGAAGTATGTGGCACCTGGCAATATTTCTGCACCTTGAGCTGAAAAGAAAACTGTGAAAGGACCGGAAAGGAAGTGCCGTTTCGAGGAGAGAATCCCTGTCGTGCCTGCTAATTAATGCCTCCGGCGTGCGGACCCCTGTCCCTATCACACCGGGCAGAAGCTGAAGCTGTCAGGTCATTTGGGGCAACTCACCGCGAGGGTTATGAGGCTGTAATCACACCTGTGGTTTTGTCATGTTGTTTGTGACCCGGGACGGTATCCTCCGTGCACGGAGATGTTTGAGGAGGGAGGCCAAAAAAAAAAAAAAAAAAAAAAGAGAAAAAAGAGTGTTGGAAAACAAGAGAACAGAAAAGCAAAATCACATAGCAGTAAGAGGTAACAAGAAACACACGAAAATGAAAACTACCTCCATGTATGTCAATATTTGCCATCCCCAGCAGTATGACCTCCAGAACAAAGGCAACGGGTTCCCTGCTGCCTAGTGACAGAAACGAAAACAAACATTTCCTACAACCCAAGCCTGGCTGCGGCGGTGCTTGCAAGTAATCTCTTATTTATATATTCTGCTCAGAGGATAACCTTAGCTCCAGAAACGCCTGGCATTTCAGCAGGCCAAGCCCCTCTTTGGGAGGCACACAATAGCCCAGCGGCAGGCGCAGGGCTCCCTGCTGCGTGCCGCAGGAAGGGCTGGGATTTCCCTTCTTGGTTTCTCCCCGTTCGCAGGGGTATTGCTGTGCTCCTTATTCATGGAAACAAAAGAAGGAATACAGTGCATATGTTCCCACCTTTTTCTTCCCGACTTCAGCGTGTTTAACGACTACTGTGAGGTCCCATGCTGGGGAGACGACTTCTCGCCTTCGTTCTCCTATCAAAAATGCATTTGCAGGATCATTCCCAGCAAATTAGTCAAATCAATGACTTGGTTGTCATTAGATGAGACTGTAATACGAAATCTCATTACTTTTCACATTGGCCCCCACGGAAACCACAACTGCCTGATGAAAATGCTTTTAGCCAAATAATACCTGCAGGTGAGGTCTGGTGGTACTTCAAATTGACCCTCATCCCCAACCCCATGGTCCCTCTCTTGCCTGCCCACACCTGGCCGCTTCCTTGTAAACACTCATGCCACTAAAACCACCTCCAAATCCTGTGTCTCTCCTCACAAAAGATTAGGTTTTGGCTAGTTTGGCTCCCTAACTTGCCTCAAACTTAGCCATGTGAGCTGTAGGGATGCACAGCCAAGGGATAGAGGAGAGGAGCATGGGACAGCAGCGGCTCTGCCTTGCCCTGCTCCGCAGCTCTGGGGAGCAGCACCTCGTCCTCCGTCTTTGGTTCTGCTTGCATGGCCCCGGGCAGACTGCTCGGCCTCTGGCAGCTCTCGTGAAATTCAGGAGGAGGGTTGCTCCCCGGTTTGCGGGGGAGCCACTGCCATCACGCTGAACGTCGTGCAACAATTCGACAGGCTCCCACTCCCTCACCCCTCCCCACGTGGAGCCTCCCACTTGTTTTGCCACCGTGCTACACACACGGATAAAGCATCTCAGCATGTGTTTCCTAAGTGCGTTTCAAGATTGAGTATTAGGGTTTGGAATAAATAATAATGCCATAGAGAAAGTGGGCGGCAGAGTGAGAAACGAAAGAAAAATGATGCTGCTTTCATTCCCCCGCTGCCTGAATTTCCGATTTCCCAGCAGCCCCTGCAGTGTGGCCCCAGCGCGGTGGCAACTTGGCAGCGAGAAGATGTTTGAAGAAAGCTGGTTTCTGCCACCACTGTGCACTTGCCCAGGGTTAGCGAGGCAGTTAGGCTCACTTCTCCATTTGGGATCAGTTCCATCAGACGCCAGCCCCATTGGTGCTCTTGTCACCGAGGCGTTTAGTACTCCACCTCTCAGGGTGAGGGACACCTTGACAAGGGGCAGGTGCTGCCTTGGGAGGACCGTGCTGTTGGTCTGGTGGGTCATAGGATCATAGAATCATAGAGCCATTTAGGTTTGAAAATACGTTTAAGATCATTGAGTCACACCATTGACCTAACACTGCCAAGTCCACCCCTAAACCATGTCCCTAAGCGTCACATCTACACGTCTTTTAAATACCTCCGGGGATGGTGACTCCACTACTTCCCTGGGCAGCCTGTTCCAATGCTTGGCAACCCTTTTATGACTAGTCTCCCTCTGCTCTCTGCACAGGGGCAGTGTGGGAAGATGGATTCATTTGCAAATGTAAATACCGGCTGTCAGAGAGGGCAAGGGATTAGCTTTACATATGAAGAGAGAGGTGGCACTGCACGCTGTCAGGCTCATTAGGGAAGCAGGACCCGTGTAGCTGGGCCATTTGGTAATGATCTACCCACTCCATCCTTCCTTTGTTTTTTTAACAACCCTCCAGCTCAGGCCAGGCTCCCTGGGCTCTGACATTTTCCCTTAAAAAAACCCCACTATAGCCCTGATTCATTTTTAGACAGGTCAAGAAACCCAATACACATGCAAAAAAGGATCTGTACAATATGAGATGTATTTATTTTGACAGTAAACTTAGATGGAAAGGAAAATGCAACCGATAACAGTGTTTTCCATGCACACACCACAGCCGCCGCCCTTCATGGGTCATCCAGTGATGTGTTGCACTGACACCCAGAGGATCTCTGCTACTATTTATTGTCCGGCACATCCTACAGCCAAAGCAAGAGCAAACAGGGTAAAACATATGGAATCAAACTGCATCCTCACATCCTTCGCCAAGGTCCAAGCTTTTAGGAAAAGTAATTCAGATAGGAGACGAGACAGCCCTAAAGGCATAGTTTCGAAGCTCAGGCAGATCTGAGATTGCTACTGCTGAAAGAGGTCCTCCCACTCTCCTCTCTAACCCTGGGCCATACCTTTCCATCACCAGCCTTGTATGAGCGGTTGCACTTGCGTGGTTGTGTGGCAGATGGGATGCCAAAAGTCAGACCTGGAGGAGAACAGTGGATTTCAGCAGGACCCATGGGCTGATTGCGTTTGTCGCACAGCCGCCTGATCAAACGCGAAATATTCAGTGTGAATATGCAGGTGGAAGTGGGAGAGGGCAGGTAGGGAAGGATGGAGACTCTGCAGTTGGCATCCCGAAACACACAGCAAAAGCTAATTTACCTTGGCAGGAACTCGTAATGTGCTACCCATCCTGGGCCCAACGGGTGCTTCAGGTCAGAACAGACGTGATATAGAACACACCTGGGATTTCACCATCTAACTCCTGAATCAAGCCCATAACTTTAGCTAAAACCTTATATTTCTTAAAAACAATAATCCCATTGATTTCCACTAGAGCTGTGGATCGCTGCCTCGTGAAAGGATTCCCCTACCCTGCAGTTTCTCTCTCGTTCAAATCCCTCGCTTCTCCACAGTTATTTATACTAATGCTTTTAGGATGGGTTTCTCTAGGCAGGTAAGTGGGTGCTGGATGGGTTTCTCTTCTCCCTTCCCTATTCAACGGGAGAAGAGTGCATTCCGGGCTTCTCTACAAACCCTTGATTTTCAACAGGGATTAGGGTCTTCATGGTGGGAAGGTGGGAAGGAGAATGAAAATCTTTTTTCTAGTCCTTCAATAAATGCAAGCGGAAGGTTTTCTATTAAAAGCCCCTTTTCACATTCACACAAAGGAATTTGCATTTACATGCTTCCACGCTCAGGAGGCCCCTGGTTTCATCACCTTGTCTTGCTGACTGTGAGAGGTGGGGTCACGATGCCCAGGTTTAACTAACCATAGATTCTCAGCCCGTAAGAGACAGAATTATGTTGTGGGGTTTTTTAACAACTGCACATTTGCTTGCAAATGCCACATTCGGGCGCAAACAATAGTATGCAGCAGAATATAAATTTTCTATAACAAATCATGCAAACAAGACATCGTTCAGATTAAAGCTCAGACAAGAGTGCATTAAAATACATGCAAAGCAGACAAATGAGTTGTAGATTGCTATATTGATGGGTTTATTTTATTTTTTATTCCTTCAGCTCTGGCTTTGAGCTAATAAAGCCTTATTCCCTGCACTGAGAAAGAAAATAATTATATTTACTAGGAGAAAAGGAAACTGCATTACATCCCAGACCACCTAAGACATTTTCCTGTTTCTGTGGGTTCTATAAATAGACTTTATATTGCCTTGAAAATATGTCAATACATAAATGCATAAAAACTATCCTCTCGCCTGCAGCAGACAACTTGGCAAAAAAAAAAAAAGTCTGAGTGAAATAGCTGTGTTCTCTAAAGGCTGGTAAGAGTCTGGATAGTGCCAATGCTTTTGTGAGAGGAGACAAGCAATAAAAAGGTCAGAACTGTGTGAAGAGTACAAAATAAATGGAAAGCTTAGCAGTTCAAGTTTTAATCTAATTTTCATTTGGTTTCTCCTAGAAATGGTAAGAGCTTCAAAACACAATGGACGTTTGCCCAGGACTTGAATTTAGCTAATCTTTTAAAACATATGATTAGCTTTTCGTAATCCAATGACTTTTCACTCTCACGCCCTTCTGTTCTTCTGGTCCGTGGTGTTCAGCGTGCTCCATTACCATGAGGAAATGCAGAAGCAGGAAATATGAGGAACTTAATTAAATTGAAAATCTCCTTAGAATCCATGCAATCTACTCTTGCAAGCCAAAAGTCGTTCAAGACTGTGTTGGTCAGCTTTTGGATCCATACTGAAATACACACTACCATTTTCTTCCATTTTATAATCTGCTGGGTTTTTTTTCTCCCTTTTCCAATCTTTCTTTCCTGGAAGAGGAGCTAGGCTCTTCATATAGTGTATAAGTAGATCTTCTTGGCCAGTAAAATGCAGCCTAGGTTTGGTTTCATTTTGGTTTTCCTGCAAAAGTATCTGCTTTTTTCTCAATTGAAGAGAGATGGAGAATTTTTCCAGCCTCTCGCCTCTTAAATTCAGGAGGTCTGCTAGAAATTCAGAAGTGCAAAACTTCAGCTAAGTGATAAATTGCTGCTGTTGATTCATATCTCCTGGAAAATGAAGCAGCCTTTTGTGTTGGTTTTGTTGAGTTTGGCTGTATAAGTGGCATCTGTGCTGGGTTGTGTACTGTTTCAGTAAAAAAACCCCTTCTGTTTTGGCAAAGCACTCTGGTCCAGGGGTGCGATGGGTCCCTCCTTTCTGTGCCAGCATGGTAGCTGCCAAAGCTGTGCCGGAACAACACTGGAAGAAGCTGTCCATCTCCCATCGCGTGGGCTGCCTTCCCCATTCTCACTGCTTTTCTGCCAGTAGCTGCCCAAAGTTTAATGGAAACCACCTCCTCTTCGCTAGCCACACCAGTGAAGAAGGGGAGAAGTTGGTCAAACCATGCTCCCCAGCCACGTCCCCTCCCACATCCAGCCCCACTCTGTCCCACACCATTGCCACTATTTCGTCTCTCCCTCCAGAGGTATGCCAAAGGGCAAGGCACAGTTTTCAAGCTTTGAACTTTAATTAAATAGGTGTGGGCTGCACAAAGCAAATATTTCCTTTCACTGAGGCCACTGGCGGGAAGAAAGTGAACGAGGAGACCAGGTGCTGTTTGTGCTCTCCTCCCTTTAGGGTTTTTCTGCACTCTACCGCTTATTCCGTCCGCTCTCCGTTGTGTTATCCGTAGCCACGGTTAAATATAATTCTTCGAGATTGAGGAGGAAGCCATTGGCACTGGGGAGGCTGGCAGACTTGACGGAAAAACAAACTGATTTGGGGAAAGTAACGTTTGCTGAATATATTACTACTGTAAGGCTATATGATCACGGACTCTTGACAAAAACATGGATTACTGTCAATAATGCAAAAATGTCTCTGGGGGCTCCTCCAAACCAATGTGTGTTGAGAGGCATCCAAAGCCAAACATGATCAGATTTAATCATGACTCGGCTTATTGGACTTACCTTTCCCGTGAGTGTCCCTGAGGAAAATAAAGATTTCTAATTTAGTTAAAATAACTAAATAACTAAAATAAAGTTTCTAATTTTTTTGTAAGATATGGTAAAGACAGGTATCAAAAAAGAGAACCGACGCTGTCTGTATTTGCTTCTAGATGAAGTTTATCTCACTCTGCATCAAAAATATGCAGGTTCTCTCCTACAGATGCCTTACAAAATAAACTGTAATCTATCTCTACTTGACTTTAGAGCGAAAAAAAAGTTAGATAAGACTGGGAATCCAGGGGCATTCAGGGCTTCTCAAAATCCTCTGAGCAGTCCTTTTTTTTTTTTTTTTAATTTAACATTTCAAACAACGAAGTTTGAGAGCCGACCCCTATGTTTCTTTATTCACCATCTTTCAAAAGAAAATAACTTTAAACATATTCCCTGTTAAATAGAAGTTAATCTTACACAAAGAATAAAGACTTGGCTGTGAAAGTGGGTTTTGCCCTGCTTATAAGGCTCCTGGGGCAAAAAATGTAATATAAATGCATCAAAAACCCAATGCGAGAGTCTGAGTCTGCAAATACCTGCACCTGCACTTATAAGTGGAAAGTAAGATCCTCGCCCAACCAAAATCAGTGGGATTTCTGCCCTCAGCTCCAACAAGTTCCCTGTTTCTCCCTGTGAGCAGTCAGACTAAATGAGAAGGACTGTGCGTAATCAGCTGCTCCCCAAATGCAACTATTTGCGAGGGATTGTGCCCATGTTTTTAATTCTCTCCTAAATTAAAGATTAATCATTTCCAAGTGGCAATTTTTATTATCTTGCTAATTTGTCTGTGTGTGAATCGCTGTGCCAGCTGGGCACATAATAACGTAAGCACCGCTCGTTGGAAAAAGGGCTCAACCAAGCAAAATGCTGAACATCCTTTGCAGAGATGAAGTTCTTTGAAAGGAGCAGAGGAGGCTCAGCCGCGGCTGGTGGGGCAGTCGGCGGCGAATCCCCAGCCGTGCCCAGCACAGACCCGCGTTGGTAGAGCTGAAAGAGCAATCTCTTGGTGTGAAATTCTGAGCAAGCTTCTGGCTGGAACGTTAAGAGCAAAAGGAAGAGGATCCCATGAAGGTTTTCCAGTTTACTTTGAAAGGGAGTTGTTTTTTTTCTCGTTTAATAAGCAGGTGATAAATAGTTTGCAGAGTCAGGAGGGAAAATCACAAGCAGTCTGCTTTCATTGCATGAAGTCCAAACTACATCTCCCCCCACATCTGTATCATTCACATTTTATGTTAGGAAAAAGAAATGGATATTGACTTAAGCACGTGCAGCATTAAAAGCCAGAGATGGAAACCAGTGTCATCCAGTCCTGCTCTGCTGTTTCCCAGCTGAAAACTGGCAGAGACATAATGCCTTCAGCTTCAGGTGAGCTGAAAAATGGATCAAAACAGGCTTTGGGGGAACTATCATCATTCCTGTTTGTGGCAGAAGCACCAAGCGGCCTGGCAGAGTGAACCTTCATTTAGACAGATCGAATCCAACCTGGCTTTAAGAGGGAGAAAAGCTGGACTTGTGACAGTTTATTTTAAGCCATCGCCAGGCCACATCTCAGGATTTTCCTTCAACCTTTCCTATAAGGCGGCGTGTCGCGTGCCGGGCTGCACGAACAGCTGCGGCTTCCCTGTAAATATTTTATGTGACTTCGATTAAACATCTGTTTTGTTGGCGCGCTGCAGCCCGTGCTCGACCTTGACTCCTGTCAGAATAACGCCCACCTCAGGGCATTGCAGTTCCTCACATCGCATTTGAATATATCGCTAACTTCATAAATAGGCACATCTCACCGACAGGTATAAATGTTAAATGGATCTTCTCCAGGAAGAACAGTCTGGTGGAGAAAGACTTCCCCTTACACGTACGCACGTTCAGCTTCAACAAACATGTGCAACACATACGACGGCAATATGCAGGAGCAGAAGGTGTCCATCTTCTTGAAGAAGCCAGGCCTGAATAGGAACTGACTGCTGCAGGTTGCTTCCAAAGAAAATCAAAACAAGCTTCCAGAATGTGAGAGCTTCAGAAATAGCATCTTTCTGCTGCTCAGCAGGGAGTGAAGTTGTTCGCTGCCCTCATGAAAATTACCTTATACTCTCCCTGTAATGGTTTTGATATCTTTCTGCCCAGGTGAAGATAAAGTGGATTTTTTTCCTCCCTGAGTTCGATTTAATACCAGACAAAAGTATATAAAAGTAGCAACACTCGTACTGTGTGTATCAAAATGCAAAGAGAGAAAGAAGTTACGAGCTCTATTACACAAGGACAAAAGATTACAAGAGGAGAGTTGTGAAAATGAAGAGAAATAAATGGGATGCAGACCCAGTTTGCCACACTACGCAAATCAAACTGCCTTTCCCTGCAGCGTTAATCACTCAACATTTATCAGCCTGGATTTTTCCAAGGATTCAAATTCAGGCTCTGGATTCTTATTTCAGGATTCAACACCTCTATAAGTATCTGAAAAGCTACTCTATTAGAGCAGCAGAGAAGATGGAAACTGTGCCTGGAGGCTCAGAGCTGGCCCTGCGCGTGTCTCAGCAATGCCTGGTGCAGCGGACGCATTTAGAGATGATTTCCCAGCAGGTGCACAAAATCAGCAGAGAAGTTGCAAAGAATTAGGTGTCAAGCACTGAAAACCCTGTAAATTTCAGAAGTGAACATTCGTTAACTCTTGCTGAGTGTGATGGAGAGCCAGCAGAAAACTTCACTAAAATTGGGAGAGGGGGGGAGAAGATAAAGAAAAAGAGGCATATTTGATAGTCTCCAATAACGAAACTCGTCAATTCAGCTCAGGTGACTTTATGGAGGAGGAATTAGTCTAGCGACTTACATAAAATCTTAACGGGCAGAACTAAGATGAAAAAGATGAAAGGTGTTTCTCTCCATGTTTTATCTCTGAATCCCATCACATCTAAGGCGTAGAATTAAGCCCGGCGCTAGCGCATAGGTGGTTTGCTTCAGCCCTGCTCAGTCCCCGCTAGTGTTTACTTATCGCGCCGCCCCGTATCGTTGCGCCGAGCCCTTCGTGCAAGCCTGGCACCTGCTCCAAAACTGCTCTTGCGCTTGCGTGGGGGGGGCATCCAGTAACACTGTTGATGGCTGTGGTCTGGGAAAGTAATTACAGCTATTGCGTGACATCAGCAGTTAAGATTCCTGGTCATTAAAGTCTAATAAGAAAGGCCAGGTTGTTCTGGGAGTGGATTTTACCTAAATTAATACAGTCAATATTTGTGACCTCCCTTTCAGCTTCACTGGAACTCGTTTCACTTATTTAAATCCAGTCAGCGACGTGATGCCAGGTTGGCAAGGGAGGCCACAAACCTCACGGGCCTCACCTCTCCCTTCTTTCCCCATGCACTCCTGGGGAAATAAACACTGCAAATGCCTACAAAAACAGCAAAGGAATTGCTGATATGGAAAAGATCCCTCCCCCTGAAGGAAAATATGCTTATGCAAAGGGAAATTCTGCTATGGGACTTGCTCTCCAGACCAGAAGGTGCTAGATGGAGGTCAAGCACTGTGAATTCAGTGAGGTTGGCAGGTGAAAAATTTGAGCCATCCAAGAGCAGAGCAGCGGGTTTGGGAAATAAGCCAACATCACTTTTTTTACTTCGTCTTCAGGCAACTAAGTGTCCTGATCTAGTGCAGGCAGAGATTTACCCCGGCACACGCTAACCTTTACCCACGCGATGTCACCGCTTCCCGTTGCCCTGCCAGCATTTTTCCTGCTGCCCCCGTGGCAAGCTCTGGGGCTGCTGCCTGGTTCCTCAGCTGTCTGCAGAGCCTACGGCTTGTCAGGCTCCTCAACACGCATCTGGGCTGCGGCACGTCGCCGGGTTCGTGACTCCCTGAAAGGGGTCACACACTTTGGCAGGTCAGAGGAGAGCAAGCCTTGGCAGGGCTCTGCAGGGGAAAATTTCGGGTTGCCTGCCTCTTCGGGGACTTTCTGGTGGTCTTCCGTCAGAAGCTTGGGAAAAAACTATCAGTACGTCCTCTCCCACACTGTTCTAATTTTTATTTTTTACTGTTTTGGGTTTTTTTAAATAAAACCTCCTTTTTTTTTTTTCCCTTTTTATTTTTTTTTATCAGAAAATCTTCCATGGGCATGTTGGTTTTTTTTTCACTGAAGTGGCAGGTTTCATTTTTTTGGATAAGCAAGAGAGGTTGTGCCTCTCATTCCTGGTCTGGCCATGGGTACAAGCATCCCCTTTGGCAAACCTCCCTTACGATCCTCCGGCAATTACAGGTCACATCCTTCAGCTCTCAAATAGCAGGTTTGAAACTTCTCGAGTGCTGTCGCTCCTACTTGCCATAATTTTGAAAGGTATAAGGCCCGAGCAGACGAGCGTTTCCGCCTCGAGTCCTCAGCGCTTGCTGCACAGCTTCGAATCCCCAGGAGGGCAAAGCCCCGCGCCACGACAGGGGCTTTATGAGCCAAACAGCTATGGGGGTTTCAGGTGGTGAAAGGAGAGATGTGCGTGCTTGCCCCTCCTGTTATATGGTTATACAGGCGCTCGCGAAGAAAGCTGGATCTGTGCTGGACCTGTGAGCGGATTTATGGCTTGCTTTGCAACGCTGTAGGTTATTCGGAGAACAGCACAGTAGCTTCCTGTGCTGTTATTTTAGGGCAGGTTTTCTGTTACCATCGATCACAGAAGCCGTCTGTAAGCTGAGATCTTTCCAAGGCTTAAGTCTCGATGTGAGGGCTCAGAGGGACCCCTGCATCCACGGAAAGATATGTGCTTTGCTCTCCCGGGGTGGGGGGAAATAAAGTCAACATAAGCTGTTTGTCCTTGAGCAACTTCAACAGTTTCAATTTCCCAGCAATAGAAAACTTTGCCCATGACAGAAATGACAATTGCCCTTCAATTCAGGGAGGAAATGGTTCCTCCACGCTCCAAATAAGATTTGTGTGCCTGTGCCCTGCATTCCCACAGGGTGCTATATACCACTTTAGGGATGCTCTTGCTAATCTTTGGAGCTGCAACTAGAAGTGCTCTCACCTGGTGTCTTGAAAACCATATTTTATTTGGGAAATGTATGCTTAGTTTATATCCTAGAAATTAATCTCTGCTTTCAAATGTACATCTTAAAAGAAAAAAAAAAAAAAAAAGAATGAACCTTAGTATGAAACTTTGCTTTCTTAGACACACACAGAAGAATGGCAGCATCAGAAAGAGCCACAAAGACAGGGTCCATGTGAATTTGTGTATCTAAGTGTTTGTCCCCTTGCTTTTTTGGTGGCAGAGCCTACAATTCCGAAGTAGGAAATGAAGTCTTTCCTCACGGCTGGTTGAGTGTGGGCCCAGACACTGTTTAAAAAATATTTGTAAGTCAGCCAGTCCAAAATCAGTTCCTCCTTATCATCTGCCTCTGTCCTTTGCTTAAGACAGGACAAACGGATGTTCCTGGTTCCCACACATCACCTTTTATACGGGATTATTATGAGAGAAGCTTATTAATCTTGTCAAGTTGTTCAGAACACTGTTTGAAGGATTATTTAACAGCAGGTTCTCTCTCCTTTCCCCCCCCCCCCCCCCCCGGCCATTTTATGCCTTTTCTGTTTGCTCAGCAGTTTACAACCTTAGTCATGGTACGTTGCATCTCCCATAGAAATGACAGTGCTTTCAGTGACAAGCATTTGACATGCAACATGGAGCAAATATAGGAAAAGGTAGGGCTGACGGGGTACAGGGGCAAAGACAGGGACTGCTTTGCTTTTCTTCGCATGCTAAAATAGTCAACAGGGAATTTTAATTATCTACAGGTTTGGCAAATGAGATTTGGGTTAGTTTTGGTGGTCTCTTTAAGGTAAGAATTTTTCTTTTCTTTTTTTTTTTTTTTTCATTTTTAATCTGTATACGTGTATCTTTCTCCAGGTTTCTCTCCTTTTTTCGGCTCTTTTTCTGTCCTGTGTGTCTTGCAGTCTGTCTTACTGGTAATTCATCTTTCCTTTTTCAAAAACACCCTCTATCTGGGCCTTCTCCCAAACTACTTATAGTCTGTCATGGGAACTGCATCTAATAATTTCTCGCCTTTATAATGTGCCGCTTTGGGAGGGTTCATTTCTCATACGTGTGATAAAGCTGGTTTCAACAAGAAAAAAATAGATTGCGGGTTCGTAGATTCCAAAAGGAGACAACATGAGGTGGGCTAGAACTGACGTATATTAAAGCCAATGAGAATCTGTAGCCACGCTGAATTATGACCTACGAGGAGCCAAAATATTTTTAATGAGCAAGAAAATGTATGTCCTGTAAATGAGCTGCATCAAAGTTAGAAATAGTTGAATAGCTGAGTGTAGAGCAGTGTTAATTTCACTGTTTTCTTAATTAAAGACTAACTGCTGTCACCCTGTGTTCAGGAAGATGCTTTGATCTGACTGTATGTCTGAGATATGAAAGTTAAATGCTAAATGGCGTTTAACACGTCTGATAGGTATGTTTTACAGAGAGCAAAAACCTACAAAGCGATTATAGTAATAATTTGTGTTTCTTTTCTGGTGTGTTCTGAAATATCTTTTCTCGTGGGAGGTATATTGTAATGGAGAAGGACTAAGTACTGCCATCAGTGGATCACAGTAACAAGTGTCGTTCCCGTCTGTCAATCACAAACCTTTGTCAAGAAGCTAGAGAAACAAAAGGAGTTGACAGCTGTGAAAAAAAAGCCCCAGCTATCATGAAACAAAGCTTTAAAACGGCATAGGTATCAGTGGTGGATGATTTGGTTCCATGCAAGAATGTGATTTGAACATGCTGTAGAAAATCAAAATATATCCTGATGAGCAGAAATGGTTGCCTCTCCGGTGGTTTGGCGGGGCAGGTCACATTTCACCCCAAATCGAGTCGATACGGCTGCGTTTCCGTATGTATGTAGGTGTGCCTGCAGTCCTGCCCCAGCGGTCGTCTCCCCCCTTCCCCCTGAGCCCGAGAGGGCAGAGCCGTCCCCAGCTCCCCCGCCATCGCCCCGCTGCATCCCACAACTGGCTCAAGCTTCCCAAACTACTGAACCGAACTCTAGCAAAAACCAGATATATCCCAAATTCCCAGGATGCTCTAAGTCACTGATTTGAGAGCAGTTTTTTCCTATATCTCCTTTACGGAAGGAAAAATAAAAGAGGCTGCAGATTGTTTTGGCCTCAAGAAATAAATCTGATGCTTTATAGATTTTCATGAGATCTCTCGCTGTTCTCTTTTTGCAAATCGCTCTGTGTTTCTGCTTTCTGCAGAGCTATATGTACATTTTCCCCTTAAGAGATCCAGCTTTTTCTTTAGTGGAACTAAGGGGTCATAACTCCAGCTATGTGGCAAAGAAGCAGACAAATATCTGAAGTGCTCTGATTAATATACATATACCACAGAGTTTCGGGCCAGGATGAGCGTTATTCAAAATTACAAGCCTCCAGCTTAAAGAACCGCTAACAGAAATGCTGACAGAAACTAAAGCTGCTCTAATAGCAAGAGAGTGCAAACAGCTGAAAATTTTGTATGCCCTTGAACTATTAATTATTCCGCCTTGGAAGGATTAAAAAGGAGTTCTGACTGACCCAAGTTCTGCTTTGAAAACAGAGAGAGAAATACAGTATTCCCTGAGTCCCTGACTAGTTTAAGAACATATTTGTTAAATTTAAGACCTGCCAAAACCCGGCTATTATTTTCTAGCTACTTTGTACCCAGCAGCTTCTTATAAGAAGTGACTTATGGAACATTTCGGGGCTTTTATACCAGCAACAATAACCATCGTAAAACTTGTGGGATATGATATTAGGCTGAAATATCCGCAGCATATGTTCTGACAAGGTTTTGTGTAACGGCAGAAGACCTATGAAGGGTTTTAATACAATTAACAATGCCATTAAAAACCCTGGAAGAGCATTAAATTTGATAGACATTCTACGAATAAAAATAACATAAGTTATTGTTAGCTTTCCTTATTAAAGTCAAGTACAATTTAAAAAAACTTCTGTGGACTTTCCTGGTAATGCAAGAGCTGAGTATAAAGCGTTCAGTGTCAGAGAAGTATTAGACTCCTTTTAATCTTTACAACAACAGAAATAATTAATTTACTAACTCATCTTGACTATGACAATTCCAGCGATTAATCTCACCCTAGTTTTCATTTGACTTTGCACAGACATTTAGCAATTTCCACTCTGGAAAAAAAAATAAATAAAAATAATAAAAATAAATAAATAAGTAAATTAATAAAATAAATAAGAAATAATAATAATAAATTTTAAAAAGCCTGTCTCAAGGAAGGGGTTTGAGAACAGAGCTCCCACCGGCTTAGGGGGCTGTATCTGAAATCCGTAAGGGAAGAGGTGCCGCATTAACACTGTGCAACCACCACAGCTATCGCCACAGCCCCATTTCTAACGACTGGAAAGATTTGGGCTGGCTGACTGGTGGCTGCACTTGTGCTTTCCGAATCTCCCACCCACTGTGAATTAAATTACGGTAGGAAGAACTGGACTTTTTCTTGCAGAAGAAATGCAGAGACCATCTCTGTAGCCCTGATGACAGAGAATTGCCATCAATCACGAATGGGTGTTTGTATGTCCCAAAAGGAGTTAGTTAGTGTGCTTAATCAGGACCAAGATGGATAGGAGGGAAGATTTATACCGCACTTTGGTATGTGGAATTAAAACAAAGCAAACAGGCAGAAACTGATTTCCAAGACAGACAAGCAGTCTGGAACACTGTTTAAATAAATCAGCATGCTATCGATTCAAATCGATTCATCAGCACAAGTAAAAATAGGTCCAGCCTTCAGCCTTCTGCAATTTCTTTTTTTGTTTGGGTTTGTGTTTCTTGATTCTTTTTTTCTTTTTAATCCAGGCATTTTCTGAGAACTAATCTTTGGCCAGAAAACTGCAGATGACATTACTTTTGATACGAACAACACTTTTTTTTTTTTTCTTCTTTTTTTTTTTTTTCATCTAGGACTTCAGCACTTACTCAGAGACGACAGTAAAATGAGCAGCGGTGCTCTGGAGCATCTGCCCCCATCCTCAGGCGTGACAGCCCTTCCCCAGGGCAGCAGCAAGGCGTGTGGTGACCGCCTGCCTCCGGCCAGGCAGCGCAGACCCTCTGGGCAGCTCCCAGCTCCCCACCTGCCGAAATTAAGGCAAGCGGTCCCTGCAACTGAAACGGGGAGAGTGCTGGAGCCAGACACCATTGCAAGCCAGAAGCTGGGACAGATGTGGTGAGGCTTTGTGAAGCTCAGCCTGGAAATAAGCTTTTTCTTGACCCGTAGAGAATTCAAAAGAGAGCTAGACTGTTAGCAGAGGGAACCTCTGAAATCATTCCTAATCCCGTAAGAGGTTTTGCTCCTTAAATGGGAACCAGCTTGCCATGGTTTCAGTTGGGATGGAGTTGACTTTCTTACCAGCAGCGGGTATGGTGCTGTGGTTTGGATTTGGGATGGGAAATAGGGTTGGTAGCACACCGGTGGTTTTGGTTGCTGCTAAGCAGTCACGGCTGCTTCTGCTCCTCACACCACCCCACCAGCAAGGGCTGGGAGTGCACAAGAAGCTGGGAGGGGACAGAGCGGGGACAGCTGAGCCCAACTGACCAAAGGGAAATTCCATCCCATGTGAGGTCATGCTGTGCGTATAAAGCTGGGGAAGAGGAAGGAAAGGGGGACGTTTGGAGCGATGGCATTTGTCTTCCCAAGTCACCGTTACGCGTGCTGGAGCCGTGCTTCCCTGGGAATGGCTGAATACCCGCCTGCCCCCGGGAAGCAGGGAATGAATTCCTTGTTTTTCTTCGGT
>NW_009646428.1:856781-865664 GCF_000708025.1 Charadrius vociferus | reverse complement strand
AACCCCGTGATTTTTTCCCACTTTTACCCTTCCGATTCTCTCCCCCATCCAAACCAGGGCATTGAGCGAGCGGCTGCGTAATTCTGTTTGCTGGTGGGGGCTAAACCAGGACACAGCTGGAGGGACGCAATGGCAACTGCTTGCATAGGTATGTGCTTGGTGTGGCACGGCATGACATTGAGTTTCAGCGGTGGGTGGATGGGAGAAGGAGGGATCCTGGCTTCCCAAACACGGTTCAGAGCCCAACTGCAACAGTGGTTACTGAGTCACCTTGGAAAAAAGATGGTCTTCACTGGACCTCTGTCCCCACCACAGCAGCCACCAGGGCCAGTGCTGGAAGCCTTACCACCACCGAAGGTGGTATCCAACCATGAACCAAAGACATTTCCCTTTGGCAAACGTTCTCTGCAGTCCAGCTTTGAGGCCCATGAATAACTAGATTAGGGCAAAACAGCAAAACAACAAAACCCTCCAAGTCCTCAGTTCACCAGGCATAGCGCAGCTGCTCAGGCTGTAACAGCTGCGTGGGCAGCACTGTCGATAGGTGTCCGACATTTTGCCAAACCATTGTAAAAAATAGATGAGACGTATACTGTCGCACAAGGACTGACTCCCCCTTGGCATCAGCACCGCTGGAGAAGGAAGGCAGTGGTTTTGCCTGCCATATCGCACCTCTGAGGTGTGAGAACACTTCAGCTTTCCGAAAAGTAAGGCATGCATCCTTCCAAAGAAGTAAATTTTAATGGTGCAGTCCTCTTGAACCTTATTTTTCCCAAATGCTTCCATGTGCACCCTCTTTCTGCTGTGCTCTTCCCAGGCAATGTGAAGCTGTTCTGAAAGAAAATGGCTTTTTTTTTTTCCCCCCACTGCTCTGAAATTCTGGGAAGTGTTTTCTGTTTCAAAAATTGCTTGTTGGGATTGTAAATTCAAATTACTGCCATACATTATGGCTTTCTTTGGCAGCAGAGCAGAACCACAGAGCCCAGTAACATATTTCATCCTGGGGAACTTATCAAACATATGTACAGTGAGCTCGCTGTGGGAAAAATTGAGCCCCTTTGTGTACCACTGGTGACAATGAGCACTGATATGCAAAAGGAAAATGTTTTCAGAGGCTCAGACGAAATGAATAATGATGGTAGAATGGTATTGTGGAAAAAAGAGAAGTTTACTTTCCATAGGTGCTACAGGTAGCCCTAACTGGTAAGGTGAAGCATGCTTTATCATGTATATAAGACAAATTGATGGTAAAAGCCCCAGTCAGTGTGAGCTGCTTGAGAAAGCATTGAAAGCAAAACCCCAGGAAAGGCTCCATCTCCGAGGAGGTTTGCTCTGTGGGAGGTACCATATTACAACAAATTATTAGAGGCCCAAATAATGAGGAATAAGGCCCTGGATAGGAAGCTATGTCTGGAGGCTTTTTAAGGGGACATGCAGGGAGCTCATCACCTCTGGACTGTGCTAAGGGTAATTACAGATTGAGAGCCTCGGGGGTACCTTTGAGGAGGGAATGGTCCAAATAACATGAAAGGCAAGAGGACAGACCAATAACTTCTGAGCCACTAGCACTAATAAAAACTGAAATAATTCAAATAGAAAAGAAGCCTCTGGCCTGAGTCCACGGATCTCATGTCTTTATTTATGAGAGGTCGTTGCCAACTGAAATTCACCATAAAACACCTCCTGCCATGGCCAAAAAGGGTCTAGCAAACCTCATTCCCTCTTCACTGCCTGGAGCACAGAGATAATCTCCCTGCAGACACACTGGAGTCATTTTACCTTGACCACGTTCCCTGCGTTTTTATCCCTTTCCTTCAGGTTTGGTTTGTGGCTTTCTCTCTGTGGATGTAAGTCTTTTCCTAGCAGATGTTCTGCATACCTGTCTCTCATATAGATGTGCTACCAGCAATTAATTGTGTGCAATAGTAGTGCTTTTTTTTCTGTTCTAGGTGCTCAGAAAGCCAGTTCAGCAAAGCCCTTGAATGCATGTAACTGGAGCGATTTGTCCCTATCGGAGTCAGGTAAGAGAGTTTTCATACAACCACTGGACAAAATCATGGGTCACCTGCCTTTAGCTGAGGGAAACTAGATTGCAGGAGAAAAAACACAGACCTGCCTGTGATTACAGTGCTTTCTCCTCTGCTTGTGGGTTTGTTGTTTTTTTTTGAATAGTGAAACCAGCTTTATAGGAAACTTCATTATTCCTTATCAACAGCAAGAATTCAAAGGGAAATGGAAGTGTGGAAAGTGTCCAGCAGGTTTATCTGGGCTCATCCTCTTTTCTTTTGAGCGAAACAGCCATTTTTGCAGCCTCAGCTTCAACCTCTCTTCGCAGCACATGGGGGTGATGAAGGTGTGCCGCAGACACCAGGGCCAAGTAGTACCCGTACCGAGCGGGGACTGGACTTAATCCCACTTCATGCTCCCCAGGGAGGAACTCGGTTAGCTTCCATCAGAGGTGGATCTGGCCCTGCACGGCTTCGTGCGTGGTGCATCTAGTCATACAAGGGGAAACAAGTGGCACAGTTGTATCTAGGTCCCCTAAAAGTGTCAGAATAACCAGCAAAGTACAATTATGT
Organism: Charadrius vociferus; assembly: GCF_000708025.1. Classification (NCBI taxonomy): domain Eukaryota; kingdom Metazoa; phylum Chordata; class Aves; order Charadriiformes; family Charadriidae; genus Charadrius; species Charadrius vociferus. The sequence goes on along the minus strand of NW_009646428.1, from coordinate 863,085 downwards.
ATGATTCACGGTTCATTTATTTACATATTGTTTTGCATAACAAATAAATGAGAATTTTGAAATTTGCTTGTGGACAAGTTCATGGTTATGAAAAGTGGAGAGGTTCATCCAATAAATAATTGACTGTGAATTAAACATTCATCACCAGTACTAGCAAAGCAATAAAAGTCTTTGTTTGCAATCCTTTCTTTTAATTGGTTTTTAATAATGGATCTGAGCCATAAGTGTACATGTAAACTTTAATATCTACAAGGGATTGTTTTCACTCCTTGAATTTTCCTTCAATCTATTATAAAAATAGGAAATACTTTGCAAAGTATACAGTTAAATACACAAACTGGAGAGACTGAACGTTTCAGTGACTTGGATCTTGGACTTTGATCACATAAATCAGATCAGGGAAACATTTACAGTGAACAGGTATTGAATTGTGAATTGTGTCTAAAACGCAAAGCAATATATCTTTTTTATTAGTAGTATTCTTTTCTTTTTTGGATAATGGGCAAAAACATATGCTCAAAATCACCAGTTTATTGCTACAGGTTGTTAAAAGCCAAGCGTGTTTGCAGGCTACTGCTGAATTTCACTTGCTTTATCTTATAGCTAGAAGGTGAAATTCCTGGGCAGCACTGCTCCTGGGGAATAATGGCTCATTTGCCAGAGGAAAAAAGGTCAGAAGAAAAAGCCGTTCAGCGGGACCCTGTGGGACACAACCACCAAAAGAAAGGGCCATCCCGAGCTTCAGCTCCAGCAAGTGCAATTGATGCGGTTTTGATTTGCCTTCTTGTATCAACAAATAACAGCAGGTGCACTTAAAAACATAGTTCTGCCAAAGCAAAGCACTGTGAGGTCTGCACCGTTCTTGCCTCAGAAGGCAAAAAGGGTAACAAAAAACCCTCATCTTTTTGTTGTTAATGATGTAGTTTAAAGAGTCATTGGAAAAGATGAGCTTACTCCATCTGAGGGACGGGTAAGACCCCGGCTAGCCTGGAAACCCCAGAAATGGAGAATGGGGATTTCATGAACACCTCCCAGGTTGGACACAAACCAGGTAGAGCTGGGGAGCTGCTCCAGAGGAGCAGAGCCGGGGAAAGCTGCGCTTTCCAGCTGCTCAGGCACCGATGCTATTTTCATCAGCCATGCATTTTGTGCCTCCATTTATCCAAAACAGAAAAATGCACAAAAAAAAAAAAAAAAAAAAAAAAAGAGACCTCCTGGCAGAGTTATCCAAAGCCTGAAATCTTAAATTTGCAATTTGCTGCAAGATTTTGGAAATTTCAAGTGAGCCAATAGTTTAATCCAGGTCAAGAGACTTTGGTTTTATTTACTATTACAGAGGAGCTTCTTTTTGGAGAGGAATACAGATTTTTACAAGTATTCAGTCCAGGCAAACATTTGATGACAATTACTAAGAAGAACAATATTTTCTCAGAAATTATTTTCCCTCTCCGGGGGAGGAAAAAAAAAAAAAAGTTGTTTCATTTTTGTGGGAAAAAGTTGAAACATAAGACAAAAGTGTTGAGCATTTTGCTTTGTAAAGCTATCAGAAATGTGGTGTTTTATTGCTTTTGGCACTAGCACTCATTTCTTTCCAGCTCCACCGTTCGTGTTTCAGCACATACAACCTTACACAACGTGATATGCATAACTTTGGTATCTTATGTAATATGAAATTCCCAAGAAAGGGGATGGGATGACTCAGACGGATGAAGAGCAGCTGCACGGTTGGCCAGGAGAAGACAAGCTCTTCTACCTCTAAAGCGTGGTGCACTGTAACGCTCCCTGTGACTACCAAAGAACAAAGCCTGTGAGATGTACGGTGGCTTCTGCTCCCCATGAACCTCCTGCAGGGTGGTGGAGAGGCATTACAAATTTACTCGCTTTGCAGTAGTTGCAATCTGCAGCATCCTAAATGTGGGGCTTCTGAGGTGAACTGGACAAGTCTTGCAGCTTTCGGTGCAAACAGCAGAGATCAGCCATCAGCCCTGACCACTCGTCTCTGCAGCAGCCAAGACTCAAACAAGAATTCACATGTTCCACAGGCGGCAGCTCATTTCTAGGTCAGCCGTAACCTTTTCCTGCTTGTGACGATGTCGGCTGCTCTGCGGTAATCTCTGGCTGAAGAGGGCTTTTGCATATTTTGCTTCGGTCTGTCACCGTATGAATAGAAAATGTAGTCTGTAAGGACAGAGCAAAGACGTATGTGCTGGTTGATCTGGTGGAACTCAGGCCAGCTCTGTTATTGGCTTTGCTGTTGGCATTCTAGTACGAGAACAGAATCCGACTTGTTGAGGCTGAGTTTCATAAAACATGTTTTAATTATTTATATTCCTTCTCCAGGTATTAATTTAAAAGGACTGAGAGAGGTTTGGGCCATTGCATTAAATATATTAACATGTAGTTTTCAGAGTATTTCTGGGCATGTATGCTAAATTTGAAAATTCAATGTACTTGCAAAATTGCAAGTATAAATCAAATAACAACCAAAGCATTTCCTCAGACCCATGGTTTTAAGTGCTCTCAACAGCTGGAAAAAGTGCAGACTCTTTGCTATGCAAAATTGGCATGTATAGATTTGGAGCATAGACAGACTTTTGCTAAACTACAGCAATTCGTCATGTTTAAATGTGTTTGTTGTTAGCAGGGCACAGGCATGATTTGATTACCGCGGTGTTCTGAAAAAAAAAGAAAACTATGGCCATATTGAGAAAGTCAAGAAAAAAAGGTTTTGGGAACCAGCTTAAGTTAGAAGGAGGGGTTGTGGCTGTCATCTTCAGCATTTTCTGTTTTGAGTTTTTAGAGCTTTTTTTGGAGAGAAATGGACAAGAAATTAGCAAAATACGTAAGAATTCAGGAAAGCACATGACCTTCAGAACAAAATTTAGGACTGCAGCACATGAAGTCCTAAATTATTTATATAGTTCATTATCAATCTTAGCAGTTAAAAATAGCCCCTTAACTTTTTCAGCATAAATCCCCCAGGGGTGCTGGGCTGCATCTGCAGCCTGGGGACACTGTTGGACCCCATCCTGCGCTTCCCTGTGCCCCCGGAGGTGCCACCACCCCAGGACACCCCGCCAGGGAGTGGGGTGGAGGGGAAGCTGGGCCACCCCCAAAAAACGTTTGAATTTGAATGAATGACCGCAGTTTTGCAAGTATCTCCTCAGTTATTGGTGTGCGAGGAAAGAATCTGGGTACCACGTGGAGGAGAACTGGTCCGGGGTGTGAGCCCCCATGCACGTGTCCCTTGCAGACCCCCCTTCACGGACAAGCTGCAGCACCTCAGCAGGGAATAGCACACTCCTGCTGCGTGCCAAACCTCTGCCGTAGGTGAGATGCTGTGGAAGGATTAGCAATCGTCCTGACGCCAGAGAAACCAGCGTGTGACCATCAGTAAAAGGACTCGAAGACCACAATTGCACACCAAGGCGGACCTCTGGTGTTTGCCAGGCTGTGTGAAGAGGGCAGGGAGTCCTGAGGAAGGAGTTGAGACAGTAAAAAGCAACTATTTCTGCCAAAGGGAGTGGGGAGAAGAGGGGGACACAGGCATAGACTTTTAATGAACTCTTGGATATTACGGCTGCCTTGGTTTTCTCTTGACAGAAAGGGAGAATGGTCATCGCCTTCCTTCCAGGGCAGAGATGACCCCGAGCGGAGCTGCACATGGGACCAGCATCGCAAACCACTTTGCTTCCTTCGTCTACGCGCAGGACTGTGCTGCAGCACGCTTACTTTGGGTTTAAAATAATCACAGCTACTCCGTTAGCTGCCGTAGCCACATGTTGCATCTTCTCACAGTGGTCACTGTACTTAAAGTTAAGGGAGACTTAAATAACACAGCTGAATTCGTTATCAATAGACTTACACCCTATTTTAAAAGCAAAATTGCATGTGCTTTCCTCTCATAAACGGGTATGTTCATAATGGGCGGATGGTCGCAGGAGACGAAAGCAGGTACTAAGTCAAAGATATTTTTCTTTAGTTATAATGCACATGGGAATTAGGAATAATGAGTGTGTCCTGGCACTTTGATAGGAGCCTGGGGAGAAAAGCTGCCAAACGCAGTACTGAAAAACAAAGACAAAATATTTATCATTTTCAGCAACATGCGTATGCTGAGTTTAACTATGCAAATAGCCTAAGATACAAAGGTCTTATGTAGTAAATGAAAATAATTCCTGTATTCTTGTCTAACAAACAAACAAACAAAACCCAAGTAGTGAGCAGGTTTGTTCTGTTCTTTATGCTAATGGTGTTTCTAAAATTCCCTAACTGTAACAGGTATTCATCTAAACTTGGGAAAAAAACAAGAAAAGTGAGCTGGTAGGCAGAATCCAAGTAAGATCTTAATTTTCTAATATATTTTCTTTCCTTTTAACATTGACTCTCTTTTGTTTTCCTTTCCAAGACGTAGCTGTAAAGCAGTTTATCAGATAGAAATAAAATTTTCTTAAATTCAGCACAGGAGAATAATGAATTGGTTTTATAGGCCTATAAAACAACCAGAAGCTGTGGGCATTTTGAAATAATGGTGTCAATTAGGATCTGTAATGTATTCTGGGAGATATCGTGAGAAATGTGGCAGCAAACTCATTTTTTTCCTTTCAAAATGATCACCTGCAATATGCAATAAAATGCTAGGATGTACTCATAAAAGAACCGTTGCAGTATCCTCCCTAATATATATGCAAATATTTCATCACTTTGAAACTTTGAGGCACAGGAGAAAGCTGTTAGAAATTAACATCAGCTTCCCGTTGCCATATAAATCACAGCAACTGCTCTTCTCTAAATAAAGTACCTGCTTAGGGAAGTGAGTTACTTTGATTAAATGCTGATGGGAATTGGCCCCGCTCAGCATCGTTGCCGTTGACAGGCGGAGCCTGGCTCTCATCCTTCCTTGCAAATGTTGTAATGTCTGCCATCGCTGCTGCAGCGCCTTGCGTAGTTCTCACCTCGGGACCATCATCTTTGTGAGTGAGGTGAGGACTTTTGCAGTTTAAAGGACATTATAGTCCTCTTTGGTGACTTTGCCAAACCGAGTACATTGTTCTGGGGGAACCCCAGAAGTTGAGAGGGGATGAAAATACCCTGGTTAAAGCCCTTTCCTCTGAAAACCTTCTCTGACATCATAGGCAGTGGCGCATTCTCTGCTTTTTGTACGAAAAAGCACAATAATTCTGCAGGAGACGTCACCCTTCGCAGCAGCAGGAGGCAGCAGGATGCTTACCCACCTTAACTCATTTTTGGAATATGGCAGCCTAAAGGAAGTAATCAACATTTTCCCAACATTTGTTTAAGCTGGACAAAAAGACATATTGCTCTCTGGGCCTGAATCGTCACAACAAAATGACTTCAGAGAAGACTGAACAGAAAATCAGGAAGGTCAAATTACACTAGTGCCCACTGTGATGTGATGCTGCAGTGGGCAGCGTCCATTCAGAAGCAACGGTTCCTCAAGTAGCAGCTTATTTTTTAAGGCCCATAAGGTATGCTTGCCCTCGGTGGATGGCGAAAATGATCATTTAATCTCTGAAGGAAGACTGTAAATGAGAAATCATTTGTTCCCAACCAGATGGGGAAGCGCAGAAAAATGGGAAATTTACTTTAATAGGTGGCAAGAACCAAAAGACAGAGCATCAAACCAAAAGATAGGGCACGGAACTCACTTTCACTTCTCCTCCTGTGTATGCATGCTTTTCTCCGCATCATCAGCCTTTTTATCCATCCCTGCCAGATGAAGGTTGAAAACAGTATCAAGTTCTGTGCAGAAGTCAGAAACTCAAGCCAGCCAGTGTACAAAGTGGTTTTGCAGCCCGCAGCTTGTCCCGCCGGCTGCCTGGTGTTGCCCTGCCGCCCTCGGTTCTTTAAAACAAACTAAGTGCCGTCGTGGGTGTAGAAATGGACACTCTGCAACAGCTCATCTGAGCTCCCGCCCCGCTAACGCAGACTTATTCCCTACTGAGAAGCAAGCGTATTCTCCTTCTAGTCTAACTTCAAATGTATCAAGGAGGGAGGCTCTGGTGGAAGTTTATTTCGCAGGATAATTGATTTCACTGTCAGAAACAGAGCCGAGAAAATAACTCACAGCAAATAATGTATGCAATGAAGAAAGTTTCTTCCCTTGCCCATGCTCATCCATAGCAGATCACGAGTCCCTTGACTATATTCAGTCTTCAGAGTGTTTTGTACACGGGTTTGCCAGCAGGCAGAGAGCCGCTCATTGCAGGTGCAGCCTTCCAGGGCTGCTTTGGCTGGTTATTCATAAAATTTCCTTGCTGGGAACAAAACTCACATTCAGCAG
>NW_009646428.1:847368-856700 GCF_000708025.1 Charadrius vociferus | reverse complement strand
AGGATCTGAGCAAAGCACCGCGGCTCATACTCTCTCAGGAAAAGGAAAAAGAGGATAAAACATGAGTGAACAGCCAAAGGCAGGAAGACTCTTACTGGTGAGGAGGGCACACATGGGATACGAGCTGTTCTCCAATGCCTCGACTGTATGTTCAACACCATGAAGACGTGGTGGGTTGCTGCGACAGCCTTCTTGCCATCCGGCAACGTTGCTTACTGAACCCCCATCACGGTGAATCATCGTCACTCCTGCATTCGTGTGAGCACTGTATAGACCTCAGAACTCAGTGCTACTTCACATCTGTTTTAGACAGGGTCCCTAATTCATGGCAGAGCTGAGAACAGACTCTGGATCTGACCCTCAGCTCTTTTGGCCCACAGCATTTCTGAAAAATTTCAAAAGCACGGCATGTCAAGCGAAAAAAAGTGAAAACCTCTGCCTATTGGGAAATTTCAGAAAAGGAAACATTTTCACAAACTGAATATTGAACATTTTAGAGCAAATCTCCAAGGAAAGTTGCACCGTGTGCCAAAGCTCTACTCTGTTTTTTTAAAAAGATGAAAAACAGTAGTCTAGTTTGCATTAGGGAGTATGTTTACATGTTCTCTGTGAGTTATATAGCATAGAAAATGTTGCCCATTAAACAGCTGTCATTGAAAGCTTGCGACTCCTCTCCAAGAACTAACATTTCTTTGCCTGGCCTCGCCGGGGAAGAGTTTATGATGTATGTGCTCCCCACACAAGCCATGGCATTGCTCATTCCTGAGGCGAGATGTCTCATTCTTGGGCAGACTTAAGGGGGAAATGGTAGGAGAGCAGCAACAGTACTAGCACTTAGGAGCAGTGCCTTCAGATTTAGCTCAGTCTTATGAAAAGCAAAACATGCAGGAGAGGAAAGCAAGAAGAAACGCAGGTTTTGACTGCAGCCGGACGAGCAGACATGGTTTATTAGCCAGTGCAGAGCCACAACGATGGGAAGGAATAGCTGCTCCCACCAGCAGCATGGAAAGTCCGGCGGTGTGGGGGCTCGCATTAACTGCTTTTATATTCCTTCATGGGAACAGCTACTAACTCAGTCCTGCTGACTGCAAAAAACCAAGAATTTCATGCTTTGAAGAACTATAATAATGCCTTTGTATGTGCTTATACTATGGAAAGAAAGGAGAAGCAAGACCCTTGGTTTCACGTTAGAGATGAGTGCTGGGTAAAACTAGAAATGGGTTGGATGCAGTGGAAATCATTCAGGTAATACATTTTGTTCCCATGAGGATGCCTTGTTTATAAATTACTTCTGCATCCTGCACTCCTGTGGTGAATTATCGACTCTGTTTAGTCCCCCAAAGCATGACTGATTGGTAGGAGCAAGCTCCGCCGTGGTCTCCAGCCCTCTGCTCCCCTCCTCACCTCCCATGTCCACCTCTGGTGACACAGCCCTGCCCCTCAGGAGGGAAGCACCAGGAACATGCTCCGCTGGCTGGAAATGCTAGCAGGGAGGCAGGACCCATGGAAGGGGTTTTTGGGGATGGTTTAGGGGCCGAAGTACTTTGGGGCATTTCCACAGAGTGGAAAAAGCTGAAGTTCACAACAGCAAGCAGGTACTACCAGCCTGTTGGCAGGCAGCATCTGGCTTCTCTCTCCAGCAGCTGGGGACTCCAAAATACGTGGTCCTGAAACCCAAAGGGTCCCTCCACTGAAGGTAAAGGGGAAAAAAACCTCTTTGAGAAACCAGTAGTGAAGGCACAGAAGGGCTTGTTTAGTTATGTTCCCCTTATTTATTATCTACAGTAGCACCCAACATGCACATCCCTCTTCCCAGGCTGTCCTTGCTGTGTGGAGCTCATAACCAGACCGACAGATCAAAATTCAGACTCTGAGAACAGAAACTATTACAGGGTCCCAAGTGCAAGGGGGAGGTAGGTCCTCCCTGCACAAAGATGGGTAACACAGAAAGTTCTCGTTCTCTGGACTGCTCAAAGGGACATGAAGAACAAAAAGGACAACTGCATAGCAATGAATTTGAAAGACAGTTTCATATATTTTTGTTTGCTTACGATTTATTAAAGGAATCATTCAAAGAATGATTTTTGAGTAGGCACATCTTTTTCTTTGCATACCCACCAGGGCTTGTGCTGGCACAACAGGTTAAGTGTGCATGCCACACCGCAGTCTGGTGCACAGAGTAAAAGAAGGAAAAGAAGCTGTTGCTGCCATGACATTTTCCCATTCTAACAGCTCCCAGACTTTCATAGTATTTCTTAATGCCAATAAAAGACACCACTTTGGATGACAAAATTAGAATGACCGCGCTCCTTTCCCTGCATGTGAAGGCCACCAAGTCCTTGACAGGACGAGGTACTGAATCACAGCGCAACGTTGCTGCCCTGCATGGATGTTGGGAAGGTGGTTACGCCAGAGCCGGAGCTCCGTAGCAGTCCCAAAAGGATCTGTGAGTAAGTGCAGGCTGTCGTATCCATACCCTTTTGCAACCTGCACAGGCAAAATCTCACTTGCACAACTCCTTTTAAAGAACTGCTGTCTCTAAAATCAATTCAGAGCTATGAATTTCAATGAGAACATCGTGTTGTGTGTGAGGCAGCCAACACCTCGCCTGACTCTTCAGGGATAATTAAGCCGGTTATCTTACCTAATGGGATGGCTGAACCCAGAGAGTTTAAAGGGTATGTTTGGCTAAGCGTACAAAGCTTATCCCAGCTCCTGAGCCAACAAGAAATTGCACTCCCAGCCTTGCTAGAATGATCATTTCTAGCTCCTGAGGGCTGGTCATGTTTTCTTCAGCAACATCATCTCTTGTCCAACTACCCTCTAAGCAAAATACGACTGCAAACTTTTGCAGAACGTCTAAATCTAGCACACCTTCTGAAAATGACTAGAGCTCTAGTTTGGCCCTAACTCTCTCTTTCGCCACTAATCACTAACTTCTGATGAAATACAGGCAGTTCTTCAACGTTACCCGCTGGCTTTCTGCCCTTGCCCTGCCTTGATACTCAAATGTTATTTCCATTGTAGCGGATTCAAAATAAACAAGCCAGTGGGAAGAAGTGGTTTATTAATATGGTACCTATGGCATTAAAAAAAAATAAATAAACAAGTGCCTGAACAAAAATCAAAAGATGGAAAAAATAACAATTTTTAGTTGCAGGAAGCACACAGATGAGAGAAATAACTCCAGAGGAAGCATAAAGACATATCATTTTTAGAGAAAAGAGGAGACGTGCAATCTGCTACATGATTTGAGGCCTTTTGTTTGAATGATGCTGAGCAACCCTTCCTTTTAGCTGATGCCTAGGAATACAAATTGTCTACTAAATATCTGCAGCTGCAGTCTGTTCTGCTGTTGAAGCGGCTGCAGAATGTCACTGCTATTTGCTTTGTAAAGAAGAGTGGAGGGGGAAGGGTTCAAAGAGAGACAAAGACCACAGCAGTGTTGCTAAGACCTGTGTATTAAGCCTGTGGTTTTTAATATTTCCCCTTTCACTTTACCCTTCTCTTTATGCTTTGTTCAGCAAAAGGCAGACGAGAGGCAGCGCGAGGAGAACTGAACAGTCTGGGTTTGGTCAGACCCATGCTCACTTTGAGATAATTATTGTTTACTCCTGGAAATATAGTAGGATCTAGAAGCCCTGGTCATAGCCCAAGATCTTCTTTTGCAAGGGACAAATGCAGACTAAGGCAATGTAACCTTTTAAAGGACTAAAGATTTATTGATTTTTTTTTTTTAAAGGATGTCTGTAGTATGCAAAGTGTAATCCATAATGCAGCAGATCACGTTATAAATAACACGCAAATGGCGTGCTGAAAGCCAAACAGAATGCAAAGCACAGCTTTATCAAAAGCCAGAAAGAGCCATAGCATGCAAAAAAGACCACACTGAGCCTCAAGATGCGGAACTCATATGACCCTCTGGGATTAGCTATGCCGTGCATCTTTCACCTTCAAATATCAGTGATGAGCAAGAGGAGTAAAGGAAGTCATAGGAAGGTTATATACTATCACATCGTTGAAGTTAGAGCTTTCTTTTGAATCTGTCTTATCTGTAATTCACGACTGCTGGGAAAGCAAAATCACTGTTTGTTTTAAAAAGACTGAATCACATAATGCAATGTTAGACAACAAGACAAAGACCAAACAGTCGCATTTTTAACATTTTAGTATAGTTATTTCAAATAAAATATCCACCTTGGGCCACACAGAGGAATACTGTCCCTTTGGGATCAAGTATGCTCTGTGTGTGTGGAAATCTCAAAATACACGATGTTCCTCTTCAGTTCTGAATTCCTTCATTTAATTTCAGATAATATCACTGCTGTTCAGTCATGAAGAGTGTGAATCCCACTATCTTCCCACTGCCTTCATGGGGGATAATAGATGGATATAGAAAGCAAGTGGATACTTCAGGAAACAGGGTCAGAGAATCATACAGTACTTTAAATCATTTCAGCTACCTGTGTTTATCAGAAAAAAATCTAAATCACAAACTTACTTAACTTGGATCTCTCCAATTCGAGGCATTCCTTAGTCACGTTTTACAATCCAGACAGTATGCTATCCAGACACACTTGGAATAATTTTGGTCGTGTTTTGAATAGCTAATCAACTAAAAGATTATACCCAAGTCCTATGAATTAAACTTAGATTCACAAAAAAATATATCCCGGTTGCATCATACACGTGTAATATTTCAGGTTGGGGATATTATGATTAATAACAGACCTGAATGCTAATTTGCTTTATTTTTCATAGTAAACATATTATTGAAATCTAATTAATCAAATTCATGTAACATATGCTGCATGTAGTAGTGTGAGTACAGATTTTTGTAATAAAAAATGAGAGCTGAAGTGCTATTAAGGGACAGAAATGTGCAGTTCAGTGAAAATAACTGTAAGTTTCAGACTCATGTTTCACAGCAGGAAAGGAGTGGGGTAAAGAGGAAAAGGAGAGGAAAGAGAGGGAAGGATTAAATAAGAGGCAAAAAAAGGCATATAAAGACACTGAAAGGTGGGTAAATATATTGAAAGAAAAATTCAATGGCTTTGTAAACGAGATAAGTCTTAGTCTCTTGCTATTGAATGTAGCACATTGAAATGAATGCCCATTTACTGAAGCTTTTTCGGCTTTAGGTGAGTATTTGTGGCTATATTAGTAGCTTGACTGCGTCAGGGTGGTGTCATAGCTGAGCATCAAGTGCAGTCACTGATATGTGTGTTCATTTACACCGACAGAACAGGGCTTAACGAGTTTCGCCGCATTTCTGCTCTCTCGGTTGATTAAGACATCTTCTCAGGAGGAATCATCTCCAAAATCTCCTTCAACCTTTGATTGAATGTGCTTTGTCCGTATGCCACAGCACTGCAGACGAAACTGTCCTCGTCTCAAACCACGGCGCTCATCTCCATCCCTCCCCTGTCTCACCCGAAGGGAATAAGCCCAAAGTTTTGGGCTTGCTACTTATTTCAGAAAGGCAATTCTGCTGGAAGTTTGGCTATTAGGAGCTGCTGAAAAGAAATTAGAATATGGGCTGAGCAACACTGAAAGAAAATCGTCTGAAGGGATTAATTGATTCCACACTGTAACGCAACTCTTCGTTCAGCAGCTCTTTTTCGTATCACTTCTTTAAAAATTAGGAGTGAATTTCAGCTGGCAAAATGAGTAGCTCCCGAAGACTGCAGGATGGCCTGCCTGGGACGGCAGAGACCACCCCAGTGTCAGGGGTTAAACCTGCCTCTTGCTCAGCAGGGACTGGTACGGGGTCCCGAGGTACAGGGCCAGTGGCAGCATCTTGAGGGCAACGAACTGCTGCTGATGCTGGGACACTGGGGAATACCTGGGGCTGCTGCTGCCAGCGCGCCCTGTCAGGGAAATAGCTCCTCTTTATTGGAAATAAACCCTCGTGTTATGTTCCTTCACCCTTATATACTTTGGTGGAAGTTAGAAGGCACTTCCCATATTTGTGTGTGCTGTTAATGGTTGTTTCATTATGTGTGGTGTCCGTAATAACCTACATGCAATGCCCTCTTACACAGAATCACAGAATGGTTTGGGTTGGAAGGGACCTTGAAGATCATCTAGCTCCAACCCCCCTGCCATGGGCAGGGACACCTCCCACTAGACCAGGTTGCTCAAAGCCCCATCCAGCCTGGCCTTGAACACCTCCAGGGATGGAGCAGCCGCAGCTTCTCTATATCTTTGCTTCATGTAACAAGTCATTCTGATTATTTTATCCATCCTACACAGACATATTCACATATGAAATTTCAAACTGCTCTAAGCAACAGCATCCTTCTGTTGCACAAAGTACTTAGATATTTTGTCCTACAGTAACAGAATGGAACAGGTAAAATGTCTGGATCTGGCTTATGAGTAGTTTATGACTGCACAGAAGATATTTGTAAGTATGAGACTTGATGGTTTCCCTTAAATAAAAAATATTTAACAATGAATAATGAATTCTGACCCATATAGTCTATTTACATTTTGAGATTATTTTATAAATTAACCAAAAAACCTCACCATGTATGTGAAAAACAAGTCAGGTAATTAAACCTATGAGAAATTGGTCAGTCTGAATGCATAAACACATTTGATGTTACTAATAAATGTACCAAAGTTGCTTTTCAATTAAAAATAAGAGTTTTATTCAAAGAGTAACTTTCTGAAAAAAGTATATACTTTCCATTGAGAAAAAAAAAAAAAAAAAGAAGCAGCATATTCTGATAAACCCTCAAAACCCTTTTTGTTTGCAGACTTTTTGACCGAGATGCTCTGGGGCTGCTGCCCACCAGACCCCACTGCTGACCCCCCCTCCCACTGCGGAGGTGCAAATCCGTTGGTTCAATCTGCTTTTTAAAGCCGGCTTTCCTTTTCTTTGCCTCTTTTTCTGCAGGTGTTTTTTCCGGGTATTATGAGACCTTCTGTTTATTTCCCTTTTGGATTTTAAACCAGCAGTTTGGAGCAGTAACCGTATCATTTGCTCCACTGATTGGCTGCACGAAGCTGTTACAGACATTTTATTCAGTAAAGGCAGCTGGCTAGGCAAAGGCAACGTTAACTACTATCATAGCTATAAAAATAAAACAGCATTTAAGATCATAACTGTAGCAATAACCTTGCCCTAATAGTATAAAACAAAATAGGACCTATTACGGATTTATTTTTTTTATTGCCATCTGTCACAATTTCCATTTTGGATGATTCTGGAACAGTTTCATAGACTCTTCACACTAAACAAGCTTGGAATAAAATGCAAGTCAGAAGGAAATGAGGTAGCGTTAAATCAACTTGTCCTGGTAAGTGCAAACATTGGCATCATCATCTTGATTTATTTCTTCCTATCCTTTAGGATGACGGCATATGGTCTCCATTCCAGCGAGAACGTACGAGTTGGGAAGCAGGGAACAGCGTGGAGGAACACAGCATTTCTGTGTGAGTGAATCTCCTTGAAAGCACACCAAAACAGAAGGGGTACAGAAAGTAAAGCATCTTAGCTCTTTCAACGGGAATTCCTAAAGAGTTTTGTGTTTTTCTTCCTATTACTGTTTTGTCTCATTTTCCCAATGTTTACTGATGACTGGAGAGGACCTGTCTGTGGAAATCTCTGTCCTCTTTCTTCCCTGGATGCCACTGACTGCCTTTTCCAGGCTTTCCATAGCGAGAAAGTCCTTCAGGTAGGAGGGCTCAGCAACAGGGTCTCCACAACTCATCGAAACTACTTGTAGTGCCACTGTGAAGGTCATAGCAGAGAATCTGAGATCTCCTATGAGCAACTAGGGAAGGTGCTCTCACAAGGTGACTAGGATAAGCAGAGGTATCAGAAAACTTTATGCCAGAAGAAACTTTATCTTCTAGAGCTTTGCATTTTATACAAGACAGAGCTAGAAGGGATGTGATATAAGAGCGTATTACCATACTATGAGAAACAGCATTCTTTCCGTTTTAGAATGTCAATGTTGTTCATAAGAAGGAAAACTAGCGAAAGGACCATTACAAACAGGAGTAATAGGCTGAGGGATAAATATATTGGGAAGGAGCCAGCCCAGCTTTTGCAAACGGCAAGTATGAGCCACGTGTCCATCTGTGTTTTAGAAAGGGGGCTGACAATGTCACTGGGTGTATTGAGATGAAAGATCTGGCCAGAGGAAGAGCAAAGGGACAGCTTCCATAGCAGAAGAGGTCCTCCTGGAGGTGACACTTTGATGTATCCCCATCCTCTTTGTTATCTACTGCTTCGTCAGTCTTTGGGCCACCTGGAAACTACATTTGCCGTGCTTTTAAGGTTTGCTGTCCCAGGCACTGTCAAGCGGCACACAGCCAGCGTTTCTGGCCATGCTCTGGCCGCCCACTCTGAAGACCCACAAGAAATGCTGCTGGCAGCAAGGGGTCCTGCCTTGTCATTAAAGAGCTATATCGTACCTATCAATACTGACCCCACTTATGCCGAGGCCACTGTATAAATTTCTGCCATCAAATCTATATCCATTAGGAGTGTGCAAAGCCGGGAACTGTGATTTACAGTTACACCAGCTGAAGAGCACAGCGTAGATGGGGTTGTACTCTCTCTATGTATATCGGTTACAAGTTAATTTTGGTTTCCACCTAGAAAAGAGACCACAAGCTGCTGCAGAAAGATTGTAGCTGGAATAATCTACCTATAGATACAATCAGTTTTGTTTTGTTTTTTTGATAGCATCGCTATCTAATTCTAGCTATGCTGGAAAGATTTTTTGGGGGGTGTGGGTACAGAAAGGGTGTCGCAGCAGGGGAAAACAGTCCTTAGCAATCCTCCCAAATATGAAACTAAACGATTTTAGTGTTAATATTTGCCACTAGATTAAAATGTCCTCATCTGGATAGGCCCATGGAATATTTTTTTTTATTTCTGTAGAAATGATTTTAACTTTTCAAGATTTGTTTATGGGAAATTATTTTAAATCCCAAATTGTTTAGTTGCTAACAGAGTTATAGTAAGTGTTTATTTACAAATTTTTACGTACACTTCTAATTTGTATTTCACTTATTCTTCTTTCCCAAAGAAAGATATTAATATATTGTAACTGCAGAAGATTCCCTTGACTTTATCTTTTCCTTTTCTAACAAAATCAATCTGGCATTAGAGAATTTGTTATCACCAGGACGAATTTTCAAGTACACTAAATGTAGGAGTGAAACAGAGCGTTTGGGCAGAGGTCCCTGAAACAAAGCAAAGCAGCTGCTGGCCTGTCAGTATAAAACATCTTACAAATGCATAAATGTGTGACATATGTTCACTGGAACATTTTTGACATGATTTTGGCTCAACATACTGGATATATCTT
>NW_009646428.1:792642-847318 GCF_000708025.1 Charadrius vociferus | reverse complement strand
AACATACTGTATATATCTTTCCCTAAATGCTATATATAAACTCTGGTTTAATATTCACAGAATTGTGTACCATTTCCCCAAAGCATAAGTAAAAGAGACAATATTTCTCTGTCAGTAAATGTTTATGTCCCAAAATAAAAATTCAAGGTTAAAACTATTTCCCAATTGCCACACCAAAAATAAAACATCACAGAAAATATACATACATGTATATTTTAAAAGAGAATTCAATGCTGTATGCTGCAGTGGCAGAAGAGGATTAATTGCTTTTGTAGCAACTAAGACAACTCGGTGCTGTTTTCAGCAGTTGCAGAAGTTGAGGGAAATCTGGCTGTTATTTCTCTTAAATGATTAACTGAGCGGCACTGCCAGCATTACATCTAGCCCATGATGCTTTCTGAAGAAGGCTTGAAATTTACTTCTTCCTGCAGCAAAACTCTATCGTTGAATAATTTATCCCCTTCTCTCTGAGCCCCGGTTTGCCTGTTCAAAACAGAAAAATGCTCTCAACAACCAGGCGTTTCCACCCGGCGGTCTCCCTCTTGCAAAGATGTCGGCTGAGGCACAGCCATCCCCAAAGAAACCCAAAGAAATCCCCAAAGTACGAGGCAGCCTGCAAGTTGTCAGTACTCCGAGGGGCAGGGTGAGAGCAAGGGGGGGACAGGATGGGAATTTGGATGGGATCCAGATAACCCGGAGCAGAGCACGCTAGCAAAGCTTTTCCAAGGCACTGCTGTGGTTTAGCCCCCACCGGCAAATGGGACCACGCAGCCACTCGCTCAATGCCCTGGTTTGGATGGGGGAGAGAATCGGGAGAGTAAAAGTGAGAAAAAACTCAGGGGTTGAGATAAAGACAGTTTAACAGGTAAAGCAAAAGCCGTGCGCACAAGCAAAGCAAAACAAGGAATTCATTCCCTGCTTCCCGTGGGCAGGCGGGTGTTCAGCCATCCCCAGGGAAGCACGGCTCCAGCATGCGTAACGGTGACTTGGGAAGACAAACGCCATCGCTCCAAACGTCCCCCTTTCCTTCCTCTTCCCCAGCTTTATACGCACAGCATGACCTCACATGGGATGGAATTTCCCTTTGGTCAGTTGGGCTCAGCTGTCCCCGCTGTGTCCCCTCCCAGCTTCTTGTGCACTCCCAGCCCTCGCTGGTGGGGTGGTGTGAGGAGCAGAAGCAGCCGTGACTGCTTAGCAGCAACCAAACCCACCGGTGTGCTACCAACCCTATTTCCCATCCCAAATCCAAACCACAGCACCATACCCGCTGCTGGTAAGAAAGTCAACTCCATCCCAACCAAAACCATGGCAGGTGCGCACCCTGTGCCTGGCAGAGGAAGACAGCACTCCTCATGTCCATTGCGAGGAGAGTCCCCTGACTCATATTGTCACTTCTAGCTCAGCTTTGACCAGAGTTTGGTGCTATCATCTAAGCCACAAGCATATTCCTTCTACCAATGTTTACAGTGAGTTTGCTCGTGGGAGGAAAATGGCTGGTGGGGGCCAAGGTGTGCTTGGCGGTGGGATTTGGGGTCCTGCCAGCTCCCTGCCCTATGCCAGGGGATGGAGGCATAACCTTTATCTCATCATAGAATCATAGAATGGTTTAGGTTGGAAGGCATCGTGAAGATCATCGAGTTCCAACCCCCCTGCCACAGGCATGGACACCTCCCACTAGACCAGGTAGATGGTCTAATGATGGCTGTGCTTGGCCCGGTCCAAAAAGCCACTGCTCCGAGCTCTGCCAGCAATGCTTGCTCCTGGCTGGGACTGGGGGCTCCATCCACCCCATGCTGTGCTCCCCCTCTGCCGCCTCCACCGGGTGGGGGCTCTCCGCCTGCCCGCTGCTTGCCCCTAACAGGGCAGAAATAATGCATTATTTACAGAGGGGAAAAATGGTTAGCATGCCGCATGCCGGATTTTATATGTTTAGCTTTCCAGACTCAAGCTGAGTTTTAAGAGTCCATTTCGCTTGGCACTGGGAAGCCTTGTCGGAAAAGTAGCAAAGTACATAGCGTGGGTCTTCCGAGGAAAGCAATGTAAATTTTGCTCGGCATTTTTTATGTTCTAAAGATCTTAATGTTTTACAAAGTGATAAGTTACATACTATTAATTTTTATATGAGTCATACTATTAATTTTTATATGATCTACACAGTGGTGAATAAGTCTATGTCCAAAAGCTATTTCTGATTCTACTGTTATTTATCTAGCATAATGTTATTTCAGTCACGAGCAAAGCCGTGACAGTAAACCATTGTCATCAATAAATTGAATCAATATGTTTCCAAGTCTGATTTCAGAAACTGTGGTTCCCACTGCAATTTTTGTGGATGGTTTGGTACAAATCCCGCTTGCAGAAACAGTGGCACAAATTGTGAGAGCCAGAAGGTATGCCTGGATCCATCCTGAGGGTTTGGGTTCCGCACTTACTCCCAAGCCATGGCTGGGGCACGGGAAAGCAGCGGTTGCCGTGACAAAAAGCATCCTCGCGCATCAGCACCTTCATTAGCCTGGGCAAAAATATAGCTTTATCTAGGTGGGAACAAAGAAATGAAACCCTTAATTCAAACATTGACTGGCTTTTTCAATCAGGCCACATGATTACATTTGCGATTTAATTTAGCGCAGTTGCAAAGTTCTCCTGTCATTCATATTGATTGTAGAACATTCAAAAATGCACAGAATGAGAAAGATACTGAGAATTACTTGCAGCTAGTAGAAATACAATTTAATTCTGTATTGGCGTAGGATGTATGTGTCATTCAGTGCCAAAGGAAAATTTTATATCTTTTCCTCTTATCATTATTGCTAAGAAAAGTCAGACAAGAGACATTATTCACAATGTATCATTAGGTCATACTGCCATGAAAAGCAAGATGACAGCAGTTAAACCAGGCTGATGCTGTAATTCCCCTCCTGCTCACTCTGTGGACAGCCAGCCAGCAAAGTCATTCCTGGAGAGCAGGTGCTCCAGAGGGTGAATGTGGAGAAGGACAGCTACACCAGAAAGGTCTTGTTTAAAGAAATGAAACAAAATGAACAAACAAACAAAATTAAACCCTCCCAAAACAGGAAAGCGAAATTACTCTTAAAGTCACCTTCAACCGCTTTGGAAAGAACCAGAAGAAAGGTGAAATCCTCTGCCGACCTCATTTGGTCAGCATTTATTTACCTTGACATTTATACCTTGACATTTATTTGAGAGCAGGGTCTAAGCTGACGAGCAGCATTTCTATCTAGCAGCCTCCGGACCAACTGCAGCTTTTACTGTTCTCAGTGCGATAGGAAGAGTTGCTGGCAGCCTCTGCCCATTCATAGAAAATAACACAGTTGAGAATTTATTTTTTCCTTAAGAATCTGAGAACTATTTTTTCCTTACTAATAAGTTTTCTTCCCAGCAGGGAAAACGCTATATGCTGGAAGCAGTTGCAAATTAATTTCTCAGTTTCCATAATATTTAGGATTGTACATATTATGCTATACAGTTGGCTATTAACAGTGAAAAGTAACTAAAATCACTTAGTGTGAGCAGAGGGCTAAAACTAATAAGAAAACAGAAATCCTGAATTCAGTTATAAAGGAAAAAAGAGTGGGCAGGGGGTCAAGGAAAGAATTAAAGTATGTATGGTCTCTACTTTATTGCAGAAGGAACAAGATAAATTCTGATTTTTTGGAAGAATTCCTAAACTGCTATGTAGGTTTCTCCATTCTTTTCATAAGGCTGACTTTTATAGAAAAACTTTCTTTTAAGGACAAGGGCTTGCTGCAGAAGTTACAGGGTAAAAGCAGATATCCCGTGTTATGTGGCAGGTCACAGTCGGTGATCGTGGTCCTTTCTGTTATGAAAAGAAAGCAGCTAAACATTCTCAGCTTCAGCAAGCAATTTACGAAGCGCTTTGACAGCCTCATGTAGCAAAAGCTGTAACTAAGATTATCTGGTATTGTCTTAACAGGGACGGACAGTGATACGGCCACATCTACGCTGAGAGCTGAGAGCGTGAATGGCACAAATGAGCCTTAATGAAGGTCCTCGGGCTTCCTTCGCCCTTTGCCTTCTCAGTCCCCAGCATTTCTCCTTCTCATCCGGAAATCATCCCTGAAAAATTCAAGGCCAAGGGGAACGATGTCCGAATTGAAAACAAAGCCCCTTTGAGTAAGAGGATCAGTACTTTTTACTCAATTAGGGTCTATGTTTGACACTGTGAGCCATAATTTATCTGGGAAAAATGTGCCTGTAGTTATATAGCAGCCCTTCAAACTGACCTACATCCTTAGGGAACGAATTTTGTTCTTGCATTCCTTTGAATCTGCATCTATTGAATGTTGCTGATGGCAGGAAGGAGAGGTTTGGGAATTGCAGCTCTTTTCATTTGTCTCGGTGTTGTCTGCCATAAATACTGTTGCCTATGCGAAGGCTGTGGGGCGGAGCAGGAGAACAGAACATAACAGGGACTGTTAACGAGCTGACTTCTCAGCATCTGTGGGAAATAAGGTCAATTTAACAGAATAAAAGGGGATCAGCAAAACATTCCATAACACCTAAATATAGATTTTCTATTTGAGTTCATTTCTTTGTCAAAGCACCGCTTTGTTAAGTCACAACTTAATCCTTTGACTGATGGAGGTCTTCAGGACCTCCTCTGAAGTTATTACGTTCTCTGGTCCTACTCTTTAAAGTATTTAGCACCCCTAAATCTCTAAAAAGCACACTTACGGTATCTGCTGCTTTTCTATCAATATTCTGACGCTGTGGTTGCTTGGAACTGGACTCCTTTGGGCGTCTGGCCTTTATAATACCAGTGATATCAGTCACAGAGGGACACCTACGCCTGACATCGGCTTACAGCTCATGCGGTGACACCTCTAGAAGATGAGCTGTCAAGCTCCTTGGTGCCTGAGGGATATCACCTATGGTACCAGTACAGGAGCTGAATATAGAGGTGTTCGTTGTTAGCAGTTGAATTAAAGGCACTTCACCAGTCAAATGACAACAAGGTGTGGACAGAAGTTTCTGGATCGGTACAGAAGAAAATTTCATCCTCAAGATGCTGGTAAATGGCAGAATAAGTGTAAATGGTTACTGGGAAGAGCAGTAGGAAGAGCAACACTTTTGCTTTGTAAAGAAATTTTAAAGAATCTTCATTGTCTTTAAAAGTGCAGCTATACCTTAGAAAAACTGCAGCTTGAATTCATTCATGAATGGTCACATTTGTCAGTTTTTTGCTAATATAAAGCTCTCCACAAGCACATACATTTCCAGTATGGGACAAAGATGAGAGGTGAAGGTTACGTTTAGGTTGGAGAGAGCAAAAGAAGTTTAACCATTTTTTAATTTGTCACACGTACGGCACGAAGGTTTACAAAGCTCTTTACCACATCGCTGTTTTGGTTTTCATCTCACATTCATTGTTTCTGTGGTTTTTTCTCTAACTACTTTTTTAGATGAGTGTGATATTCTGTAATTTAGCCTACACTTTGCTCCCACTGATGTTCCACTTATCAGGAAGGGACAGTGTATTTAAGAGTTAACCATCTGTGCTAACTCTTATTCACATATCCTTCCTGTGTGTTGGCTACCTCCACACCCATACATCATTTTCCCCTTCCATGTACCTTTCCCCCTCCCTCTTCCTTTCTCCCCAGTTTTGTTTGATTCCCATTATTGTCCCATTTACCAGTTCTCTCTGGTGCACTTTCAGACTCACTTTGTGTCGGTGCACAGCGAAAAAACATTTGCTCCTCACACCATCACCTTCACAGAGCCCTTCGCCGTTAGTGTCCACTTGGAGGAAAAAAAGACTTTTAGTGTAAGAAGCTGCCAAGCCACCGTAACCAAACCAGCACTCAGCCCACGCGGCCACCGCCTTACAGCGGCGTAGATTCAGACTTCTATTTTAATAAAGTACTTTGGAGGATTTGAAGTTTTGCTGGACTTGGAGTTCTGGGAGGGCAAGAAGTTTGGATTAGCAGGGAGAGTCTCACAAAGCGTATTCACACAGCCTCATTGTGCTCCTCGGGGCTGGCGACACTCACTGGGAATGACCTCCACGTGCTCCAGCTACCATGGCAGTTATTTCTTCACCGAGTGGTGGAGAATAGACAGCTGTAATTTATACATCAACAGATCTGAGGGTTTAAGTCATGGAGCTTAGAACAAGGGATGAATTGTTTTGGTCGAGTATTTTTAGCAAAAAAAAAAAAAAAAAAAGACATCTGGAGCCACAGTAAAATATTGTGATCTTATACTTGATAAATGTGCTCCTTCAAAAGGAAAGACAAAAAAACCTCAAAACTTGGAAAAAATGAAAAGTTTTCTTAAATATAGTATCACCCCACCTGTATGCCTTTCCCTTTTTAATCAGTAAGTGTTGCAAAATTTCTTATGTTTCTTTTTAAACGTCATCCTTTATATGGCGTATGGGTTGCAACTACTGATAGCGCTGGTGACAGAAACCTCAAGCAAGGCCTACTCAGAGGGAAAATGAGACAGCTTTATTCCTTGCACAGGTCATGGCAACCACCAGCACCCCACCACCACTCTCCATGCAATGTATTTATCTGCCTTTTTAAAAGAAAGATTTCTTTTCCCGTTCTTCTCATCCGTTGCCGAGTACATCAGCTGTTGCTCATTGCCGTCTTCTTCTGTGAATTGATACCACAAAAGAGCAGCTTGCACATCCCTTTGGGACTTCTGTCCCAGCCAAACTTTACCTCCTTTACCTGGGACAGCCACCCTCTTCACTTCTTTCCCTTCCTTCCCCTTGACAACATCCTCCCCTGGACTGAACGAGCTCAGAACTCTGTTTTGTATCAATAGAGGTAAAACTAACTAATGTCCAGCAAAGAGAAAGAAACCCTAGCGAGGGCCCACACTGCTACAGGTGCTCTTTGTGCTCCACCAGCCTGTAGGTCCCTCCTGGGATTCGGTCACGAGAGGCAAAAGGTCAATGGTTGGGGTGTGTGGATCATTAAGGTCTAGACCTGAAGCTCATAAGCCTACCAGTAAAAAAAATTTGTCCGAAGATGACCTGCTTTCTTTTCCTGCCTATGAGTCTCCTGTGGTCTTGTTGGAAAACCTCTGGACACGTGGCTCCTCGAGGGGACCTGCTCCCCGTCAGGTTTTAGTGGGCTGATAGACAATTCGGCTCCCCTGCTACGCTGCCTGATGAAGGCTGCCGGAGGCAGAGTGTCAGGTGAAATGCTCCGCACAGGATGAAGAGACGATAAATGTGCTCTATCACTCCATTGTGTTTATTGATCGCACTCAGGTTGTGCTCGCTTGAAGACAAATAGCCCAGAAATATAAGACAAGAACAATCTTTATAAGTCTCTGTATATATGAAATATAGATTTGGAATCTTCATATATATAATGAAAACTTTACACCGGTTGGAGAGTATTATTCCCAGTCTTGTGGATCGCTCTCACACTGTAAACAGCTGCGTCCCTTGCTGCATCTCTGAGAGTAAATCACACAACGCTCCAGATGATTTCATATTTTAACAATCCTCTTTTCCTGTTGTACGGCTGGGAGGGACTTCCTACATTTCATGTAATCTACATGCAAATTTGAGAACTTCCCATAAAATCCTGCAGTAAACAGGATATGTTTGCTCTAAACAGATTTTATCCAGTAACAATTCGCCATAAATTCAGCTAGCAACAACAAACTGTTATTTCCCCTCAAGTTCCTCTAACATCTTTTTCCTGGTGTTGAACAACAGGAGAAAATTGCTGCTATTTGTCCCCAGATTGAAGTATTTAAGTAAAGCTAAAGACACTGTCTAGCAATAATGATAGTACTCTGGGAGCTAACTACATTCTTTTTCATTGCGGATGTAAAGTAGTAAATGGAATTACAATTGGAATCAATTGGATTCAGGAAGAGTAGTTCATAGTTATTGCAGAAAACTGAAATGGGGATAGGTCATTAGGAGTTTACTACTTGAGATAAAAAGCAATTTCACAGAAGCTACGTTTAGTGAAGTGTACTAATAGAGTATAAATAGTACAGTCTTTTTGCACATTATTTAAAAAATTGTCCAAAAGATCGGCTCTGCCACTATGTTAGAAAGGAAAAAAAAACAACCTGAAGGGCAATTTCCAGTTTTACACATGCCGAAATTCCTACCTGCTAGTTTTCAATGCTGAAGATAGGGATAATAACATGATAAGGAAGCCATAAAGATAGTTTAAAAAATATAATTCTCCCAACAGATGTAATGCTGTACAAGGTTGGGACATGGCAATAAGTCTCACTAGGGATTTACACAGGGCAAATTAAAATATATACTCTCCTGATTCATAAGCTGCTGTTTTGAGAGAAATACTTTCAGAAACGCGTTTTCAGTTTCTAAGTAGACTTACCAAGGGGTAAAAGAACAAACTAGATGCTCAAAGACAAACGTCAGCAGTAACTTGGGCACCAAACCGGTGCCACATTAAAATGGTTTGAGACTGGGATCAACAGTTGGCAGAGCAGTAAGAGGGTGACAAAATAGGTTGATTTATTTTAAAAGGAACCTAAACATTGTGTTAATGTTGACAGCTGACAGTGAAAACACTGCTGAAAATTGAGTGTGAGACAGAGGTTTTCTCGGTAGCCACAGGATGCCCTTGGAACAGAGTCTGCATCTCAATGAGCTAGATGCCACTCGCACTACATTAGAAAGAAATTAGTTGGGGTTGAATGTGATTATGATGTCAGGGTAGTTTCTAGTCCGAGATCCATTGTTCCGGTTAGGAACCGTGTCACACTGAGGAAAAATTAACTTGCTTACAAATGCACAGCAGATCATTTCCAGAACAAACACGATGCTTCTCTCCACCTTTCTTCTTCCTCCCACTGTTTCTTTTTGTTTAAAGCACAGCTATAAAGACTCTCATCTCATCTCAGCTGCTTTTGTCAGGGCAGCTAATGAGCTGGGGAGGGATGAGAAAAAAACACAGTGGAAATGGGGTCATGGAGAGGTTAAACTTCATGAATTTATTCATTGGGATTCAGCTCACGCCCTCCTGAAATGAGATGTCATCATTAAAATTGTGGATGACACTGTTGCACAATGATGCTTAGTGACAAGCTGTTAGAAAGACATGAAGGAAATAGTTTTCGTTTAGACTTTAATATATCACTGTGATAAGAAAACAAGCCCAAATTGAACAATGTCAGAAGAGTCCAGAAAACAATCTATCTAAGAGAGATGTTTGTAAGGGAGAAAGGCTCTGATTTCATTTAAAAAAAAATAAAAAAGCAAGGATCTTGACATTCTTTTCTACTTTTCTAGAATTACAGTTGTGAGACATGAATAGCACGAGTCTCTTGGAAATAAAAATATAGTCTGTTTCATTCCAGTACTTTTGATACAGCAGAAGTGTTGGCTGGGTGTTTTTTAATGGGAGCAAAGAACCTAATTGTTTGAAAAGGAGAGAAAGCAGAGTCACAATCAATTGTGATGGAGTCTGAGAGGTACAGAGTAATTGGAGGTGTGACCTGGAGCTGAGCTAGCCTGTTTCACTGCGCGGGCTCGTGGTGGTGGGAGGTGACTCAAAGGGCCATCCTTTCCCCTGACCCAAGGCAGAGATCAGCCACATCTGGGTCAGAACTGACAGCTGCTGTTCTGGCCTCTTCGTAAAGGCTCATCATCCTCTCCCAAAAATCTGGTTTAGTGCGCATTATTATCTTCTAGTGTTAGATGCTTTTCAAGGGGCAAAATGTCATCTTCCTTGCTGTAACCTTGCTGAGACCATTACTTTGCGCCTTATGCAATAAACTCTGTCCTCTTTGCCCTCTGTATGTTTAAAAACTGTCATCTTATCCCACCCTCAGTTTTCTGTCCCTTTAACTTGCAACACCTCTTCTCTCAGGCACGTTTCAGGATGTCTTCTGGCTCCTGTTCCCCTACGGATTCCCTCTTGGTTCCCATCTATCTCAAAGCCACCGCTGCAGGCAAAGAGGTTTCTAGCTGAGACCTCACCAGAGGCGAGGAAAGACAACCCATCTCACAGCCTATACCCCTATTTATGCAACCCGGGATAGTGTTTGCACCTTGTGAAACAAAAGGCCATCCACCTTCTGGTTCACCACCAAATGGGAACCATTTCTGCAGAGCTGCTGCCCACCAGCACGTTCCTCTCTTGCGTTTGCACAGTTGGCCGCTAGGTTGCTTCAATGGGTTAACTACCACTCATCCCTCTCCGACATCCCCTTATTTGCTGCAAACCGTACCTGCACTCTGTGGGAAGAACATTTTGAATTTGAATCCCATCGCCTAAAACACCCACAGCCCTTCCCTAATGAGGGAATGAGCTTACTCTCTAATCATACAGCCAGCTTATTATAACTGGATGTCTCCGTTATGAATGGTATTTTTCCAACCATCCTTGAAGGCTGCCTTTTTTTTTTTGAGAATTTATGGGACTCTGAAGCTAAGCCAGTTGCGCCCAGAAAGGTTGCTGGCTCATCAGTGAGATTTACAGCCTGCTAACTACTCCGTAATAAGGTAAATACAGAACTGCCGGGCCATCGGGGAGCACACCGCAGCGGAAAACTGACAGCAGTGTCTGTTCCTTTCCCAAGCCTCTTTTCTCCTGATGTGAAAAAAAAAACAACCTCAACCAACCAAACAACTTGGTCTGTGATTTAAAAAGAGAGCTAATTTTCCATTTTAAGATAAAGTTCGAGCTTCTACGCTTTAAACATAGTTGGGGAGATTAAAGGAAGTCAGGTCTGAATAAATACTGTGGAACGCTAAATAGGATTTCTATCAACCAATAACAAAATGCCCTACAGAAGAAAACCCACTCACTGATTTTTCTCCAGTGTTGTGTAATTATCGTCCATTTTATCATAACTCTCTAATTTGGAACAGCCTTGATTTTACAACTGAGAAAACAACATATAGGAGAAGACAAAGTCCCGTGAGATACTGATTTTATTGGCAGGGAAGGGAAGCATGCACATGTCCAGTAGATAAACTAAGCTGTAAATTAATTTTAATGGAATTGAGATTTCCTGGAAAAAAAAAAATCTTATCGTTTTCTAGCAGAACTTATGGCACTTTCTTTGCACTGTGTTGGCAATGTCTCTGCTTCCACTGCATTGCTGTGGAATAGGCTGACTTTCTGGATAGCCCTCATCACCACATTTCATTGTGTCACAGCATTTTTGTAATCCTGAACTTTCAAAGACTTTGCTGTATACCCACGGAAAGCCATAGACTGTAAACAAATCCTTCTTTTCTCTTAGAGTAAAAACAGAAATCTTGATATGATGAAAAAAATCACATTTCTCTGTGATATTAGCTACTAAGCAATTATCTAAATACGAGAAACTTTTTAATCAGAGCCCATATTAGCAGAGCTCCAACACCGAGAACTACAAAATGCCTGAAGGACCACTCCTGCCCTTGGAAAAAGCACCTCACACATTGAAAAGAAGCTATTTTTCTCTCATCTCAGTACATTTACTGACTATAACTGCATAACCTTAAGTAAGACAGCCACAAAATGCAGGTTCTTTTAGTAGTACTTTGGCTTAGGTGACTCTTTCCGAATACTGTAAGAGCTGGGGTTTTTTAGGCTCAAGTAAACAGATCAAAAAATTTGGTGCAGAGAGGCAGAAGTAAAAACTGACCTAGAAAATACCACATAAATGGAACTGCAAACACCGATCTTAGTAAAAACCTGGAGGAAAATGCCAGCCAGAATTACACATCACCCTGAAAAGAACAAAGCAAATATTCTTTCCTAGAGCTACTGAAGCATCTATGCTGGGTCCACAGGAACATGGTGTGCTTTAGATTCCAGCTGTCCTCAGTTCACTCGCTTCACTCCTAAACTTCAAACTTTCAATCTGCAATTTGTTCCATCCAGGCGGACAAGTGCAAGCAACGGAGTTAACGCTGATTGTGACAAATTAGTTCGTTTGCTTGCAGTTGCTGTCAAGTATTACTTGGAGGCTGAGGCGGTTGGAAAGTGGAACGGCAGAGATTTTCCAAGTGAAAGGCGAAAACTTGCAGACGTAAGCACGCAAAAGCTCAACTGCAATGTGGTAGTAGGGGATAAACTGCTATCCAAAATACCAAAAGCAGCTGGGACAAGGAAAAGGTCGTGTGTTGAAGAAGAAAAATTTGGGTGAAAGTTAAAGCTGAGATTCTCCTGGAGGACCCAGTTCTGCCAAGAGCTCTGTTTGAAGTGGGCAGCTGGTAAGTAGTGCTTGAAGTGAGGTACAGAAATGTCGTAAAATCACTTCTTTACTTTGAATCATTGCACTTTTCCCACAAAAATGATGATGTTTTTAATGCGGCAGGAGCTCCTACATGCCAAACCAGAGCAAGCCAAAATCAGCAAAAGCCCATACACCGCTTCCTCTGAGAAAGGCAAAGATACGGCTTTTCATAACCTCGTCGCCACCATCCGGTCTCTCTGAAGGCGTTGCTTGTTTCTTTTGCCTTCAAAACCCTGTTCTCATTTCAGGCACAGCCTGTAGGGCCAGAGCAAAGGTAACTGTGCTGTGTGGCCACGGTGTGATGCCAAGGTGCTGCTCTCTGTTCTGCTGCCCCTCGCTGCTGATATTAGGTACAGAAGACGTACATTGGCTGTGAAGCATCTCACAATGATGCCTTTCGTACGTTGGTAGAAATCACATCTGCGCTAAAGCTCCTGACCCAAATCCATAATCCTGATCTGAGTTTTCTCCAAGAGGGAAAAAAAAATAATAAAATGTTTGCATAATAAAGATATGCCTGACTTTGGAGCTTAATCTGGAGAGACAAGGACCAGAAGGCAGGGCTCTGGGATGGCAAGAACTAGCTTATATTCTCATTTCTGCAACAGCTCATCCTGTGACCCGAGGGAGTCGTTTCGTGCCTGCGTACCATGCTTTCTCCCTGTAAACAGAGGTAATAATGCTTACCCTCGCGAAGGTAATTTGAGGTCTATCACCAAAGGCAGCTATACACATTTATAACTGCCTGGGAAAGTTTGTGTTTTGTTTCCCAGAGAACAACCAGGATATGCAGCTTCTGTGTAGTTTTGAGATGTTTACATCTGGCTGTCCAAATCAGCCCATTGCTAATACAAATCTCACGAGGTCTTTGGGAACCTCCATATATTTATTGGCCTACTGCGCACTATAATGAATACAGAAAGAAGCTCCTGTGTGGAGCTCCGGCCACTGTTTCTCTGCTGCAGTGGAATTCCACACCAGTTGCCCTGTTGCAGCGTGGCAGACGTGCTGGGGAAGGATTAAGAGGGAAAGTGAGATCTGAGCGAAGATACAATTTTCTACAGCCCCGCTACATCCCTCTGAGAGCTGGGCCCCTTGGGGCAGACCCTTCTCTCCATGCCCAGCTCTCCTAAAGGGCGCCCGAGACCCTCATGGGCTGCGTGGTGCCTCTTCGTGATGCCACCTAGGTACAGGCTTGCTGTCACCACTGCCAGCTCTTCACCTCAGCCTTGCTCTATACCATGTGAATCTGACCTTTTTATCTCAAAGGAAACCCCACACATCTTTATCCAGGGGATTCACCTAGCAGAGAAGCGGGCGGACGTCTGCGGCAGCCCTTTGCGGGTCAGCTGGTGGTGGCGGTTCCTTTCCCAGCTGCTGCAGGGGTGTCAGTACAGCCAGCCCCATCTGAGTCACTAACCCCAGGCGGGATATACAGGACGCAAACCCTTCATTACGGGAAACTTTGTCAGCTAGATACACGGTCATTCTCCTTTCTCGAACTCTGAAGTGGTTTTGCGGTCGTACAAAAGCTCTTTAGTCAGCACAGCTCCCCTGCCAGGCAGCAAAGCAGTTATCGGGATCCGGGATGGAGTGTCAAGAAAGACAGAATCTGCACTTTTGCATTAATTTGGAAATTATATGCTCATCTGTTTGTATTCCCACAACATGGGAAGTGCCTCAAAATTCACTCAGAAGAGCCACCGTCTTCAGCTGTGCCCATCTCAAACTCTGAGTGCTGCACTGACCCCACTGCTGTAAGGCAGAGTCGAGTCAAGGAGCTGCAGCTGGAGCTGCTTCCCCATTGCCTGCCCTCTTCTCCGCAGTAGAAAAGATCCCACACTCTGATTTCCCAGGTCCTAAAATTGGTTCTTCCTGGAGAAATCACCTTGTCTCAGGTCTCACTAAATTAGGGACCCCACTGCTTCCCGTTTGAGGGCTGTCTGAAAACGCAAGCAAGTAAGACAGACTCTGCAAAGGCTTTGCTACACGCAGACACGTCTGTCACAGTCACAAGGCATATGCAGATTGGGAAAAAGTAACAAAGCCTGCCTGGAAAAGCATTTTACTAACCCTAAACCTCCATTGGGTTTTGAGCAGTCATTCAGGGGATCCATTTTGTAGATCTCCTTACTCAGTCTCCACCTTTTGTTTACCTCTTATATCAAGGTGGATCTCCTCTTTCTAAATTTGCAGTGTCTTTCACCAAACAAGTCACAGCTGCTTCAAGTTGCTTCAAGGGATGCAGACCTGGGCTGCTGGGGAGAAAAAAAAAGACAAGAAAATAAAAAGGGAAAAAGTTTCTTGGGGAGATATTTTGAGCAATACTGGTGCATTTGAATATGTGGCCTTGCAGGTTTGTAACTCTTGATCTCAATCTCTAGTTAACTTTTGCAAATGTTTGTGAGAAGTTTCATCCAGTGAGAAGAAGGGGAAAAAAAAAAAAAAAAAAGGAAGCAGTAGAGCTGCCCAATCAACGTACTGCTCACAGAAGAAGATGGAGCTTTTAACCTGAGGAAAGTCTCCAATTTCCTGGCTCTTCATCTAAACACAAGGTACCCTCTCTATCTAAAAAAAATAATATTTATTTGTATTATTGTATTACTTGAGGATTGATTCATGGACCAGAAATGCTATGTAGCTCCTTAGCAAATATGTGCAGAACCACAGAGTTGGTTGTTGCTGCTGTAAAGAGATGATCTTAAAGGCTCAGAGAAAAAAAGATGAAAATGCAAAAACTTTATTCCCAATCTAACTCTCTTTTAACTCTATCATTTTTTCTAGTTTCAAATGTTCAAGAAAGTCTTTTGTTTTATGTCGCTGATTAGTCGGTGTTGCTGCTGCATTATAACCTGTGATTTGGTGTAGATTTATGTATGAGGAAGATGGACTTTGCTTTTGTGCTATCTGTGTGTGTGAAAGCGTTGAGGATATTCATTTACCTCCAGAAGACCGCATTGGTCTAACAAGTACACACTGACAAGAAATGCATTCCACTTGATTTTTAGGACAGTCAAATTTTTACACATCGTTTTTTTCCTTCTCGGTTTGGCTTTTCTCTGCTTTTTTTTTTGTTGTTCCTTTCCTCCCTCGGTTCATTAGCCTTACCCTTTCCCTCCTCTCTCCTTGTCCTTCCCCAGTACATGCTGTCCTCTCAGGTTTTTCTATTTGATGGCTGAAATATAACAGGGAGCAGCTGCTTTTACTGCTACTTCTGACAGTACAAGCATAAGCAAAAGGGTGATAAGGCTTCAAATAACAGCCACCAGTGCCTCTAAGTTGATATATTTTTTTCTTTTTTTTTTTCCATTTCTCTTGATTTGGAATTAAAGGGAAATCAAAGAGCCCAATGCCTCACCTGTGATACACTAAGTCCCATGCTGAGCAAGGCTCCATGGCACGCAAGGGTATGTCCTTTATTACGGAGCTGCACAAGTGGTGTCGTGTCTGGACGGTCAGACAAGACCTGACCAGTGTCCTACTCCCTGTCCAAGCAGAGGGCTCTGCTCCCACCTCACCGGCGCCCTCCCGGTGGCTGCGGTGCCGTCTGCTTCACACTACCCTCTTCTTTAGAGTTATAAATAAAACCTCTGCTGAAAAGCAGATAGGAGTCATGACCAGGTTTTCAACGCCAGAGGCCGGGAGGTACGATAGGCTGCTGTGCCACTCGATACCTGTGTGACACTGAGCAGAGCCGTGGTGGGACAGCTGGTGAGATAGCGCTCACTAGCTCCAAAAGTTTAAGGCTGCTTCTTCAGCTTAGGAGTCCCCTTGTGAGACATATCTCTTCCTAGCAATATCTTTTCTTCTTCTAGGAAACCTAATTATTATTATTCCATCTCCTCTGATTTGAATGGATTTACACTAACGAATAAAATCCCTTGAAGTTTTAAAGCATTAAACGTGCCAAAAGACAAAAAAGCTTCCTAAGCAGATGAAAATGTTATCCTCCGAATACTTTTTCTTGCCACACAAAAGAACATAGTGATTGTTAAAATTCAGCGTCGAGGGGGTTAAAGCCTTCTGCTTGCCAACTGGAAGAGGTGGCAGCCTGGAAAGCCTCTCATGTGGCTCTACAAATGCTCTTGGTCTTCAGCAAGAAGGGTGCACCTCTGAACACAGCAGTGTTAGTTGGGTCATCTTCCCAGCATGGCTATAGCTGTCTTCAAACAGCAGCGGGCCTAAAAGAGTCCTCTGGGAGAGAGCCAAGGTCCACCCGGTCAAGAGTTGAGGCCCATTTTCACAGGGCAGAGCCCAGTATCCCTGCTGGTGCCATACCTGCCTATGCTTCCAACTCATCTGGGTGAGGAGGTTTGGTTAGTGTCATCTCCCCGTGGCAGCCAGCCGCTCGGCGCCGGCCATCCCGGCACAGCTACAGGGAATTATTTCATAGAAAACCGCAGTTTGGAAATGCTCTGGATGCATTCTTTTCAAGCCGAGGAGACTACTCTCCTTCAAACAGGACTTTGAATTGTAAATAATGTCACATGTCTTTATAGTAAAAGATGACATTCAGTTAATAGGATGGCAAAGTTCATACGCTACCCTATAATTAAAAAACAAGGAGAAAGACAGACCACTTAAAAGAGTTTCCCGCTGTGACAAATTCTGTGGATAATAACATTTTCGCACTGCTGTAGAAAGCTACGACATTGGCTGTAAATTCTCCAGCAAGGGTAATGAGTGGTATGGTTAGTCTTTCATTTGGTTTGGACTCTGATGCTCAATCTTTTCCCAAAATAAAAGCACAATGCTTGCATCGCTTGATCAATTGATCCAAAATATATCTTAAAGAAACAGATTTGCTTCCCCTCCAGTGCCCAATTTCAGTTGTCTAATTAAAGCAATATCATTTGCATTTCTGAGGTATGTGACTTTTGGTCTGCATGAATAAATACCACGTCCATGATTTAATTCTAGTTGTTTTTTTTTCTAGCGACTCACTTTTCATATCTTTCTGTACATTGCCTTCAATTTATTTTATTTTTTTATATTATTTTCATTTTTAATTGAGTGCCTCAAACACTCCCATCCCCTCCTTCCACCATAAATCTTTGTGGCAGGGACCAACTTCTTTCCTCAATCTGCCAGCAGTCTCTTAGCACAAACCCCTAGCTGAAGCCCACTTCACAGCAGATAGCATTTCAAATCTTAATGGGCTCAACCTTTCCGTTTCTTTTGCACCTTTGTTAACCTCAGAATATAGGAAGTTCACAGCTTTTTTCTTTTTTTTTTTTTTTTTCTTTTCTAAAGTATAATGAAAGAGATCCCTCCTCCCACCCTCCCATTTCCTCCTGAGATTAATTGAAATGCAGCCCTCTCAACCTCTGCTGATTTGTTTTGAAGCCAGCTATTTCCTCAAACAGTTGCAGAAGATGAAAGTCAATGATAGGGGCTGCAATATTATTCTTTTTTTCTTTTTTTCCCATTCCGTTGCTACACGCCACTTAAATCCCTGGCTTCGCTCCCGCAGCTCTTGACACACGTATCAGAGCCACCACGGATGACAACCACAAGGCTCAAACACACATTCGTTTGACCCACCAAAAGCTTGGTTTGCTCTCTGCCGGGCCGTTCGGGAAGGGGCTGTGACCTCAGCGGCAGAGGAGGTGGGAGCAGAGCTTTTAGCATTTGAGGTTATCATTTCACATGCTGCTTCAGGAGTCAGATTTTTCCACCCGTTCCCATCCCCGGCACTTCGAAAGGATGCAGCTGCTGAGCCACGGTGGGCAGGCAGGGTGGAGGACTCTCTGGTTCAACCTGCCAAAAAAAAAACCAAACCACCCCAATTACAGGACACATTTATCTGAGCGCTGGAATTCAAGCCAGCATAGGGAATAATTTGAAGTCATTGATTGGGAGATTAAAAACTTGCCTTTAATATGTGCGTGGTAGTCCTAGCAAAACCTATTCTCCTCCTGAAGGCTACACATGACTGGGTTGTTCGGACAAAGCTCTCGCTCCTTTTTTTTTTTTTTTTGTCGCTGCAGTTGGCTTGATTTCATCCGAGTCATTCTCATTCTTCGCATGGCATGCTCTGCGTACGCTTGCTGCCAAATTTACATCCTAAGCCGGTTGTGTCACAACCTTCTGTACAATTTTTTTTTTTTTTTCCTTCTCAAATGTAGACTTTTTCTTTCTGGGACCAAATCCCAGCTTCCTTCTCTTTATTGTTGCCCTTAGTTTTCGGCTTGTTTGGGGCAGGGGGGGTTTCCACAGCCCTGTTGGTGCCGGGGACAGCCGAGCTGCAATTGCTCGAGTGCTTGACTGATGTCCTGTGTTTCTGTTTCATCAGCTTTCCACACAACTGACCATAAAATTAAACCCACATTTCTAAAGCCTTTCAGAGAGCTGTAAAAATTACCCATTATGCTCGTTTATTTGCTGTACGTTTTATTTTATTTTATTTTATTTTATTTTATTTTATTTATATTTTTTTTTGGTGCTGGTCTAGTACTTTGCATCTCAATGTTCCCATTAGTAAAAGATAAAAGGGGCATCTAAGGGCCACATAAGCAGGGAGACGTGTAGCCACCAGGCTCTGAATCATGTTTGGGTTTTTTTTCTGCTTTTGTTTCCACTGGCATTGGCAGTGTTCGTAGCCCAATAGAGTCTGTAAGAAAACGTCTTCAAAGTGCCGTTCTGTTGCTGCTTGACTGCGCTTGTCTATGGGTTTTTTGGCCCTCACTGAAGCATTGACTTAAGAATCGCTGAAAACTACCATCAATTTCTAATGAGTAAGACTTTACCAAGCAGGTATTTAAACAGAGGACAACAAAACCCGCTTTTTCTCTCCACCCCAGCTGCTTTTGATCCCTTTGAATACTGTCAAATGGGTTAGTCTCATGCGTGAAGTTCGTCACTTCTGAGCGGCTGACAGTACCTACCTCAATGTACTACATGCTATGAATTTTAAATGATTTTACTGAAATAAACCAAAATTTATGGAAGTATTGCCATCTGTTATGTAGCACAATTCCTCCCACTGGCAACTGGGAAACACAAGACAAAGTGGCTGCATTTTGCCATTAGAATTTTTATTTCTGGGAAATGCAAACATTTCAGTTGCTGAATAAAAGGAGTCCCTATACCATATTCAGCCCATCTATTCCGGCACAAGTTTGATACTAAAATACAGCTTCCCACTTAGGGCTGCCTGTGCTTTTACATGCCTAAATATGTGAGAGGAAGAAATTTTCTGTAGGCTCACAGTGATATAAGAACTCCATAGCAGACAAAACTGGACTCCATCATCCACCTTTCTAAAGGACACCTTTCGGGGCACGTTGTGCCCTCTCTGCCCCTCAGCATGTCTTCATCGATACTGAGGGGCCATGCACAATGACTGTAGCACATCCAATGATCCATCGTGGACCCATGTCTGCACAACAGACATACAAGATATCGCTCAGGGGTTCCTTCAGTGTCCAAAAGACTCCTCAGTATTATATTTAAGGTTGTACTGAAGACTTTTTTCCAAGATATCTTTTCCATAGAGGAGAATAATCAAACAAAATACTATATCTCTTGGGGGTGAAAAAAAAAAAGTTTGAATATCAGAACTGTCTTTATCAATTACTGTCAAGAGCGCTTATTATAAAATAACCATCCCAAGCCCCACAGTATCACTATCTTATTGTATGTTTTAGACCATTTTTCCAAGAGCCATAAGTAAGAAAATGTACTCATTGGGAATGGCATCCCTGTGGTAAGACATTAAATTAAGTTACTTTTATTTTTGTCTTTAATCTTCCAAATTGCTACAAATTAGGCCATCATATCAAGTGGTGAAATGGAGAAGGTCCTTTTTAATTTAGTCTCTCTGCCTGATGCATACTGGAAAGCAGAGTTATTTTCTTAGGAGACCAATTCCTCGATAAGATCTGTCTGTACCCAACTATCTGATAAGCTGGGAACTGGAGATCCAATGTCACCTTTTATTTTATTTGCTTATTTATCTGTCAGTGGTGCAGGGATCTGGAGATACAGTCACTGCAAAGTTTTCAGAATATATTCTTAGCCATAATTTATAAATTAAATCCCCAAATAACTTCAAAACCCCCCCTCAAATTAAATAAAATTTTCTGAAAGGAAAAAAAAAAGGGTTTAAGAAGGTTTAAAAGCTGTAAATCATATCTCCTAGGGATATCTCTTGGCATTTATAGTCCAAATCATAAAGTTCTGCCATTACTATTCCGAGGCCACCTGTGTTATACTGGCCTAGCATTTTCACTAGATGAGTAATACATCAGTTGGATTGTTAAAACATTAACTGGGCTAACAAACAGTTCTTAACTGTATAAATTGGTAGTGACCATTTTTGCTCATAAGAAAATTTCATGTGAAACACCTTGGACTCGGATTTTGAGACGCACCTGTTCCCAGTCTTTGTATTTTAATCTGTCCACCTGAGTGTATTTTAACGTTTAAAGCTCTGTGTTGTAATCCAGGCTTGCTACTTCAAAAGACAATGGCATGGAAAGATGATTTAAATAAATAATGATCAGTCATTTATTATTATTCAAGGGAGACTGCAACGTAAGGTATATTTTAACAGGAATGGGGTTTATATAATGAGATTATTGTACTAGTAATGTAATTATGACAAAACCACAGTTTTGGGCTATTCATTTATTTTTGCTACTGCATATGTATATAACGCAAGGCTTTCCACAGATCTTTTGTGTGGCTTTTTTACGCTGTGATTTGACCATATCTTGCTTTCCGTGATTAATGCACATTGGTTCACAACTCTGTCAACCGTATTTAAGCTCTGACTTTGAAAAGGTTGCCTAGCGTCTCTGTGAGCGTGCCCACCCCACTCCTCTTTATCAGACAAAATCATCACGAAGGAGGAATTGCAGGAATCCCACTCTGGGCTCTGCTGGCCATTAAAGCTTGACCTGTGACTCTGTGGCATTCCTCACGTCTCCTGCGCCATCATTCCTTCGCTGCTACAGAAACTCCGGGTTATTGCTGGTGGCGATGGCCAGCTCCTTTGATCACCTGCCTTGCTGTAGAGGAAAA
Source organism: Charadrius vociferus (assembly GCF_000708025.1). Classification (NCBI taxonomy): domain Eukaryota; kingdom Metazoa; phylum Chordata; class Aves; order Charadriiformes; family Charadriidae; genus Charadrius; species Charadrius vociferus. The sequence continues at coordinate 826,063 of NW_009646428.1, read as the reverse complement.
TTGTGTACATTCTTCCAGCACAGCTACAAAAGCAAAACTTGGTGTTTTCCTCAGCTTCTTCCAAAGCCAATAGTCCCTCACATAAAAATATGAGAAGTTAGGCGTTGTTTTGACTACCTGTGCATGGTGAGGAAGATGCTCAGCTGGTAGGATTGCTTTAGAGGCGCGATGACTGTGAGCGAAATGAGGATCTGCCTCATCCCCTCTTGCTGGGCATTCCCTCTACTGTTTTACTACTACAGTTTAGTTGATCATGGGGAAGGTGGCAATTATTTCTTTTTCCTTAAACACTGAAAACAAAAATCTTTATTTCCATTCCTGAACTATCACCTTCTAGTGAATACATCAGCTTCAATGCAAAGGTTTATCCCCAAGCTTACTCCTTATCTTGTATTAGACTTTTCACATACTCGTACCTCATACTTCTCGTATCCTTTATATAGCAGCATGGATATATACATAAACATATGATAATTTATTTTTTCGTATGCATTTTGTTTTCATTATTTTTTTTAAGTTGTTCTGAGACTTCATTTCGTGAACACAATCTTATAAATGCTACTGAGAAATAAACCAAAACAAATTACATAAGGAACAGGGTCTTAGCAGTGCCAAGATTTTCTTCTTTGCATTACACACGCAAAGTTTTTCTAGTTAATTAAGAACAAACACACACACAGCACAACTAGCTCCTACAACATGAATTTCATTTCCTCAAAGCTAAATAAAGACCAAACAAAACCGTTCTTGTTACAATTCCGATCTTCAAAGGAGTTTATTTATTTCCTTTTATAGGTCTGGACAGCCTTGAGCTCTCTGTGTTTAGATTAAATCAGCTCCAGAATCCTCCCGTCCCTTTTAGCTGTAAACAATGCTGAAATGGGAATGATACCTCAGGATTAAAGCCGAAATCAGTGGGATGAAGTGGAAGGAGGTTGCCAAGAAGCCAGAGTAGCCCTGGCCTCCGCTCCCATGGCCTGGAGCTCCTGCAGGTCTCCAGCGCTGGGCAAACGGCTGGGAACAATGCCACAGTTCCCTCTATTTCCTGGAAGGGGTATCTGTTCAAAACACATTAACCCTCCTTAGTGGAAGTGACAGTTTAACACACTTGAATGTTGGTGACTCTGTATGATAACCTTCCTCATTTTTTGTCTTAAAACTGAGAGCTGCGCCTCCAAATTACAAAATTTAAACTGTCTTTGTCTACCACACTCTCATTTGTAAAGGGTTTACAGTCCCCGCAAATTACTAAAACACAAATCACGGCATCAAGTCTAAACTTTTGACTAGCCACAAATATTCCAATTTTTTTCTTCACAGTATTAAAAAAAAAAAAAATCTTGAACCTGTAAGCCACCTGTGATGAAAGAAAATATCGTCACTTCTTTTCCCTAAAAGCTCGTTTTTGTTATGTTGATGATGGACCTACGTAGGAGAAATGAAGCCAGCCCAGGAGTGATGAATGCTGAATGTCTAGCGGAGCTGTGCTGGCCTAAGGACACAGGAGGCAGCATAGGGAGGGGGACTTACAGTCTAAGAGGTCACCTGGCACGTATTTCTTGTTTGAGCATAGCAAAGATATATTCGGCATGCTTTGGCATGCAGAAACTTTGCCTCCAATAGGTCAGGTGAGGACAGGGAGTTGTGTGAAGGCTAGAATGAAGGAGCACAGGAAAATTTATTCCAAAGCATGATGTCTTCCTGTTGTCTACTGGGATTGTTTAATCATTTTTGACAGCGTGGTATGTGAAAAGTTCAGTTTTCATTGCAAGGTACAGTCTGTATAGAATGTATTTCGGTTCAGGCAAAGGGTCCCTGAAACGTCTTAGCCTTGGCCCCTCCATCCCATAGATCCTGGATAGCACCAGAGCGCTCATTTCCATCCCCACTAAAAGCTCAACTGTTCACCTAAAGCGGACCATCTGGCTAGACTGCTTGTAAACTCAATTTTCATGATTGAATAGAAATGTTGCTCAAAATAATGCTATTTACAAAGCTCTTTATTACATTCTGGCTGTTTCTGTGCTGTCACTTGAGAGTCTAGCTGAGATTGTCTTTGATGGATGAGCAGCAGTTTATAATCCAGGGTCTACCTTCCCTCTCAGGTTTGAAAATATCCATAGTGAAATCTCCCTGGAAGCCAGTGGAGCCGCCACAGATTAATATTAGAAAGGATATTACAGTACAACACAGTATTTCAATATAATACAATATTGCAATAACCCCACATTACCACTGCTTATTCCTCGCATGTTGCCATGGCTGTTTCTTCCAGCGAGGAGCAATCGTGTGGACCAAGCTGCTGCCTCATCTCAGGTATAAAACACCCACTGTGAGATCTCCCTTGCCTAATCCTAGATTTTTCCAGCCTGCTCCCTGGCTTCCATCATTTTCCATGAACAATTCCCTAGTAAAACTGAATTGTTGAACACTCATGGAAAGCAATCACTTGTAGGGGTGTAAGCAGGACTGAGAGAAAATAGCTATATATTGAACTAATGAAAAGATGAATTTACGCCTACGCCCATTGTCAGGACTGTACGTAGCGCTCAGACGGACGTGGTGTACGTGCACCATATCTTGGCTCACCTGAGGGAAACCCACCCTATGCGTGAAAGAAATGCTGCACTGGGGGGGCCAATGAAGACCTCACTGTCTGCCCAGACCTGGTGCCAGCTGAAGGAATAAGTGCCATTTTGGAGACTTGTGCCCTTGCCCTCCCCATGGCTGTGCTGGTTTGGGCAGGGAGATGCAGTGGCAGCCCACATTACCCCACCACACAGCTCCCTGTGAGGCAGTGGACACAGCATGAAAGTTTTTGATCTCGGACACCTCTGTCCTGCTCCTTTCCCCAGAGGGCACAAGGAAGCGGGTCCCCACCATTTCCCACCTGAGGTGCAGGTGAGTTTGCTGGAGTGAGCTCATGCACCGTTGCTGCCATCAAGCCTTAAAAATGCAGTTACAGTTCCCGGGTGAAGTCTGCATGGGGAGGGATGTCACCACAGCCTGCTGTCACAGCGCATGGACCACTGCCAGCATCATTTCTGCTGACAAGGGTTACGCCAGCAAACGGCCAGGCACCGTGTTGGTTGCCAAAAATGTTATATGTTGACTTGGCTCTTGATTTCAGTCTGACTCTAAGAATCAGGGATTGCTCTGTGTTTCCAGATCTCCTTTAAGGCTCTACACATCATCGAAGACTCTTGCTGTGGTCCAATCCCGACCTTGCAAACCCCCTGGGAAGCCCCGAACTCAATGTTACTTGGGAGGTCAGACACAGTGGTCCCTCCTGGCCTTTTGTTCAACAGGTCAATGAGACTGGTCGTGTGAGTGCTCAGATGGGTAAAACCAGCAATTTGGAGTATTTGAGCAACGCTAGTTCTCCATCTGATACATCAAATAGAGATTCTTAAAATCAGAAGAACAAGGTCTCCTGAAAAAAAATAAAGATAGTGGTTACGAAAACGCGGTCTGAATATTGACATAGACTCAGTCTGCTCACTCATAGGAATATGAGCCCGTATGAATGCATATGAGCATATACAGCAGAATATATGCCCTCAGGCACGTATGCCAGCTGGTGTCTCATACCCTTGGCTGCTCGGGGAGACCCGCCTCGGCGTTCCTGCAGTAGCTGCTGGTGCTGAACCAGCACGTGAGCGAATGCTGCCTTCGCACGAGGCGAGGCTCGAAATTTTCTCCCTTGCCAGTAACAGGAAGAAAATAATCTAGTTTAAATAATTCTGCTGTAGAACACAGGTCATGCACAATGACCTGCTGGCATTACTTTCCCTAAACTGCCTTTTGCCGCAATTAAAATAAATAAATAATAAATGAATTGGATTGTACAGAACAAAAAAAAGTAAAATGATGTTTATCAAGAAAATTAGGAGGAATTATTCTCTGAACTTTGGTTAGAAGGAAGAACCCCGGGAAGAAGAAAATGATAATTTTATTTGAAATGAAAATTGGCTATAAATGTATTTTAATATTTTTGGAACCAGTTCTGGTAAACACAAGATTAACTTCTACTGGATAACACTGGCCAGAAGAAACAGAAAACTCGCATCAGGACAGTGCTGTGTTGAGAGTGCTGTGCTTAAAAGAATGGGAGGTTAATGAGATCCTTGATGATATTTCAGTACCCAAGAAGAACACGCTACTCGTGGAAAACTTTTTAACTTATTTATAAAGTGTGTTAAAAAGGGACTAATTCTCCTCAGACTACACCGATATGCGAGGAATTCTGTTCTGTAAAAGCCAAAAGCCATTTCTTTTAATGAAAGTCATGCTTAATTTATATGGATAGAATAATTTTAAAACACTTTCATTTCCATTTGTCATTACTATTGTCACAAGTAGCTGATCTGTAGTATTGAAAAACCAGTAAAGGCGAACATCTCCACCAAGCTTGTCACTAATTTACATCACCATACTGGGCATGTTTGGCAGGTTGTCTGCCTCTTAATCTCTTCTTATAATTGCAGAAATAATTGTACTTGCCCTCCTTTACACAGTACTTTCAGATCCAGAGGTGAAAGCACTATAAAAGCATTAAGTGTTATCTTACCAGTGGCAAGTATATTAAAAATTACTTCAAATCTTGCAGGGAGAAAATGTTGCCAAAGCTGAATGTAATTTTTATTGCACCCTTTTCATATTACACAGGCAATAATGTATCTGTAATAAAGCTGAAACGCATTACTTTTTTTTTTTTTTTATTAGATGTAATTTTGCAATTAGTTCCGCAGTATAGCTCAGGAGACAAATGAGACCGATAAAAGTATTTAGCTGTTTCATCTTCAGCATGCACGACGGTTCAAACGTTACTAAAACGAATTTGCAGCCGCCCTCTGGGATTGCAGATTGGCCACGAGCTGCCGGTGCGGTGCACCTCCCCTGGAGAAGTCCTCCTTGTTGTGCTCTGAGCTGCCCCACCACCGCCACCACCACCGCTGCCCCAAACACGCTCTGGGGGCTGTGAAAGCCACCTAACCCACCAGGGAAATGAGCCGCTTGTTTTTTCTACTGCTGAAAAGCAGGAAAAGTCAGATGTGGATTGGAAACGTTTCCAAAAGACAAAGTTAGTCACAAGGAAGGTTTCGGCGCGATAACCCAGGGGAGGAAATCCTATCAGTGTGAGCAAGAGCTAGAATAAACAAGTCACTACAAATACTTCTTTCCCCTTTAATAAATATTTGACTGAGGTCATCAACCTTGCCTGAACTGGACCCGTATTTGATAATGCAGATCATTCCTCCATCCTACAGCTGAAAAGTGGGTTTGCTTGTTTTAGAAGTCAGAGCTTGCAAATCTGTTTGCACAGAGGCTTTTCTGCCCTGTAAACCAGCAAGCAATCAAGAACCATTATTACTTGGGTATATTATAAAAATCTAATGACAGGGTCTTTATTCTTTTTAATTAAAGCCAGTTAGTGAATACTTATTCTTTACCCCTCTGTCCCAGCCCACCACTCAAAATTGTTTCTGAAAAGCGATGCTGATCACATCACCCAGAGCCACATGCCCATGAGGGGCAGACAAACCAAACTTTGGCGTTTTAAAGCAATGCCACCGTACCATGCTCGTCACTAATTATTCTGAAGAGTTTAGGTGACATATACCTCCACTTTATTAGTCTCAAAGACACTGTTTGATCTGTAGGGAAGAAAAAAGTCAAGTTTTCCTCCAGTCCAAATTTCTCACGTTCAGTTTTATTGTGCTTAAGTACACAGGATGAAGAATGGGAACAAACCTGAGAAGCACGGTTAATGAAGAATGGTTATTACCAGTTGCACCTTTGCTTTCTGAGCTTTCTACCTTAATATCAGACCCCATCCTATGGGATCCGAATTACCTGGTATTGCAAAAGCTCTCTGGCCAGCAGAAAGCACTGGGATCTTTCCAGCCTGCACTTGGCTTTAGACTATTTTCACAGATATCAGCTTCTTTGGCATTTGCTGCAAGATTATTTCCTCGTACGACGTATCTCTAAGTACATGGCTTCACTGTACAAATATACAAACTATCAGAATATTTGAATTCCCAGAGAGACGGCAGCCATCATCTTGAGTTTGGAAACAAACATCTTGATTTCAGAAACAAGCATGGCAATTCTTTCCCAAATCCTGCAAGCTCTCTAAAACACAAAGCAGCTGGTATCTCCCAAGGAAACTGCCTGGATTCCTGGTAACCAGAAACTACAACCACTTCATTTTCACTACACTGGTGTTGCTGGACCACCGACTTCTAAAAAGTGTAGTGCTCCTATCCGGAGTGAAGTGTTTCACATAACCAACTACTCCATAGAAAATGTGGCAAAGCTCTTGTAACTCTACGTGAGAGATTCCGTAAAATATATCCTGTCCTAAAGGCTAAAGAAAACATGGCACAAATTGCCCAGCTGTCTGAGAGCCGAGGTGTTTAGTAATTTTCTTATCTCAAACCGCGTCCTGTAAATTGGGCAGAAAAAGGGACTCAGACGTCAGCAGTTTGCAGCTTAAAATGCCACCAGGGTTTAGTGTAGCTGAGGAAAGGGCGCTCCAGGCTGGGGCATCACAGGGAACCCGAGGGGGACATTCTCAGGCCCTGAAGCTTGGTGCTTGCCATCGCACCTTCTACCTCACCATATGCAGCGATTCCCAAAGCCTTTGACTTTGCTACTGGTGTCGCTGTTCACAAATCTCCATCTCCCCTGGACCAGTCACGGCAGCAGAGCAGGCAAGCTCCCAAAACGGGAAGGAATACCTGCACATATCCAGCTGCAAACTTTCCCTAGGTCATGCAGACCCCATCCGTATGGTCTGGCCGCCTCCGAGCCATGGCAGGATGCCCACGACTGCGCTGTTTTGCCACTTGAGCCACCAGTAACAAAAATACTGAAAAAACAAATACCTGTATGCTCATGTATAGAGACACAGAGGTATGGACCTGGCTTTCTTTGTACTAGACTCAAAATACAAATCAGGTTTGACTTCCACAGCCTGTGGCACATGTGTAGATCTGGAGGTTTAAGAGGAACAAGCTTTCTCTAACATTTTTCCACTGCTATATTTTTTTCTAATATTATTTTAATCTGTTTTGCAGTGCGTTCTCAGTACATCCAAAGAACAAGAGCAAAGCCGTTCTGTGGCTAATCCAGTGACCATAAATTCCCAGATCGTAGTGAAAGCTTGTGTGACCTCATGGATAAAGTGTTTGCTTCATATTTTGAAGGTCATAAATTCAAATCCTGTTAATAGTCTCCTTTTATTAAATGTCTCATAGCTTATTTTCAGCAGTATAATTACACACTAGGTCAGTTAATTATTACTGAATTCCTCCAGCAACAACAAAAAGGGCAAACTACGCACTAAAAACAACTTAGAAAGTAATACTTACAAAATGATTAGCAATTTAGACAGTCCAATTAAATGAGACAATTAAGTTTAAGTAGATTCCTCATTAGAGTAATTTTCTGTACTCATAACTGTACAAAAGTCTTATAAGGCTTTTTGGAGAGTGGGAAGCTTGATGTAGTTCCATGAACGTAAGCGTGTCATGACTGGGGCTTATATGTATGTATCTGATGAAAGAATTTGTCTGGGGGAATTTATAAACACACATAGGGGAGCTTTGGGTCAGAGAGAGGTATATCTATTTTCTTTAATAGAATCTTGTTTAACTTATTGAAATACGTACCATGAGCCTTTCCTGAGTTTATTGGGAAGAACAGCCCCATTCCATACTATAAGAGCAAATTACACCTCGGTTTGAACCTGTATATCTTGCAGACGTGAGAACATAATACAAATAAAAACAGCCTTCTGTGGGACTTTATGGTTGGACATCAAAGTTAATGTGCTGCTTCATTAAGTAGCTGTAACTTTTTACATGGAAACACTTTGGCTTTCCTGACTTGGGAGAACATACATTTGCTTCTCAGGGCTCTGAGGCAATGCTTTTGCTTACACTCAATATCACTTGACAGAATAAATAATAAGCCCGAGAAAATGACTGTGATATAAAGTACAGCCATGTGTTACAAAGTCAGTCTGGGTCTTTTAGTCATGTTTTAGCATGTTAAAGAGATTTCTGATTACTAGTTGTGTTTTATTTCCTGATACCCTCTTTCTTTATGAGTGTTGGATACACGCAACGATGCCAGGCGGTACGGAAATGACAAATTATCTGTGCTACTCCTCGGGCAAGCTCGCTCAGGGAAGGCAACCGTGCCCTGCCCGCCGCTGGCCGGGTTTTCTGGGAGACCTGGACAAGACCGTACAAGCTCTGCGTTCGCCGTCAGGTGTGTGCCCAGAAAGGAGCCACAAAACCGGGGAGAAAAACTTGTCATTGCCCCGGAGGGCTGAGGCGGGTTGGGAGGGCTGCAGCGCTCCTCGCCTGAGGGATGGAGCCTTCGGTGGCTGCCAAAGCCCAACGCAAACCAGCCCTGAAGGGGTTTTTATACCTCTATAAAGGTGTGCAGTTTTGTATTTACAGAGCATGTTTGATGTGACGATTTTATCTTCAGGTGTCAGAATTTGAAAAGAAACAAAAAGCGGCATGAATAAGGAAACAGATGCATTCTCTCTAGAGGTGACTTTCAAACTAAAGCCAGGACCATTTGTCTTGCAGCTCATTTCACATTAGGCCGTGTTTCTCACAATATGTTAAGCCCTGAGGGGATGCTAAGATGAAAAATGTGTTTTAATTATTTTGTATGGGTTAAATAGAGACTCGAAACTTTATCTCTGCTTTCTACAGCCATCCATGCATGAAATGAAGAGAATTCTATAATACATACCAAGAGAAACAGAGTACCAACAGTACGATGAGGTTCAAATCCAGCACAGACCTCAGCGCTGGGGGAAGAGGGCGGCCACTTTTCTGTGTAGAAATAAGCCCACAAAACACCCTGCTAAGTTTTGTGTGGAAGACATACGTGTACCTTTGCAGAGAGGTCGTCTTGTAAATTAAAGATGACATTAATTGTCAATAGCAGATATGAAGCTACGAGAGCAGGTGGAAGTCATCAGCAGTAACACATAATGTCATTGATTGTTCCACAGGTGAGGGTTTACTTTCCCTATCTGTGATACCATCGGAAAATACTTAGTTATCCCCATCATGTGGAACATAAAGTCTGAGGCAGGAAAAGAGGTAATATGAGGTAGCCTCATGTGTGCTTTCCTTCTCTGGGGCAAAAGTGAAGCACTGTTGTAGTCCAAATTTATCCCCCTGCACGGCTGCAGCCAAAGGAATGGAATATTTCCTTCTTCCAGACTGCTAGCCAGTTTGGGAGCCAGGGTTGACCTTATGCGTCCAGCAGAGGATGAAATAGCGCTTGAAAAGAGTTTGGTGATGAAGAATTCATCATGCTGAGCTGCGCTACGGAGACTCTGAGATCTTGATTTGAGATCTAGAGATAACAGGAAAGAAATACCGATGAGCTGAGGATAGTGATGGCTAGGATAGGATGATGAGGATAGGATGGCTCCTTGCAAAAAGATAGTGCATCTTCAGAAAAAATACAGTAAAATAGCAGCAAATGGGAGTTTCTGGCATATTTACCAAATAACAAAAGATAACATACTTAAAAAAATATTAATGTTGCAATTCAAAGAATCATTGCTTTAGGCTTTCAAGCGGTAGCTCTTCTTTATCGTAGTTATTTACTCTAGTGCTTTTGCCAGTCATAAGATGCAGAGATCAAAGTCAGCAGGTCGATGTGGGATGTGACAGATGGAAGCAAAGAAAAAACATACGAGGAGAACAGGAGCAGTCGGCTTTCCTGCACTTGCATGAATAAATTCAGACACACATGCACGCGGGTTTGGGTCCAGATACATACATTGCCCAAAAAAACATTGACATGAATGAATAGAAGGAGTTAATAAAGCCAATTGTTGTGCACCGAGTAGAAGGTTTGCTCAGGATAGGGAGTTCATAGATTTCGAGAGTTCATAGATTTCAAGTGTTTGAAAAGCCTCACAAGCGCCTGCCAGTAGTTGCCTATCTTCAGCCAACCCTTAGTGGTGTGTACTTAAACTGTTTATTTGGTTTGTGTTTTGTTTACACGCTCGGTTTTGCTACCGTGCCACCCATAGAAATCTCTCCTCAGCCATCCCCAAGGAACAAATAGCCCGGCAAAGTCAATATGGAACATGTGAGGGAAATTATAAAACTGGGAGAGGCTACAGATGCGTTTGATACGACAAAAAAAAGGGATCAGGAGCCGAATTTCAGTTCACTGAGAGCGCTGCTTGCCTGGTAATTACCGCTGAGCTACGGCACCGGATTTTCAGTCTAAAAGGTGCCACTTTTTAGATAAACCAACCTCCAAATGCACTACTGAGTACTCACGCAGTGCCAAAGAGCACCATATGAGAAAAGTTTGTCTCAAATAAATGAAAAAGTAGGAGCGACGTGTGCGAAAGGAGCGAGAGGCACGTAGAAATGGGAGAGGCGGGTTGTGTGTACCGAGTCAGGGCTGCGCGCTGGGCTCCGAAAAATGCCGATGAAGGTTTCAGGAACAGCCAGAGGCTTTTGGAGGGATCAGTACTGGGCCAGCTACGGCTCCCCACATGGACACCTGTTCCCCAAACCTTCCTGCTCTCAAAGGTCCCAGAAGTTTCTACAGATGTCTCAACAGTCAGGAAAGAGCAGGCTCAGCTGCTCGGGAAGTGAGAAACCTTCGTGCTTCAGGATGCCCGACGGGATGATACCCGGCACGGGCTTTTCGCGAGCCTTGGAGGTGCCGTGAAGTGTACCTTCTGACAGGAGAAAGTAAAACAGGCAAAGCAGTCGCATAAATAGGCCCCAGAAAATGGATAAAACCCGCCCCTGCGCACGTCAATGGGTACAGCGCCGCTGACTGCACCTCCGACAGGACTCTGCTGCTGGGACAAGGGGGTTCAATCCACTTATTGACATAAAGAGTCATTTTCAATTATATTGATCTTCAAGGGAAGAAATAAGACATTTCAGGTAGTTTTAACTGATGTCACTCGTAACCTGTGTGTCCTAAAGCTCCCTAGAAACTCACACTCCAGAACTATTTAAACCAACAGGAATCTTTAATTGCAAAAGCGTTTGCCGAGGCTTCCGGGTAGGGAAGATGGAAGTGTGTAGCAGAAGAGAGTGTTGACATTTTGTAGTCACCGCATTGAAACCTTCAGTAATGGGCAAATAACAGAAATTAGGGTAAACAAAAAAGCGTGCATTTGTAGAGGTATGTACGCTATGCCTCAGGGGTGCTGTGAGCACAGAAATGAAGTCCAAGTGACTCGGGATCCAAGACAAGCACATTTATCTTCAGGACTGCACACATGTTCATTGTTCTACCTGCACAAGGGCGTATTATATTAAGAGCAGAGTATTAGGGCAGAAGTATTTACATGTCTTTAATTTATACAGCCCTTTTGTGTAATAAGTATATCATTGTTTTCATGTCACAGCATATACCACCAGTCTGTTAGCATAGTTATTCCTCTCTGTGGTGATCTATACTTCTATTCAGAGTTTCAGTGTGCCTTTCACACAGCCATTGCAGTCAGAAGTGTAACCAGCTTCTTTATGACTCCTTCATTAACTTTTAACCTTCAGTTTCCTATTTCCTATGTAACTGTCACAAAATAAATACCAACTCCATGGCCACTCGTATGCAATAGTGCTGGAACCCTTTGCTGCGCTCAACTGAAGGCAAAAGGAAAGAGGTTTTTAACTCCTTGAGAACTGAATCACCACCAGCCGATGAAAGTGTCAGCAGTGGTAAGCGTAAAGGAAGAGCAAAAATGAAAAACAAGTTTGTGGAGACAGAGAAATCAACACTGCAAAGCAACAAACCCCCTCCAGAGATGAGAGAACCTTGGAAGACTCCCATGTCTGGAGGTGGCGTTAAAACAACAGTATGAAGGAGGGCGTAGGAAAGTAAAACCAAAACAAACCAATTAAACCCAGTGCTTTATATTCTGACCTTCCTTTAATCCAGTAACATGCCAATTACGGGCAACATTGTTTTTAAAAGACTGCTTTACTCAGGAAAACTTTAAAGCCTGATGTGCTCTGATAAGCAACGTGCTTTTAAACTAAACCTGAACTAACAGTTTAAAGCTGAATAATACAGAGGCCTGACCTGAAATTCTGGAAAGGTTGTAAGGTTAGGTCAATGGGCTTACTGGCACCTAGAAAATAAGTGCTACTTTCAGATATCTGTTGAACAGATTAATCGTGACCAGAGCTTATGATAGGATATTCTCCTGGGAGATTGGAAATGAGGCTTCAGTCCCTCCTCCGCCAGCTTTCAGATATTTTGTTTAGTGGTGAATTCTTGCAATATGGGTGAAAAATCTTATGAAGAACAGATTTCACCCCTCTAAGGGCTGGGGCCTAGAAACTAACACACAAAAATCATCTTCCTATCTGCTCTGCTCCCTTTCGAACAAAGAAGCCCTGGAGACAGAGCAAGGGAAGGGGCTGACGTTGCTTCTAGGGCTTTTTAAGCTTTATTACAGCTGCTTTGACATGAAGAGCAGCACTCTTCCAAAGAGTTTGAAGCCTTCAGTGTTTCTCCCATAATCCTTCTTCTTCACATCAGCCTGGAAGTCTAGAGAAAATGTAGAGCCTGCTCTAAATACAAGAGGGACTTGAACCCAAGTTTCTGGTGAAGAATGCTCTAATCACAGCATTTGACTGACTGAAGGTACCAGGGACTGCTTCTGGGTTCTCCATACCCATTCCTGCAGGTATGCCCTGCCTCAGAGCCCACCTGTAGCTAAACCAGAAAATGATTAGCTGTAACCAGAAACTCAAATCAAAGCCCTCTATACCAGAGCTCTCCTTTTTTTTTTTCTTTTTCCCCCAAGTCTCCCAAATTCAATTAAATAGGAGCAAGTAAGAGAGACACTTTGCCAGAAGGAAAGCTATCAACTGCTCTGAATCAATATAACCCCACTACCTGAGAGATTCCTCACTAGCCACTAACAAGAAAAAAACCTCTAGAATGTCTTTTGGCCCCAAATTCTCATTTTAAGGATTTTAACTCCCCTGGGCTCCACCCACCATCCCACTTGAAGGGCATAAGTTCTGGAGTCACAGCGTGGGTGTTGTGGTATGTAAATAGTGCACTTGGGGCAAGCAGGAAAAAAGATAACACTGCTTTCTGAGAGTGAGCTGTTAGCAGAGAAGATCTAATATGCAGTGGAGCACCTGAGAATGGATGAAAGGGAGTAGGTGAGTTTATTTTTCTTTAGTAAGAAAGCAGGAGAAAATAGAGAATACGTGAAGTTACTTATTTTAAGCTACTTCTTCTTGTGGGAGCAAACTCTAGTGCTAGAAGAAGAGGGATTTTATATTTCTTGACGCAATATAGCAGCAAGTATTTAGTGAGACTGAAGGCTGTTTTATATCTTGAGGGATGCCTCCTGTGACTGCTTTGGACGAAAAATAAAGAAGAGATAAGGAACAGTGGTAGTAGAAGGGTGAGATGAGTAGTTTACACAATTCTCCAAGCTCTCTTATGGGCTTGTGCTAAGAGGAAAGGATGGCCTGGTACGTGGTCTGAAGACCATGTTCTGCAGATCCACCTGCTATTTGCCTAACCCACCATAATGATTCTCAGGCTATGGCATAACTCTTAAGGTTGCAGCCAAAAGGTGTGAACATTAAATACAGGATTTCACCAATACAGAGAAAGGTGTACTGCTTCTTCATTGTCTTACTGCTGATTCCAATGTCTCTGGAACTTATGATATTAAGCCATGAAACAGTTTCTGCAGACCAGGATACAGCCTTAAAGAAACATAACAAAGCCTTTATTGTAAATGTAAATATCCGAAGCTCAGGTTCTGTGCATAAACAGTATTTTTCTTATGATCCAAAAGATGTATAAAAATAAAAGAAGACAATTATGAGAAGGGACTAGGCTATTAAAGCCATATTTCTGCAATAAAATATTTGCATAAACACACTAGAAATTCAGTGGAGTTCAAATACAGTATGATCATGAACAGCGTAATTAAATTACAATTTAAAATATGTGAACCATCTGCACTGCAATGTGAAATCTTAGTGTTACACTGGGAATATTGATGATGAGTTTTGTATTATGTAGTAAAATAAAATCTATCAAAGCTCTGCCTATTTTCCAGTCCCTTCAACATTTGCTATTAGTAGAGCATTCCCCTTGGCCTTGTCTAACATTACTGAGTGTTACACTTCTATGGCTCCATAATTGCTTCAAAGACCTTGCAAAAGCTGAATCTAACGTAATTTTATCTTATGTATGCCTTCGCTAAGTTCATAGTCAAAATAAAAGGAATAGGAAAGACACGGAGAGAGCTAGGTGAACTTACAGCAGAAAGCTTCAGGTGAAGAAACTAAAGCAGGCTAGAGAGTATAAAATAAAAATAAAAGTCCTTGCTGGATTGTTGGCTTTATGCTAGTAGCGAATATATGAAAGGGTAGCAGCTGAACTTAGTTTAGAAGTGTGTTGGAGACATGAGTTTTGTCTCTGACCCTTTGACTTCTGATGCTTTTTTGGCCTTGAGGGACAGCCATAGGAAACACACCAGGAAAAGACAGCTGACCTACTAAGCTAACAGGTATTTTTCAGCTACTGGAAAACACTGGTTTGGTTTAATGTAATTCTTTATTAAAAGCAATATACAGGAACACTGCTGTTGCCCCTGGCTCCAAGACTGAAACTCCTGCAAAGACCAGTGGGATTGTGAGTGGAGGTTATGGTACACATGCTGTAGGTTCATCCCTCCTCCTAGAGGCTGCTTTCCAGGAGTGACCAGGAAAGACCATGTCCTCCCATCACGCCGGAGCCCTTTGTCCCCGGCCGCTCCACACCTGCCTCAAGCACTTCTGCAAGGGAGCAGGTGGCACTGAGGACCCAATCGCCTTCAGCTCTCGCTAATGGACTGCAAAACTTTAATATGAGGTGAAGGACCTTTCTTTGATTTGCTGCTTTGCTGGCTAATAGCACGCTTCCCGTCCCAGCTTTACTTGGGTGCCAGGATGGAGGACTGAAATGCGATGTAATGGGAATCCAGCAGCACGTTGCCAGGCAATGCTATACCATAGCCTCCTGCTACCACTTGATCCTGCTGCAATTTCCACAGCTGATGGCTTTCGGCAGGATTTCAGGTTAATTTGAGGCGGCTGGGGCAGAGGGGAGGCAAACAAAAGGACCATTAGGGGCTCTGGGAGAGAGGGAGAAGCAATTAAATGGGAGTGCTCTCTGAATGATCAAGAAGTGGTGGGAAATGTCTTTTAAATATCTTCAGAAAGAGGTAGAAGGAATTTGCTAAGCAGATTGAGCTATATGGTTGGATGTCCTGTTAAATCAGAAGTGCAAACTAATTTGGTACTTTGTAGTATAGTTCAATGCAATTTCTCTTTCTCTCATATGTTTTCCCTTTAAGAAGGACCATAAGAAGACTTTGCTTCTCTACTAACCAAGGTAAAGGGAGGAAAACTCTTAACTCTTTTGTATTGTATGTATTTTGGTGAGATGATATTTTTTCCTGGACTGTGACATGGACTATTTGTCTTTTTTAGCTCTCAGATTCCTGCAGATCTGATTACATTTAGGGCTGGATTTGCGGTCCCATGCTCTTGCAGACTTAAACACGGGGAAGGATTAAAAGCTGGGGAGGGGGACGGGACGGGACAAGAGCAGATGGTTTTCGTAAAGAAAAAAAGCTTTTGCAAGGAGAAAAATAAGCAAGGGGGAAGAGTTGGCTTCATTTAGATATTTGACGCTGCCTAATTTTAAAAATTAAAAGATAATAAAGGGTCAGGACTCCAGAGAACATTTCACAGCAAAGCCCAATAAGAAAGAGAAGTCAACTAGGTTTACACAGGAGTGAGAGTTTTGTTTTGTCTCCTATTGTTTAGACGTGTTTATAAACTTGATTTTTTCAGGCCTAAGCTACCTTAGAGATGCAAGGGAAATTGTAACCATGCATACGGTCTTTTCTAATCACTCCCATCCAAAAGACACCAAAACTATCCTGGGGAGATTCCCGCTGCCATATCCAACAGGACTCCTCTTCCTGACTCTTCTCAAAAGACAGAAAGGAAAGAGTTTTTACAGACAAGCTCTATATAAAGCTGTAAACAAAGAAGGATAATTTAACAAACAAAACAAAAAAAAAACCAACCCAAAGCATTTGAAGCTGGTGCAGAATTGATGCCGCATCAGATATTCCTATGTGTTATGCAATAACGTTACAGGGAAGTCGTGATGAATCGAGACATTTAACACCAAAGCTGTGACAGCAGTACTTGATGACCGATTGTCTCAGCTGCGGAGACTGCATCTGGATCAAAACTTTATTTAAATTCAAAACCTGTGCAGAAGATAAATGATACACCAGCTAACTTTCTTCCAGTAAGTTTTGAGTACGCTGAGTAAAATTAGTCATGAGCAGAATCTCACTGGAGCAAGAAAACTGCCATAAGATACTGCAGGTCTATAAAATCCATTAATGGCGATGCATTTCTAGTCTCGTTCCTGTGGCACATTACCGATAATTGGCAACTTTGGTATCACTGACTCTGGGGGGAATTCCTGTTGTCTGACTAGCTGGGGACTGTGAGCCTATAAGGCCATGTAACCATGGTGCTCCTCAAGCTAAGGACGTTCATAAAGAGTACTTCTGGACCGGGTCTGTGCAACGCTCGCATGCCTTACAGCAAAAGTCTAAAATACAGATGTATTGAAAATCCTGGGTAGATA
The DNA here is from genome assembly GCF_000708025.1 of Charadrius vociferus. NCBI lineage: Eukaryota > Metazoa > Chordata > Aves > Charadriiformes > Charadriidae > Charadrius > Charadrius vociferus. Next base: position 809,338 of record NW_009646428.1, on the reverse strand, counting down.
ACTTCCTTTTTATAATCAAACCAACAAATTACGTAGACAGACATAAGTTGTTAAAAGGAATATAATAGTTATTGCTTCCTACTTCCTATAGTGTAGTATGCTGACATGAGAGGGTGTGGGTTTGGTAGTTTGTTTTTATTAGTTAATTGCACCTGATGTTTCATCCTTTTGTATGCATTTAAATATATTGGCTAAGTGACAACTTCCTTATACCTAAATGATCCTATTTTGGTTGAATAAATATTATTTCCTAGGAGTATAGAGTAAATCCCTTAATGTTTCTTTCACTACAACAAACCTGTATCTGCATTTTATCAATTTAAACATAGGTTACAAAGTATTTTTTTTATTCTTGACTTGGGAACATTGAAAAAAAAACAACCCATACATCAAACTGCCTGTTCTAAATGCTTCTTCCTATTTTACATGAAGAATAAGAAAACTTAATCTTTCCTTAGTGTGAAATGTGGAGATGTTAGACTAAATTTTGATCAAATTTATTATTTGTCTGGAACAATTATACTTCCATAGCTCATTGAGATTATCATGAACTCCTGAAGGACTGCTAGCAGATAGAAATTTAACATAAAATATATAAGTGTGTCTTGTCTTATCCCAACTAAAGTCTAAAGTAGTATCTGGACAAGGTCCCTACATGCTGTACTTCTTTCTGTTGTTCAGATCCTGCCTTTCAATAGCTCTCTGAGCTGAAGTAGCAATGCAATATGGCTTTACTTGGTAGAAACTGTCTTTCAAAATTAGCACAGTGCGGTTTTACTGTATTTAATATTCAGCATTATATTAAATCATGTAATAACATCATTAGCAATTTGGTAAAAATGAAAACGGAGGGGCGGGGAAGACAACTGGCATGGGACAGTCTTATGAATGGTATTCCAGCCACGAGCTTTCATTTTTAATCTCTGGGATGTGAACCTCAAAAAAAACCCTGTCAGGAGCAGGCAATTGTAAATACCTGACCTCCTGGGTAGGTCTAAAAGCATTTTCCTTATCCTGGGAAGGTTTTCATATGTGCGTTCATGTCATGTCTTCCTGCAGAGCACAACCAGAGCTGGAACATTCACATATAAAGCAGTGTGCTCATACCACTTTTTTGGCCAAGGCTGTTATTGCACCTGCATGGGGAGGCTGCGACATCAAAGGCAACACATGAAAGGGGGGGGGGGGGAAACCAGTAAATTTAAGGATTTTATTATTTGTGTAAATCATCATAGATACGACATCTTTCTTTGATGTAGCCAGCACAGCAAAAGGTTGGAAGGTCGTACTTAAATGTAAACTGTTCTCGAGGTCCTCCTCCAGAGCAAGATTTTGGTGGAATACAGTTTCCCCTGTTCACAGTTTCCTTACAGAGCGATTGCTCGTTCATTATTTATGCAACTGCTGGAGAGGGCAGTACCGAAAATGTTGATGTATAGCCCAGTCTCCCTTTCGGTTCACTGAAGTCTTCAAACTAGTCCTCCAAATACGGATTATAAGAGGATATTTCAATGAAGCTGAAATCTACCTGCTGAAATCTCTTGGAAACCAGGCTGGAAGCATCATGATAAAGTGATGGTTCTTGCAAAAGACTTTTAACATCAGTATTTTTAAGGTCTGATCCTGCTCTTGCATCTGAGTAATTTCTTGTGCCACAAGACAGTTGTCTGCCTGTGCTTTTAATTAAAAAGCATCTTTCAAATATAGAATTTTAAGGCCATTTCTCTCCTCATTATACTGAGGAAAGGATTTTAGGGTTGGGAGCTTGAAGGAATAAAGATGTTCCTAAAGTGGAACTCTTTGGCCTCTTTGTCATTATTATTCTATAGGTATGGGCAAAGTATTAGCAATCACTTTGGGGAAGCAGTATATCCACGCTGAGGTCAAATTGTTTCTGTGAATTGAACAGACAATTGGAGAAATGCATAGATGCACTGGCAAATTACCCACAGGATATCACAGTGATCTATCCCATGGGGCTGTTGAGTGGATTAATTAGCAATGCTTGGTGAAATAGTCACAATTAATATATTTTATTAGCATGATTTTTTTTTCCTTTTATTTTTCCCCCATGAAATTGCCTACGAGAAGCCTATGGATTTTTAAAAATGCCTGTAATTGGGATAACAGTCCATCTGGGTTACCCAGCAAAGCAACCTTCCTGTCTGCTCTGTCACACAGAGCTCGTGCAGGCGGCAGTCCCAAAACGATGCTGAAAATTTATCCCCCTGTTTCTTCTGCAATTGGACAGCTAATGGGGGGAGCTGGCTCTCGCCTATCTGAGACTACAGCATCTCCAACTCTGCCCAGCTCTGGGACACAGAGGGTATGGCTCTCGCTGTGAGAGAGGATGGTTGTTCACTCACCCCGCAGAGTTTCTTGTATAATGCGCCACTCCAAATTTTTTTTTTGCCATCAGGCAACAGTGATGTCCTTCAGTCGCTTGGGTATCAGAGACTGAATTTTGCCTCTAACATATCGGTGACAAGCTGCTGCAGGCAATGACCTGCCCGCTCAACTCAAGGAAGATGTCTTGATGGAAAAAAAATACCAGCGGTGATGACTTTAGAGGGGAGGGGAAAAAAAAAAAAGCAGCACATTGTTGGGTTAGTATTTGAGACTACACTATTGAGGGAAACAGATGATCTTTCAGATCAGACTAGTAGCGACTTAAAGATACTCTAATGTTTCAATCCAGAATTCCAGGCAGCTCCAACAGAGGAAACTGCCGTTTCCTATCCCATAATCATGCATTATTACTTCAAAAATACTTCACACGCATCCTGAGGCACAGAAAATTATCCTACATCTTGAATACAGATTATGCACAGAGTGCACGAGATAAAACAGGAAAAGCGTTCTTTGAAGAGCATGTTTCATAGACATTTGTTTCACTGAGGGGAAAAAAAAATAAAAAATTGGATTTTCTGCTCTTCTACCTCAGTTTTAATTGTGCTGATCAATAGTGACTGGAATGCATATGGAAGCCTCTCATGAGGTAGAGAAAAATATGTCATGTTCTTTATATGCATGTGACATTCTAAAGCACAATAAGAAGAACGAAAGCAATTACATCTACATCACAGATTTTGTAGTTAAAGTGCAATTTATTGCTATTAAGTTTCATGTGGTGAAGTGATGGATTAAATAATATGCATGAAAGCAGACCAGTCACTATCATTTCAAAGAATATCCTTTGATTTCAGAAGGAATAAGGCTTTTTAACAACTATGGGCAGGTGCTGTGTTGGGGAGGGGGATTAAAGTTCTCCTGAGTCAATTGCTCAGGATTAACTTTTAAATTCCTTGAAAATTACGCCTAGGAAAAAATGTGATATGGAGTGTTTGTTTATTTTTATTTCTGGCAAAGCCATTTATTCGCATGTGAACAGCTCATTAAAGGTAAGATCCAGGTGTAATTCCCAGAGGAGCAAAATGGAACCAGCAGCAAGTAAACTGCCTCGTGCACACACGCAGACACACATGCTTCCCCAGCCCTGGGAAACAGCAACGAGGCATTCGAAATCCTTTTTGCTTTCATCAAAACCTGTCTGATTAGATTCATCATGGGATTCAGAGAACACGTTCAGAAAGCCTATCATAATACGCAAGTGATGAAGTCTTTCTTTGAACATCTGTATGCGTAGCGAGAGTGTCACTTCTCAGCGGCAGTCACGCAGAAGAAAAGGGGAGATAACCTCTCCGTGCTCACAGCTGTGGCATTTATCCCGGCACAGACTTTGCGCTTCTGCGCAAGGACCCTTTGTATCTCAGCACGGGTTAAGTGAGCGCGAGGTCCCCAAATCTTGGAGGGGGGATGCTGCTCCAGCGCAGGGGTCTCCAGAGCGCTGGCTCTGAGGCTGCTGGTCCTGCACACTGCTTACGCTGATTAGTTTTGATGGATGAATTGCTTTGGAAATAGCATTATACATCAGCGCGCTCGAAGCGAGCCTCTCATTGCCTTATGGATGTGATTATCCTCATCCCCCTTTTGACGGCGCTTTGTCGGAGAGGAGGAAGGCAGCTTGCGCGGGAGATGGGGAAGCTGAACGCTCGGCCCTCACGAGCCGGCACGGACGGAGCTGCTGCTCTTCACCATATTGTGCAAATCCGAGGGGGCTGACAGCATCAAATAAAGTATTGCAAATTACATTAACAGTACTCCAGGTAACAGCTTCTGAAATATCCGGTGACTGATGCATATGAACGACTAAAGCCATTAGCCTTTCCTGCTAGTATTTCCACTAATGATTTCCAATGGGTTCCTCTAACAAGGAAAAACCACACAAGGGAAGCGAAAACAAAACCGTTTGCTCTCTGCTAGGTATAGCTCTTCAGCTGGAGAAAATGGTACAGTTTTAATAATTGCATCTTTTTTTATTGCTTTTTTTTTTCTCCCCCCTGAAAGCACACAGGAAAACTGACAAAAGAACCCAACTGATAATTGGCTTTATGTCAGCGTTCCATATGTAGCACTGAAGAGATTAAATCCTTCTCGTGGGCCCTAAGGCAAGCTGCAGGGCTGCGGCACGGCCGCTTTGTCTCTGCCCCTCAGCCCCCGGGCTGGCACAGCAGCTGCTACCTTTTGCGTCTCCCAAGAAGCAGCCTTTCCCAGCTAATTGCTTTGCATAACCGCAGAGGGTCTTTCCCCTCCAACCTCCCCTCGAAGGCAGCCTTTCCAAAGCTGGCAAGAAGCCCACCTCTCTGCTGAGCAGGGATTTTTGCGGTACCCCTTCCAGCTCTGCCGCAGCTCCGCTTTTGCCGCCCTACCACCTCCTGTGGGTTCTTTCTCTGTCTGGGGTAAATTCGGCCGGGTAGCTCCGCCGTGACATCTTTTTGGGTGTGCGTGCGCATCTCTGCCAGCTTCAGCAAAGTGGCTTGTTCGTAGGTAGGTCTGTACGCGACAGCTAACGCCCCGATTTTTATTGGTCTGATAAACCCTTCCCCGAGCATCTGCCCACCTCTGGGTGAAGCCCTGCTGTCCCCGCTGCTGCAGCAGCTTCGAGGTGCACAAACAGGTTTCAGAAGTAGCTGTGGATGAAGTCGCGTCCAAAAAGCTGTTTTTTTCTTTTTTTTTTTTTTTCCTTACCCAAAGGCTGTTTTATATTTGTGCTTAACAGTATTGCAAATTGTGCCTTCTATTTATGCCTTGCATATATTTGTGTGCAATAAAGCTGTACCCAATTCCTTTCATATAACAGAAAACTCAATTAGGATTTAATCTGCCTGGTGCAATGCCTGCTTCCTGAGATAGTCGGCATCAAGTTATTTTTAAGTGACTGCAACGTTCTCTTGAACCTGCTGTTTTCCCCTGGAGAAGCCTCTGGCTGGTCTGAGGCACCCTGTGGGTTACGCTGTGATCTGTGCCGCTGCCTCCACCAGCGGTGCCATCGGGTTAACCGGGTGCTCTTCCCAAGCGATGCTATTTGTCCCCACCTCTCTTCCCAGCTTGCTGCTTTCCCCAGCTTTGAAGGCGTCCCTGGAGGACAGCTCTGTGATGGTCTCCTGTAGACCTTCTGCTGGTCTGGGCTGTTCTCATCACAAATGCAACAAATGAAATATAGCCATTGCATTATTTTTTTTTCCTAAGCTCTCCATTCCAAAGAAGCCCAAACAAACAGAAAGTGATATTTAAGCGCCTTATCCCTGTCGGAGCAAATGTTGCAACGCTGATGTTTTCAACAGAGCCGTGGTTTTGATTTTTCCACCAGCTGTACAGCATTGACAGTGCTGCCACCTCTTTGTAATCGATACACTGAATTCTAAACTTCGTGTCTCTCTGAGCAGACCCCCACGTTGCTTCAGGCTTCGTGGATGTGCTGCCCTGTGGTTCCCGGACAGATGAGGTAGCCAGATCTGTTAGCCACGCACAGCGAAAATGCAGGTCCTCCCATTTGTGCCACAAAGCACAGCTCTTCAGCAATTAGATAAAGCGGACCAGATGGGGAAAGGTTAAAGTGGGTGGGCTGGAAACAGTGTCCTGTTGGGGTGGTGGTGGTCTGTGTGCACGAGCTGTGTGTGAACAGGATGGAAGCTCAGGTCTCCCACTTCACTGCTGGCTCCTGGCTTTGTCCTGGCACGAGGTTGTGATCAGGGGAGGGGAGGAGTGCTGCAATGTCTTCAAGCTCAGCCTTATCCAGGTTACAACCTATCTCCAGAGGTTTCGCTGCTCCTATGGGCTCCTTTTCTTCTCAGCCCGTTTAGCGAGTCATTTTGTTTTGCCTCACAAGGCAAAGTTTGGCCTCTGGGCTGTCATTTGAACCCCATAATACAGGAGTTTGTGATATTTCTCTTGGGACCAGGAGGTAGTCAGCTGGAATGTGCTAAATGTACCCTAGCTTGAGAAGTCACATGTGCCTACACGTGTGTAAAACTGCCTCCATCCCTGGAAACGGGTAACCGTATGTTTCTGCTGTTCCGAAAGGTGCTGTGCGGTGTTCCTGGTCCCAGTCAGCTGCCTCATCAGGATGGAGGAGCTTGAACATCACCATTACTCAGGTACTCTACAGCTGGTACTGCGCTCGCTTCAGGGAGGACAGTGTTGGAGAACTACAAAATTACTAATTGCACGTGCATGTAATGGGTTTAATTATCAGAGTTCATCACTGGGCCCGGTAGAGGGAAGTTGTTTGGAAGTTGCAGCTCATCAGACTTGAAAACCTGAAACTCGGGAAAGGGAATGACGTTGACTGCCCCACGAAGAGAATGCTATGGTGAGTGTGGGAAAGCCGAAGGGCAGACCCTGGGAACACACAGCTCTCCGAGTTGTGCCGGTGCCGTTTTGTGCCCCCAGGCCAGGAAGGGTGTTCCCCACATCCAGCATCTGCCCCGGGGCTCTGGCTGAAGGGGACCGCTGGTACCCCGTGTCCCACCCCAACCATTAGGTCCTGGCTCCCAGGGGAAGCCCCTTCACCCTGCAACCAGCCACCGGCTTCTCAAGTTACCCTATTTACGATCGTGTCTCAGAGCCGTAATTTAAAGACCGCTCAAGTAGACATATCCAGTTAATCTGATAAAATGTCAAAATACTTCTGCGTACAAGATAACCATCTGCGGGCTTCCTACAAGGGCTCGCTGAGAATAATGGCTGCCTTGTTCAGAGAAAATACCTGGATAAAACAGCACCTTTTGAGGCAGGTAATCATCAAGAAGATATCCTGATAAAACAACCTGTGCATTAGAAATGAGCTGTCGCTCTTGCTGCAGAAGAACTCCCCGCAAACAAATACTTGCGTACCAATATCACCAAAATTAGCTGAACATCCATTTGTTGTATGTAAAAACTGATGTAGACCCCTTGCCGCCAGTGCAGCTGCGTCTCTTTTCAGCAGATGAGGCTATGAACCAATGTAATTAGAAACTGTGTCTTAAAAGGCGGTTTTAGGTAGGGCAAAAAAAGATGGTGGATGGCTGGACCGCCTCTTCTTACATTTGCCAGGTGCCACTATGCTTATGGTTTTCATTTCTTCTAAGAATATTGAACCTAACTACTGAGCTGAAATTTTCCCTGTTGGAGGTCAGCTTTCCAGTGTTTTTATTTACTGTTTGCTCCAATAGAAACAGTTTGGTAATTCTGAGCAGAAGAAACTAGAGTATTTTACCTTATTGAATAATTCTGTCAATCCTCTTAGAAGAAAAAAAAAAAACCTACAAAAAGACTAACTGTTCCCACCTTGAGGCAGAACATCTGTATTTAAGGAAGGAGTGATGTCTCTGTCACAGGAGTTTCCTGACATGGCAAACCTTTTTCTTTTGACATGACAACATCAATAGTATTATACTATTATTTTTTCATATAACATTATTTAGAACAGTGCAATAAATAGAATGACCTCATTTCCGTTCTGCCTGTTTCCCTCCTCCCGTTTCAGCCCCTTATGGATGAAGAGATGCAAGGCAACAGGGCATGTAAGCATCGTCAAATGGAAATGAGTCCTTGCTGTAAGGCATAGCTTCAAGCATGATTTTCTCCATTTCAACCTCAGCTTAGGTTTTCATCCCACTTTTTCCCCATGCAAATTGTTAACAGTGCAACAATAGTAAAGGTTTAAAAAAAACCAAAAACAAACACCCTCAAATAAGAGTTTCAAAAAGAGACGAGAATTTTGCTTCAGGAACTCCCTCTAAACCAGAGGGAGTAATTCCTTCTTTCGTAATTGCCTGCTGTAGGTTTTCCTGCCCCTCCGTCTCCCATCAGAGACAGGGCATGATTGATCAGAACCAGGAGGATGATTGTATTAACTTTATTCTGAAGTTCATTTTGAGCTGGAAGCGGAAACTCGAGACAATCCTCGCGTTACTGAGAAACCTGGGGAGATTCTTTTTACAAAACTCTGAGTTGAATTTGAACTCCAGTCTTTCGGTTTATAAATTGTCCTTTTTCCCCACCAACTCCCCTTTGTTATGAACACAAGCTTGTAAGGCGATAACTTTTGGTATACTGTAATGATTCTGAAAGGAAGATTTTTCAGTGTCAAATGTCCCACTCAGAAGCAAAATGCTTACTCCAGTGAAGAAGCTTCTTTTCAAATTAAAAACAACCCTTTCCCGGGGTGCTTGGGGAGTAATGGTTCAATTCTTCACGCAGGAGAATAGCATAGTGTTTTATGTGGTTTATAGGTACTTATTAGCAATAGATTATAAGCCTAAATCCTGTATGATTCTCACATCTGTGTCATTAAAGATGAAATGTCTCAGACCAGAGGCAGCACATGAAGACTTTTTTTCATGTGCTCTGGAAGTTTCAGATAGTCTGGCTTAGATGCAGTTCATTCTTTTTTCTTTGCAAGAAGAGCTTTCAGCTTATGGCTGAGAGGCAAAAAAAAAAAAGTTTTACATCTTTCCCATGTTGTTTTGGATTTTCTCCGTTTCCTTTTCATTACCACGGTCACCTAATTACTCCCTGAACATGTGTGTTTCCTCTTCACCCCCCACCATCTCTCTGCTGCATCCTTTCTGGGTTTCCCCTTCCATTTGTTTTGCGCTTCAGCCCCACTTCTGGGCCTACTGATCCCTATGTCCTTGTCCTAATTTCTTTTCCAGACTGAACTCATTTCCTTTCTTGGCCATATTTCTCCTGACCCAGTCCAAGCTTCCTTTACACCTGCCCAGAGCTATTTTCCTGCCAAACCCAAAATGCAGTAATTGTGCTATGAAAGTCTCTTAAAAAGGCCAAACACTGGAAGATGCAGAAAATGGTTGTGTTGTGTGCTGTGTTGCTCTGCACTTACGCAGCTTCTGGTGATCCAAGTACCAGTGAAGACCATATCAGATACTGGGTAGCACGTATCCCAAAAATGTTTCTGAGCATAAAAGGACAGGTGCAAAATTTCAGTAAACCCGTGTAGCTCAGTTGCGATACTGAAATGATATTTTATACCAGATGTGGATTTGATCCCTGGAGGAGGAAGATAGCAGAGATTACGAAATCAAGCACGCTGGGTTTGCTGGTTTGTTTGTTTTCCGTGCAATAAACTTCCAGAGCTTTGTTTTGCATTAGGATGACATTGCTGGCATGTCTGTACTTTATCCCGCGGAAAAAATTTATCCCAGCCTGTTCTGTTTTGTTCTGAGTAAGAACGTCTCCATTTACACTGCCCTTTTCTGTTTCCTGTCTCGCACTTGGAACTTTGGTTTCTTTACTCCCTTTGATTTAAAAGTCCCCTAAAGGCTGGTCAAGCACTGAGCAGTAACCTTTTTAAGGTCTAGGTTTGACCAGAACTTGTAAAGTTTCATTCCTCATAGCCTCCCTTGCTTTAAAATTAGCCAGTGCAGCGTTTCCTATATTCGCACTACTAAAAAGCATCGCAGGAAACAAGTCACTATCGGAAGTTACTTCACGGTATTCAAATTGTGAGAGGGGTCTGTAGTCAAAGATTAGCTTTTGTTTTAAAGCTGGCTGAACTAACAGGAAAGACATACAGAAAGAGGCTCTCTACACCTCCACATACTATACTGTGTGTGTAACCTACGGAGTGGTGATGGCGACAGATGGTCATGTGTGCTGCAGCCATAGTGTGTCAGGCTGTGATCTTGCCACGTCTTAAAGTAATGTAGCTTTCAGGGCTGCTCTGCCTTTGGGAAACTTCCAAAGAAAACCTAAGTGTTACAATAAGTGACGTTGGTGATTTAAGAGGTGGCACTTTCCTTTCCGAATTACTCCTCAGCCAATGCCCCGGCACGATGCTGAGGAGAATTATGTTTCTAGAGGTGTTATGCTTTGGAGGAGATGCAAAACGGTGATCCATTGCTCATGTCTTTATTTTCTGTCATTCTGTGATACCCTGTGTGGAAGTTCCGTTCCTTAAAAAGCAGCTTGGAGACAACTGTGTTTCTGCAACAATTTCTCTCACGCTTGTGTTACGTGTTTGAAGGGCATTAGTGCAATGATATTTGCTTATGGTATGTCATACATGCTAAATGTGGGCTATGGCTGTTGCTTCTTGGTGATCTTTAACAAAATAGGGAGAAATGTCCATAAGACTAACTTGCAGAACGCAACGAGGATGTAACCAAGTGCTCTTGCTAACCCTACAGCGAGCTGAAGTTTCAAACCTTAGCTCTTGCATTATTTTCTCAAGCCATTCATATATGCAGATGCAAACCGTGCTTCTGAATGCAGATAGGTACTTCCTTCTGCAAGGACTTATTTTGACTTGATGCGCTTAAATGGTCTTTTTGCTCAACTGTTTCACGATGCATCTGGTGGCTCTGGCTGGGAATGCATCTGAGCACATTGCGCCTATCAAGAGGTAAATAATAAATAGTTGGGGAAAACACAGCCACTAGCATATTGGTGGTATCTATAAGATACAGATGTAGGAAACAGCAAGAGGTCCTAATTGGTTGTGGTAGAGGGATACTGACAGAGAGAGAAATAAAGGTAGTTACAAGCCAAATCTTTTTTTCCCCATCTGAAACTGTACTACTGGAAAATACTAAATGACAAAGTCAGGTAAACACTGATTTCCCACTTATTTCCTGCTGTTACATAAAGTCTAGCAGGGTCGTGTTTTCAGTATCCCCCCTCTCCCCAAATGCACGCTGAATTTGACAGAATATCTCCTGTTGGACTGCACTGTGTCCTGTATATTCCCCCCAGCACCTCCCTGTGATGAAGATCAGCTGTACCATATCCCAGATGGTTAGAGAGTAGCCAACATCTCGCTCTAAACTCATCTTTCTTCTTGGCACTTGAAGGTCGGGGGATGTTTTTGACATTGCTTTCTCTCCCTCCAATAACAAATGACCAATTCCCTTCCAGCCCTTGGAAGTCATCAGTTCCTCTGGGCTGCAAGTCCAGAAAGATCTAGTGAAGAAAACCTTAAGGTATAAAACCGCTGTGGAATAGGGGATTTGTTTGCTCTGTATTGCAGAGACTTCACCCAGCGTCAGGGTTTCACGGGGTTACGGGCTGTGAGCACAGAGTAAGACGGGTCAGGATGAGCAGCATTGCAGAGGCAGCTGCAAGATAAAAAAAGAAAAGAGAAGGGAAGAAAACAAAAGAAAGGAAAAGAAAGCAAAAGAAAAGAACCCCGCAGGGCTTGAGCAAAGATTAATCAATCAGCAGGCAGCAATCACAACTGTTATATATAAATGCAGTCTGTGTAAAACGGAGCCACGGCAATTAAGTTTGCAACTCCTCTTTTTTTTTTTTTTTTTTTAATGTGGCTGGAGAAGAGGTTTTAAATCGTGGTGTTCTAAAAAAAAAAAACAACAAACCAACCCCGCCCTCCTGTTTTTAACACATTTTCTTTCTGAAACTTTTACTTCTTCTTCCAAATATGAATTTGCCTCCATATGTCACTGCCATTCCTGAGGAAAGATGCCTGATAGTATTAAAACATGTGCATGAAACATTTGGGCTGTGATACACATTTGAATCTCATATGGTTTAATGCCCTCGGTCACAGCGCAAAACTGTGATGATATTTTGAGATGTGTATACGGCATCAGCGGTGGCTTTGCCAGAAACCCAAGGTGCAAACATCACTTTAGCACGCTGCCCCAGGAGCAGAGGCCAAATCTAATTTCCTTGGTAAACTGCATTGACTCTGCAGCCAGGATGTGCTATGGGATGCTGATGCAGATCCACTTTCTGGTGCACTTGGTGGAGGGCAGTAAAAGTCCTAACTTTGCCCAGTGTACCCACCCATCTCCTTACTGTCCCTTATGCAAGAAGGAAATATAGGGTAAAAAATTCAGTCTGTCAGACTACTGTGATAGCAGATGGACAGGCCACTGTTAGACACTAAAACAGGCATAGAAAGTGTTATACTTAATAACTAAAAATGTTATGATACCTTCTTTTTGCCTTGCCACTTCAGTCTTTCAGTGCACAAAAGCCCTTACGCAATCAACGCATCAGTTTGGGTTCCAACCAGATCAAATAGCAACGTTAACTGTTAATATAAACCCAAATGTGATAGAAAAAGTTTTATTGCTTTCAAGATAACATAAAATATATAAATAATCCTACTTATCAACCCATGGCTAAACCCAAGAAAATTCTTGATTGCCGTGAAAGCAATTCCAGATATTCACATGTCAGCCTCCACTATCCTGTTTCTTAGGCTGTAGGAAATTCCACTTACATCATTGACTTCCTGCCGCTGTGGAAAATAGGTTTTGGTAATGGTTTAGAGTTAGAATTAGCCCTCATCTGCCTTGTTCTCCAGTTCTCGACCGTGCCAGTTTAATTACCCAGAAATTAGTAGTGCAGTCTTTTTGCTTTTTCCTCCTTTCACTCCCCAGCATTTCCCCTCTATTCAACAAAACGAAGTTTTTGCAAGCCAGAGCAAAAGTGGGATTTAAAGCAGTTAATGCTGCTCAGAGCAAAAAACTCCCTCAGTCTAAAAGCTGTACTGGACACAGGGAATCCCAAAACCGGAGGGAGGATCGTGGGTTTCTACCTTCTAGAAGAACTGCGATGCTCAGTTGCAGAGCTTTAAGGGCCAGTAATAACTCCTGCATTGCCCGAGCAGCGGGAAAGCCGCTGTTTCTCACAACTTAATCCAAAATGCAGCCCTGAACGTTAGATTAGGATCGCTGCCGCATCTCAGGGATGTCTGATAGGAGCTGCCCCGTTTGCCGGCTGCCCTCTGACGGTTTCCAGAGGTTATCAAGAAGGTGATACACCAGTGGGATGTTTCTGCTGGATCAGGATGTGGCCATGACCTTCAGTGAACTGCCTGGGGAGGGATTTTTACTTCTTGGAGGACACATGTGTCTGAGGCACTGGTGTGACTGCAGCATAATGAGTTAATATGCGTGGTTTTAGGTCTTGTGCTTCATCACCTCTTCTCAATCTCACTGTGCCCGACAGCATATATTTGTTGCTCGTGTCTGGCAAGCATAAGAAACAGAGAATAGGAGACGATCCCGATGGTACTGGCAGCAATTTGTGCTTTTCGCTGTAGTTCATGTATTTATAATATTGTCAGGGATAATATCTTAAGGCAACACACCAGCAAGGGCAGCTGATCTTCTTATGCCTTTGACTGCTGAGAAGAGATTCACAGCCTAAAATAGTAAACATCATCATTCCTTGGGAGTAATTGCTTTATTGGTTTTACATTCATGCCCCTAATGATGTATTTCAGGGAGGTAATGGCTCCTTACCTTAGCTCTGGAATAAATACTTGTGGTTTTTTTTAATGAGCATTTTGCAACCGCTTCCCCATTCCCAAGTGAGGGCACTTCCATGCGAAAAGGAGGAGGAGGAGGAGGAGGTGTCATGCTCATCCGTGCCCACCCCCCCCTTTTTGGGTCTGTTTTTCATCCGACGTGCTTGCCAGAAGCTCATTCCAAGGGCAGAGATTTCCAGCCCAGGGTATATTTGTGTTTTTTCAGATCATTTTGCTGAGAGAAATGCCCTGCTGTGATATCAAATGAGAAGAAAACAAAGTGGGAGATTTGATTAATGAGCTGCCTGTTGACGTGGGGATGCGTGGGCAGATTAGGCACAAGAGCAAAATTACCCAGCTAAACCCGGACGCTGAAGAGGGCTTCTCAAAGCGTTAAGATATTTGCATGTGTTTCATTCTCTAGGCTGGCATCTTAATTCAAGCTCTTGGATGCAGCTTATTAATAGCGAAACTGGGAGGCTTTGCCATTTGTCAGCTTACACGGGTTGTAATTAGCCATTAGAGTGCAGTCCTATTTTTTGTAATTAACTTTGTGTCAAAATTTCTCTGTTCATTATCTGTGGAAAACACAAAACAATCAACATCCATTTTAGTAGAAGTACTGCTGAATGCCCTTGTTTTCCTCAAGCTATTCCCTTCTGATATCCCCCCAAATTCCCCGACTGCTTGCTATCTCCTTCACCTTATCAGGCTTTGGAGGGACTGAATGAGGATGGCTTAAGTTTGAGGGCTTTCTTTTTCTATCATCTCTATGAACACACCCAAACACTTAGCAAATCTCATTCAGCGCAAGTAAATAATACATAACTTTAATATTTGTGGTTATAGTCGTACCTAGAGGCTTAGCGCGCATCTATCCGTAGTTCAGTAATATCAATGATGGCAAAACAAGGGAAATGCTTTAAACGAGCTTTCTGGTTTAGCCCAATCTAGAGACAAAGTTTGTTAGTGGTAACGTGTAATTCTTTGAGGCCTGATACACCCTGCCCCGTTGATGCTGCCCGAGAGAACGTGCAACAGTTGTCGCCTTCAGGAGGTGAATTGTGAGGACGGTCTGTCCATCATGTGTTGATCCAGACCACTCACCTTGTTTAATGCCAGGGGAAGTAAAGTTTTGGTTGCAAGTCAAGGCTGAGGAGGATGCACTGCATGTATTTTTTTTTTCCCCAATACCCATTGAGTCTCGTGGGAAAAGAACACGCTAAATTCAGCTTTTCAGACCACCCTCTAAAAACTAAGGAGGAAGTGGGGTCTGTTAGAGAGGATGAACGCAGACAAATATTCATGGGAGATGGTCTCCTTCCAGTGAGCCCCTTTTCACACCCTCAGGTATTACACTCATTCAACAATTCAGAAGGCAACAAAACCTATCCCTCTCCCCAACGGTATTCTTTTCACTGCCCTCTCGCCAGCTGGAAATAGGCGGATGGCTAGCTTTGATGTCTAGGTGGTGGAAAAATATCTATCTCTGCAAATACAGGCAGGGACGGATCGTCATAGCCCTAGACAGACCCCCCAGTTCCCCCCCAACCAGACAAGCCCATCCTCTGAATGACCACTTTACTGCTAGAGAGCAAAAAAGCTTTACCAGAAAAGGGACTTAGGGATGAGCAAAGCAGAAACGCACTAAGGGAAAGCCTGATTGACCTAAAGAACATTCTTTTTCTGCCAAATTCCGAAGCGAGCTAACAAAGTCCCTCACGAGGAATTGCACATCAGCGTTTCTTGTCCCGGGGCTCCCCGACCCGAGGGTCTTTGCTCTTAAGCCACCTACAAAGGAAGAGCAGAGAGGTTCCTCCAACACCTCGCCCTGACTCCTGCTCTTCTTGTCCCCACCCTTCCAAGGAAAGCCACCCACAAGGAGACTTGGAGCTGCTGCTGCCTAAGTCTCTGCAAACAGTGGCTTAGCCCAGCCTTCTCCCGGCTTTTCAGCTCTTTCCTTATAGCCTCCTATTTTCCCTTTTCATCCTAAGAGCATTTGAAAAAGGCGGAATATAGCAATTTTTTTTTTTTTCTTTCAGGCAAATATATCACCTCTTTATGAAATCAAAGCAGATTTTTAATAGATCTCATCTCCCTTCATTTAAACAACAGGCAGCTACCAGGTACGGCATTACTGCTGTCTGTAATTGTAAAAAAGCTTGCATAGTGTAACACAAATTGGCTCCCAGGAGTCACAGGGACTAAAGATAATGGTCCATCAACTCTAATTTTCTTTAAAAGTGGTTGGTATGAGATGCATTAGAGGAGGGAGTTAAAAACCCTGCATCACACAGCTATTTGCTTGAACTTATCTCCCAAAGGACAATTTTTTCCTAAGTTTACTCTCTGAAATGCAACAGTTCCCTTCCATACCTGTAATTTTCTTGGGTAGGGGAATGTCTTTTTTTAAAAAAGTTCTGATCTTTCTTTCAGTAAAGAGAAATGCTATTCTTTAAATCATGCTAAACTTTGCCAAATGTCTTGGGACGAGTTCCACCAGTCACTGAGTGACCACGTACCTCCTTTAAAACATGGCAAACGCAAAACCCCCATCCACCGAATGCCCCTTGCCATTATTTTTGTGTTTATAAGAGCAGGCAAGCCTAGCTTACCTCCTTTATTTCCTTCTTTATTCTGCTCGGTTGCATGTTTTCTTTCAGTCATCTCCTCCCCAAAGCAAGGGGGACAACCTCCTCAGTCACTGGGGACACCCAAGGGCCATTTGCGGGCTGACCCAAAGGCACTCGTCCTGCTGTGAGATACGTTCCCATCTCCTTGTGCCCCAAACGCACAGCGACTGCTTTAGAACCAGAGCATCGCATGTGCTCGCTTCAAAGGAGCAGCTTCTTGGCTTTCTCATTTCTAACCCTGCTCTCCCAGCCAGCCCCCCATCTGAAAAGAGAAGAATCACTTCGCTTTAATTGCGGCTTTTTGAGGTGAGCAACATATAGGGTATTTTGTAAAACAGCACAGGAGACCATAAAGCTTTAGAGAAAGCTTTCCTATTTATTGCAGAACACCTTGTTTTCCTGTTAGTGGAAAGACTAAAAGACACAAAGACCCTCTTTC